>NC_064548.1:17888246-18194193 GCF_023856365.1 Brienomyrus brachyistius
CTAGGTGAGCCTGCTACTCGGAAATAATCGTGGGTAACAGCGGGGCGACTAAAATGACACTATGCATCAATTAAATATCCTTTATGCTTACAGCCAAATAAAAAAGATCACCCGTGCTCAATTACAAATAATGTCCACTAGATGGCAACATTAGTTTAATGAATAGCAGTCTGAACCAACCTCTCAAATTTGTCACTAATAGAAGCCAATTTAAATACCAGTGGTACAAGCTTTAATTGCAAAATGTTTTTAAACACTTTAATCCCCTACATCACTAGCAAACAATGTAGTCTGCGACAAGCCGGTATAAAAGGTGTCCGTCACGAGAGAGACTGAACCAGTATGATGGAGGCCAACCTTCCACCATCCTGTGTTGGCGCGTGGATGAGAGTCGACGCACGGCCGGGTAGTAGGGGCTGCCTGCTGGGGGGTGTCGCAGAGCCAGGGGGGCCATGGAGTTGGAGGCAGAGTCCATGGACTCCTTCAGAACGCTGTTTTCTTCGTGAGGCAGCGTCTCGGCTGGGAACGGACAGCACGCAGCGGTCAGATTCGCGTTTCCGGATTCAGCAGGAACACTTACAGCCACCCCCCCCCCCCCAAACCCCTGTGCCAGACCCTCATGGACACGAAGAATTACCAAGGCAACCCTGTGAATAAATGCCGCATGCAAATATTTACATAATGCGTGTCACACAGACAGAGGACAATTTAATCATGGTCTGCGCCATTATGAAGTCTCACTTAAAGTAGAGCCGTTACACAGCCTAGACTTGTAATCAAAAAACAAGCATCTTTTTCATAAAATTTGGCATTACAGCTGCAATCAAAACCTTCAGTCTCATTACAGAGTGCAGGCTGAAAATGTGATCAGACAGCAAGCTAGACAGACAACATAGTCAGCCTGTGTTGGTTCTCAATAGTGTATGACTGCATCATCATACTTTGGTAGGGGGTGATTACCTTCAGAGGGGTGGGCTTCTGTGTGGAGTAGTTTGGGGGACAGAGGAGTTGTGTAGGGGGGAGAATCCCGAGGGAGTCGCTTAGTCTCACGGTTAATGAGCAAAGCTTCTCCCGTCTCCTCTTTTACTGCAGAGGGAAAAGTCATAAACAGACCTGCAAGCCTGGACTGTTACCACCCACATTAACAGGAGGTGCAGAAGGGTCACATGCTGACCTGAATGCCTCACGCTTACTGCTAAATGTCTTATGTAATGATCATAACACACCACAAATTCGTAAACAGTGAAGCACAAGCCACGAGCGAGCGAGACAGACTGAAGGGCCGGGCTGCCACACCTGATTTGCTCCTGTCGTAGATGGGGTGAGCTGTGGAGCTGCAGGGGCTGAAGGGCTGGTTACTAAACAAGTTCTCACATTGCAGGTGCTGGCACAGCTTCTCCAGGAAGCGCAACACGAAGGCGGGGCTGCTGGCGGATGGCAGCTGGGCGTAGCGGACCCCGGCATCAGCCCGCACTGGGACACCAATGCAGAAATCACAGCTAACATCCCTGACACCAACATTTCTCCAGCTTTCAAATTAATATTGGTCTAATATTAAACTGCAAGGGACACGGATATTAATTTCATTTGGTTCCTGATGCTTTTTGGAGAAAGAGAAAAAAAAGAACATGTAACTACAGTTTATTTTATTTTAGAATAAATAATAAAAACTTTATCACTCACTTTTAATGTCACTGGAATATATATAGAGCTGGATGCATTTTATAGGAAACTTAATATTAGAAACCAAAAAAAGTAATAGATGGGGTTTCTCTTTAAACAAATACCAAAGAAAGCATCAAATATGTGTCAGTCCTGTGTTAAACCCTGGGTCACAGTTTCCTTTGAATATGTACAAAGGAGAATGAGCTGTGTTATTTTTAGGGGGCTGGCTGGCTGGCCGGCCTTACATCAATAGGAAAGCTGAAGAGGTGCAGTCCTTCTTGAACACGGGTGCTGTTACTCAGCACTCACAGCAGAGCGTGTTGTAGAGCAGTGTACCTTTCACAACCTCCCCTCCTTCCGATTCAGACTTAAGGAAGCTCAGCAGGATTTTGGGTTGGTAGGCACAGTCCAGACAGGCCTGGACCGTCTGTCGTAGGACCGTATTGACAGGTCCTGGTCCAAAGTGGTCTGGCAGCTGCTGCGTCTGTTTTCTATCCAGGTGTGGTCCACAGCTTCCTCGTTTATTCACATAGACACACACTGTGCCACCAGTAGGAGGGGAACAGAAAGGCAAGGGTGAAGGCTGGCAGTGATTCAACGGACAGACAGCTGTCATATGTTTAGCGGAGAGCTTTAGAACGGTAAACAATAGAAAACTGAATATTCTCAGACAGGTGCTCTACAGGCATGAATCTGTGGCTTGTAAGTCTGCACAGTGAGGTTTTAGGCCACTTTTTCACTGCACCAGGTACCATAACTTTAGTACTTTTCTTAAGGTACTTCAAGGTGTTGGGTTTCCTCTAGTGTAAAGCTGGTACTACCGCTGAATGACATCATAACATGACACGGGGAATTCCGTATGGAATTCGAAAAATGGTTTTAGAGTAATGTAGAGGTGGATGATGTGTGACATTAATACCAACACTGCACGTCATGCACATGCTATTCTCACATTGCTAGTCGGCTTGAATGAGATAAGGCTTTTCCATGCCGTCATACTGTCCGGACATTACAGTGCTGGGGATTTCAATTTCACCTAAACATTTTTACTCTGTTATAGGAAACAAAACTTAGCAAGCACTGCATTTTAAATGATTGTTCATTTTAAAGATTATCTTGTATATGTTGAAACTGTATAAAGTTTACTGCCGCTGCTTTTGCATGAACTCTGCATGCACATTCCCATAATTTTCATCCTTGCTTAAAATCACTGATGGGTTTGTGAGAAACTTCTTTTTGCTTTATAAATATCCCAAAATTTATTACAACAAAATCACGTCGCCATATTTTATTTTTCGCGCAGCTCCAGTATATTACAAAAAATACTTTTTATTTCCTGTTATGCCATCCAGATGATTCTGTTTCTTACAGATTGCATTTAAAGCTGGGGTCTCATTGGTCCATGCATACTTGTCTTTTTTTTAACTTCATTAATCATTGTTTTCTGAATATGTACCTTTTAAGACAACGATTGTATTATGTTTCAGAGGCAGGTGTTCTGCATAATCAAATTGCCCCACCCCAAAGTAAAGTACCAAAAAAGTACCCCAGCTGGTTTGGTATTTTAGGTACTGGAACTTCTGCTACTGGTATTTGACCAGAAGTCAATGGAAAAGGCAAAGTGCCAAAAGTGTCTCTTGAAAAGCACCCTTAGAAGATCCAGGGAAAGGCACTGATATCATACCTGTAGAAGTGACTCCAGGACTGACATTTCGGTGATTTGGCCTATTTGTAGAAACATGGGTGGCGGACATTCCCGTCTCAGGAGCTGCTGTCGGTGTGGCCATGTCAGCCTGTATAGGTCGCGGTTTCCTCTGGGTAGAGGGAGTTAACAGTCATGTGATCAGTCTTTGCAGCTGTGCCTCCACTGCAGACCCGCAGAAGTCACCAGTGTTCATTTATAAGGAAATAAACTGAATAAGATGAAAAGAAAGTTCCCTGGTGTGGAAAAAGACAATTCGCAGTTCATCCCTACCTTACTGCCAGGTTTTGGTCCTCTCTTCTTGTGTGGCCTGGGGGCCAAGGACAAGCCAGAAGCCCCCGGGGTCTGCAGCGTGCCATTCTGTGCCGTGGCCACTGCCGCCTTCAGTAACGTGATGGTCTGGCTCTTGGGGCGCCGTCCCCGCACCCCCTTACGGACGGGCAGGGGTGGCAGGGGACCAGTCAGGCGGTACAAAGACGGCATGGTGCGCCTAGCAGGCTTGGCGGGGGAAGACACAGGGGTGGAGAGCGCCTTTGGCAGGGTGACTGTAGAGCGAAAAGGGGGAAGCATCATCAGGCAAGGTCAGAGACGAGAGAGCTGCTTACCGCCACTAACAAACCATCTGAAATTTCACCATCACTTTGGTTAAATGCACTCTGAGCCCCCCCTGGCTACCCAAAAATGAGCACTGGATACCAGAGCTTGTCAGATTCTGCCCAGAAATCTGATCCAACTACACCACTCAAACACAGCTCTGATATTCAAAATGGATGAACTTCAGTGAATTGAGTAAGGATTATTTTTGGTCTTTGGTCATAACCCCACACCACATCAAATAATACATGTTAATTGCTGAAACGCAAATGCAAGCGCACACACACACACACACACACACACACACACACACACACACACACACACACACACGAATCCTAAAACAAAAACATGCCAATTATAGTCTCCCTTTATTGATGGCATGATTCTCCTCCACCATATGTACGGAGGACATTTCACTGTGGTCTGTTTCCAGTGTCGTTTTTTTGGTGCTACCTGAGAACTTCCTGGGGTTTACTGCCGCCCCTGCAGTGGCCCCCACTTTTACTGCAGGCATTTCTGTCCCTGACACAGACTCCAAGTGTATTATTACACAGTGCAAACAGGAGAACAAGGGACTGCTGTATCTATAGACCAAACACCTTTTCAGAAAGTTCATCATCAACTTCTCCAATTCTATCGCATTATCAGCCAGGTACTGAAGAACAGGGCTACTTCACCAACAACACCGGTCACCTGAACTATACTGTAACTACTCCAACATAAGCCTAATGTTTTATCAGTTGGTATGTGCACATTGTTCACTAAATGGATGACAAATTACACTACAGATTTGTTTTCGTACATATAGCATCAGCTTATATTCAAAACACCAAACTGCATAATATTATAATTTCAAGAAGGCAAATGCATAAACAGTCCCCGGTATTACAAAAGGAATCTTTTGGAATGTTATGACAGATCAATTTCATTCCTTATGAGTGGACTACATATTAACTAAAACCCCAGTTACTTAGCACAGCTCTGATGATTTTTATAAATGATGTTTTATAGAAGCTTTGACCTAAAAGTAAAAATTACATGCATACATTGTGTAAAGGTTTACACTTGTCACAGTTATTTTACGAGCGCTGCAAACAGAGGCAATGAATCCTGGAAACTTCACTGATATTTCTACCTTTTGATTATTATTTTATAAATTCATTTGCTATTGAAACAAATCAGACAATGAAAACCCATTTGGTTTGCGAAAGACATTGGGAACTGTTAATCAGTTCATGTCAATGGAGCAGATCAAGGGGAGCCTTTTAATATGACCTCTGCTCCCACCCATTACATGCATTTGCATTTATCTGCAATACGCTGCATTATGATGGCAACAATTTTCAATAAATAAGCTACTTTCCCTGCCACCTTCCTGTCCAAACAACCCACAATTGAAAAGTGTCTGCTCATCACTGTTAGCTAACGGCGGCAAATTAAAATAAAGTGACATTTAACACAGAGAAACATTATGGCTCTCTCAGGATGTCTAGGAACAGAGAAGACGCCATATTTGCAGCTTGTTGGCAGGACCCTTCCTATACTGGAAAAACTGAGAATTTGGAAATGCACAGGACTAAGAGGAGAAGAAATAGTAGTGACCATGGAAAGAAAAAAGATCTGGCAGCAAAGCGTAAAGAACAAAGAGTAAAGTCCAGTGCAGGCAAACTTTAGGTAAAAAAACAACAGGATATAGAGCTAGATCCCCATTAGGACAGTAGCTAAGCTCAGTGAACAGAGTGCTGAGGACAAGCATTTAATTTCACAGACTGCTGCTCACGGTCTAGTTCAAGGAGCAGCGTGCCCCTAACCTTCCCAGGAGAGTGGCAAATCACAACCACGTGGCCTAAGCCTGGCTGGACGGAAATTACTGTAAATACCCATAACCAGCCCAGTTAAACATTACCATCTGCAATAGTATTGCAAACCCCCACAATATCTGATCAAGTTACAACCAAATATAACAGACTAAAGATCCCATATGATAAGAGCAAGACACGCTGAATAAGTTTGCACTTGCATGTTAAAAAATCCCAAATGAAAAGTAAAAAGCTCTGGCCATAATAAAGAAAACAACTTTAAGTGTACTAGAAGTTACAAAAAGATATAAATTCATGAATACAACTTCTGTTCCTTTAGACGCTGTAATTTCAGCCTATACAGATTCCAGACACAAGTTTAAAAGAAAATACAACAACAAAAACATCTCAAATGCTCCTTTCACACCAGGAATATTTAACATCCTAAGAGAGCGAAAAAGTCCACTCAAAAGATATATATAATAGACTATCCTCGGTAGAGACACAGCTAGAAGAAACAAACACAGGAGACATAGTTCCAAAACAGGAGCAGCAACATAGAATCGGGATGGAAACTGACCATACAACGTTACGACTGAGGTCAGCCCTGTGCACACACCCACCTCAGCAACCTCAACAGGTCCAACTCAAACGAAACAGGAGTCAGAATCCCAGAAGTGCAACAAGCAGCCCCCAAGCCAGAGTGCTGAATGAGCGGTGATCTGCACAGAGAGGCCGTGGAACTGGGGCTGGCTCAGCCCACCGACTGCTTCAACTCCGCGGCTCCTCCCTCTTTTTTTTTTTTTTTTTTTAAGGTGGGGCTTTAAAGAAGATTAAGGAACCCTGATCAGGAAGTTTCTTCCCTTAGGCAATGTCTTTGACTGAGGTCTCACAGCACCTACCGACAGAGACAGACTAATCATCAACAGCATCCTTTAGTCTGAACTCTTATAAGTGACAATGTCCTCTAAAGCAAACTGAGTGGGTTTTAAAAGTCTGATGCATTTAAAACCGTTAAAATTCTTATTCTACATTAGCTATGTCTTCAGCAATCTGCACAAAATACACCAGGAAAAACCAAAACACTATCATCTATACTGGTAAAACTATATTCTCTCTCACACCCAAACACTTAGCCCACCCCCAAAAGAAAAAAAATACATGCAAATATAGGATACAAGTACAAACAATAGTCTAAATTGGCCTTGAAAACAAATCCACTGGAAAAGCCTTGAAAACCAAGTGACAGAACAGCCTGGTAAGTGATATGTGTGCAAGTACAAATATACACACAAGAGATATTAATAGTCCCCAGAGTTTAAATCATTAGTCTTAATTGCTCTGAACATAAGCCTGGGGTCATTCTACTTCTGGACTCTGTAGACATCATGACAAGCAGAAATATTCCAGTAGGAGTGTAAATCCATTGGGATTTACACTGCAAACCAGCTATTTCCTATCATGTTTGAGTTGTCCCAGTGACGGCACCTATTCACCTTTCCCTCTGAGGAATGAAGGCAAAATGATCTACAGTCGGTGTCAGGCTGTGGGGAGCTAAATTTTGGTGTCAGCCAGAATCAGGCCCATTGACTTTAGGAGCAAAATCCACCTATAGGATGATGGTGCAGATTAGGTCTGGGGTAAAAAAAACTGAACAGTCCAGATACCTTCCTACCCTAGATGGGAAAACCACACTCTAATACGCATAAAGTAATAGTAATGCAACCAGCTTTCTGAGCCACTCACAGAGGTCTACCTAGCATTTATTACAGGGCTGAATGGATGCCAATACCGTGACAGGTCAGATGCAGCACTCATGTATTTGTGACAATGCACCGACACATACAAGAAATACCACATGACTATGTATGGACGATACATTAAAAAAGAAAAAAAAATTCATAAGCAGATAATCCGCTGACCATTTCTATGCTTTTATGTTTATTTTGGCTAAAGGTGTGCATTTTTATCCCAATTTTAATTTAAAAAAATTCAAATTAAAACACTGTATATTATTTTTTGGACATCTCCCAGCTCTAAATATCAGAAACTGAGTATCAGTACTCATACTTGCTCTAAAAAAAAAAAATGGTATTGATGCATCCTTAATTTATTAATAAACAAAACTACATAAAATGTGGGAAAAGACCAAGCAATCTTCTTATTTTCCACAAATCCCTGCAACTTCCAAAATCACAAAACACAGAGAGAAGTAGACTCTGATTGTCATTAAAGCACAATCACATGGGCACTGAAGGGCAACAGATTCAAGGCTGAAACGATAAACAAGTAAACACATACTGTTTTTTTATGCACTGACTCTAAAATGTAGATTGAAAAGAGTCTCTCATCCAAGCAGCTCTCCATTAGCCCTGTGTGAGGACACAGATTACTGAATTTCTCCAGAGAAAGAAACCAAGTGAGCAAGCCATTAGCCCAGAGGACTCTTCTACAGCAGAAAACAAGGCAAGGCCCCAAAACTGCAGGGAACACTGGGACATAAGAGCGCTTCACTCGGTGCGGGGGGGCTCACTACGACAGTCAAACCTCCTCAGCAACCAGTGCCACTATGCTTGGTAACCATTAGCAATGAAAGTACAATTAGGGATTTCACTGCTCTGGATAATGGTTAGACTAAATTATCACCTAGAAATGTAGTTTAACTGTAAGCTTTTAAAATATTTAAGTAATTCAATGATGACAAAACTGTATTAAAGTCAAAGGCAACACTGAGTAAACTAGGAAAAACACACATAGTAAAATGCTGAAACTCACAAAGTACTTTATATTAAAAGCACTATAATTCAAACTACAAAATTTGTACAGTGACAGGGGTATTCACTCTGCATGGTACGCACTCTGTCACCATCTGCTGGACACAACTTACAGCTGTTTCCGGGAGGCTGCAGACTGTGCTTGGTCATGGAGCACCAGCCCACTGGAAAGATGTCCCGTGAATCGTACTTGCACCAGTAGTCGAAGGCGCCCCTCCAGCCATCGAACGTGACGAAGACCTCATCGCCCTTGACTTCTCCGATGGTAGCGGGGCAGATCAGGTAGGGGTTCTTTCTGTCCACAGCTTCTAGCTTCATCCCAGGCTTGAAGCCGTTGTGTGGGGGCCGGGATGGCTCCTGGGGAAACAGGGACGCTGCCATCAGCCTCGAGTCATACTCCAACCCCGACTGAGAAAACCCAGCAACACTAACCTTTTTAAAAGCAGTGGATGGAGCCATTTCAGCTCCGTTTAAGGTTCGGAGGAGGAACATGGGCCATGATGACGCATTCATTCTGAAACCTGGAAAACGGGAAGCAAGGAAACGGGATAAACATCTCCTTTCAAACACAGTATACAACACTCTTGCACGCATATGAAACAAACGTATCCATCATAGTGAACTATGCAGTGATTATCCCTAATGATTGGACAAACAGCACACTAACTCCATCAGCTGTTGTCAACTGCTACCTGCTTTAACCCAAATGAACTAGCCTAACAGAACTACAACAGAGTGCTTTTCTGCCGCACCAAGTATGGTACTTTCAGTACGTTCGCTTTTCATTGATTTCCAGTCGAGTACCAGTACCAAAAGTTCCAGTACCTAAAGCGTCAAAACAGCTGCGGTACTTCGGTTCTTTGGGGTGGGACTTGAAACGGTTTCTTTATCGATTTGTTTTTCAGAGGCAGGCTATTTGCATAACCATACAAACGGCGTCTTGAAAACAGTTCATAAATTTTTTTTTTTTTTTTTTTAAATGTAATTTGGTCATATACAACAAAAAGATCCAGATGGTATAACAAGAAATTAAAAAGTATTTTGTTGAATATACTAATACAGCACACATATAGTGTTCTGTCCTAGCGATGCGAGTTTTTTATAAATTTAGCAACGTGATTCAGTTGTAATAAATATTAGGGTATTTGTAAAACAAAAAAGGAGTTCATAAATTTCTCACAAACCACTCAGGCAAAAGCAGCAGAGGTAAACTTTAAACCGATTTTTAAAATATGCAAGAATCTATAAAAGGAATAATTAAAATTGCAAAACTTGCTAAGATTTTTCCTATGACAGAGTAACCAAGTAAAAATATTTTAGCAAAACTAACCCCCACGCTATAATGTCCACATAGAACTGAAAGTACAAATGAGTCTTACCTTAATCTACCTTACTAGAGATGCAAGAACTGCATGTGCAGAACACACGATGTTGGTATTAATATCGGACCTCATCTAGCCATTTAACATATTATGCTCGTTGTTAACTTCTACAGGAGCACAATAGACAGCATTCTCTGCTACGGTGCTTCAGTGTGGAACTCCAGCTGCACTGCAGAGAACCAGAGAGACTTGGCCCGGATAGTTAAGATTGCGCAGAGGATCGTGGGTACCAAGCTCTCAGATCTGAACAATATTTATGCTAGCCGACTATGTAAGAAGGCCAGCAACATCATCAAGGACCCCACCCACCCGGGTTACAAACTGTTTGTCCCCATCCCATTGGGCAAAAGATTCAGGACCATCAAGTCACGAACAAACAGACTGAGGAAAAACAAATCACAATGACTTGTAAATACCTATAATCTGTAAATAATGTCTCTCCAGCACACTGTACACTGCACTAGAGAATACGTTTTTATTGTATTTTACTAATGGTTATCTTAGGTTTATTATATTATAATATTTATACCATGTCTACGAGACTATATTCTATATTAATGCGGTACATTAATGTGGTACATTAATGTATACCTCTGTTTCTGAGCCGTGAGCTTCGAAACAAATTTCGTTGCATTTCTGATACAATGACTGATAAGATAAGAGACTTTATTATCTACTACAGCCACTTTTCAAATTTAGTACAAAATACCCGCCTTGCACTGTGATATCATTCGGCGCTGGTACCAGTTGTTACAGCAGTGGAAAACCAACACCTTGAAGTATCGTACTTCCGGCACTTTCTTGAAGTACCGAAAGTTCGGTACCTGGTGCGGTGGAAAACCCCGCATAATCCCACCCAATAAGGTCTTCAAAGGATGAGCTCTCCATTCACGAGAAACCCAACATTCACAGGTAAACCTGAAATCTAGCCGCCATGTCCTCCCATGATGCTCTAACACAAGTCGTACCCAACGGAGGCTGGAGCATGTCCCCGTTCTTCTCACAGGTACCAACAGGTTGGATATCAGAGGAATCCACAAGCCTCCAGAAGTCGTTGGTGTTGTCGCTGCCGTCCAGGCGCAAACGAAGGCGGATGCCAGTGATGCCCATTACTGCGGCGATGCACACAGACGTGGAGTTGCGAGGGTCATGGGCCTCAAGCTTCATGCCAGTTTTGAAATCATTGCTGGGGGGCACCCTGGCCTTAACATATAGGCAAAGTGCCGAAATTAGCTTAAAACAAAAACACAACCGCAGAAGACCTCCAAAACCTTGCACAAAGAGATGTTAGACTAGGATCAAAATGCCAGAAAAATTATTAGAAGAGCAATCTTCTGAGTAGATTTAAGAACAGGGTGTTGAAGGCACACCTGTCTAAAGCAATCTGCAGGAGCAGGTGAAGATGATGTCTCCTTCAGGTAGTCATCCCAATTAAAAGATTCTGTTAGAGAAAGTGAGAAGAACGTTGTTTGTAATAATTTTGTGTGGTAAGCAATGTTCTGCATCAGATTTTGCAATTAACCAGGAAGCTATGCTGTAGTTTGCAAAATATTACTTTAAAAGGAGCATTTCTTATGCAACACAGTATAGCGACATCATATTACTCCTTAAACCAGGAGGAATTTCAAGATTAATTTGGCACAGAGCAGAACTGAACCACTAATATAGTCAGGATGCTTAAAATCTGTTCTTTGAACTACTATTTTGCTATTTGGGCATTAGCTAGCATTCTCTCTGCTCAAGTCCTATGATGGTGCATATTTGGTGCAAGTTGAATAAATACACCATTAATAGCCGTGTTTAGGAACACAGACAGAAATGCAACCACAGTACCTACCAGATTCTTTATTTGGAGGGAGCTCTGTGGAGGAGCAGCTCCTTCCAGCTTTCTCCCTCCGGCTGTCTCTTTGGTCTGAAACAAAGAGAGATCCATAAGAAACATCCATCCATCCATCTTACGCAGGGTCCCAGGGCTATGTCTTCTGAAAGCTACAAGTGCAAGACACAGGGGTGCAACTGGTGCAAAGTGCATCGCAGAATAAACCAACATTTTACAAAATTTTACATCAATTTCTAAATAAATAATTAAATAATTAAAACAGTATTAATAATTGAATTTTTTACGCCAAATACACGTAAAACACATTAACTACATTAGAATAGTGTGTTTGCCCTTACATGTGCAATTTTGTTAAAGATAAAGCAACAGTTATGCAAACTAATTGCACTTACCTTTCACTGGAGTTCTGCCCATGTTACTGTCGGGCAGGACAGAGCCTCTGCCAAGTGGAATGAGGGGGGGACACTGTTGCTGCACTGGTGAACTGAGCACAGAAACAAATTGATAACACAAGAAAAGTGTTAACATTACCTTACAGACAGCATCACCCCATATATTGAGAGGGCAAGAAAAACTATATTATCGCAGAACATGCAGAAGGTGATCCAACAAAATGTGGGGTCCTTAAAGACAGAACCTCACCAGAGAGAGGGCTAGAATCCTAGTAAATTATAAATCATTTTTTTCTGCTCCAACTGTGATAAAATGAAATTGACCAGATCCCCCCTCCCCCAAGGCCTGTCTTTATTCTCATCCAAAGAGCAGATGAAGGAGTTTCATCATAACATCAACCCAGCTACCGATAAGAAACTGGGAAAAACTATTGGTGCGCCAATACATTCTTGTCTAATACCGCGGTCTTGTGCAACGGTATTTTGAGACCTCTTCTAAGTACAGTTCCAACCTGTTTAGCTGCAACATATTGTAAAATAAAATGCTGTGTACCAATTTCAGCCAACGTCTGACTGAAAGTGGCATCCCTACTCCCAAGTGGAGAATGAGCTGACAAAATCCCAAGCCCTGCACAACGGAGAATGGTTCATCATCCAATGCGATCATCACCATTATTTAAGTGCTTATGTCTTCAGTGATGCTAATTTTTAATACTGATAAAGCATAAATAATCAGCCAAGATTAACAGAGACAGATATTAATATCTTGATTTTTAATGATTGTTGACCAATACCAATATATTAACCAATCCATATGCAAATGTATGGATTATTACTATAGTAAATAAGCCCGTACATAGACAAAGGGCTAGGTAATACAAGTTATATTGTCTACAGACTTATCATGATATTAAATTTCATCAATAAGAAAATTCGATAAACTGGACTCACTCATGGACCAGGTGCTGAGTTTGTGAGAAATTATTCATTTGAACCCTCAGCTTGTCTTCCTTCCACCAAATTGTCGAGTAATCAAAAAGGAAAACTTTAAATCAATGCTTTTTCACAAGAGTAATCAAGTTTAAAAATCAAGTAATTACAGACAGCTCTACAGTAAATGTATTCATCTGTGTAAGTAACAGCTTTATAAATAGGTTTGTGATCTGTTAATATTTTGTAACGGTGAGGATTTAAATGAGACCATGTTTATGAATGTAGTACAAGTACGCGCACGCACACACACACGCACACACACACGCACACGCACACGCACACGCACACGCACACGCACACGCACACACAGCTTTTCCAAAAAAAGTTGGGACACTTAAATCTGAACAAAAACAGAACACGACGATTTGCAAGTTATATGAACCCATATTTAATAGAAAATAGAACAGAGACAGCATATCAAATGTTGAAACCGGGAAATGTTATTGTTTTATGACAAGTATATGCTCAATTTCAATTTGATGCCAGCAACACATTTCAAAAAAGTTTGGAGAAGGGCATCATTGTAACCTTTGTTGCATCACCTCATCTTTTAACTACACTCTGTAAACGTTTGGGAACTGAGGAGACAGAGTGCTGGAGTTTTGAAAATGAAATATTGTCCCATTCTTGCCTGATATAGGATTTCCACTTCTCAGCAGTTCAGAGGGTCTCCACTGCTGTATTTTCACATCATGATGCGCTAAAAGTGTTCAATGGGACTGCAAGCAGGCCAGTTTAAGACCTGGACTTCCCAGATGTGCAAGCTACACAACATGTGGGTACTAATGCACTGATGCAAACCATCATGGATGCTGGCTTTTGAACTGTTCTCTGACAAACTGGATCCTCTTTCCTCTGTAGCCTTGAGAATGCGGCATTCATGAATTCCAAAAAGAATTAAAAATTATCATCTGTCAGACCACAGGACAGTTTTCCATTTTGCCTCAGTCCATCGTACATGAGCTTGGGCCCAGAGACGTCTGCGGCGTTTCTGGATCATGTTTAGATATTGTTTCTTCTTTGCATTGTAGAAATTCATCCCGCATTTGTGATAAAGTGGCAGCACCCAAATTTGTAAGTCTTAAGACGTCATAAAAGTAACATGTTAAGAGGGTTCTGGCTCCGATGGCGTTCCATAGAGATTTACTGTTTGGGTATCAGACCCTACTATTTGCCTACGCTGTCTTTTATAGAATGGTGAACGTCACCCCATTTTCACTGTGAGGCTTTTTATACAAAATAATCTTACCTACCATTTCCCAATTAACCTAATTAGTTGTGAGATATTCAGCCAGATGTTTTGTTTTAGCATTACACAACTTATCCAGTCTTTTGTTGCCCCGTCCCAGCGTATTTGAAATGTGTTGCTGACATTAAATTGAGCATGCATATTATTTATGCATATTATTTTATAATTTTTATATATATGTCGTCATACTTTTTTCCTCGCTTTCAACTTATGATCTTGTTTTTGTTCTATTTTCAATTAAATACGAGTTTATATGATTTGCAAGCAATTGCATTTTTTTTAAATTTACATTTTACAGTTTCCCAACTTTTTTTTTAGAAACATGATTATACATATGATACATACAAGATATATACAATATATATGGGGGGAGGCTTGAGAGGTGGACTAGAACACTTAAGGGTATATGGTGCTCTCGTCAAGTGTGGAAGAAATGCATCACAGGTAGCTATGGTATTTCAGAATAACGAGAACGGTCATATTTTCAGAAGTTTCCAAAGCACCAGCTCTAGTCACATCCTTACTGTGAAATATACTAAATATACTGCTGACATTGTGCATCCTACCATGGAATAAATGCACTTCACTGGCAGGCTGAACAAACAATAAAAGGTCAGGGAATAATGGTTCTTTTCCTCTAAATAACTTTATGTACTTGGAAAATAAATCCCCAGACTTTTTCAAAAAAAAAAAATTCTGGTTATAACAGGGTTTTCCCACACCTGAGGGAAAGGTCACCAGAACAACACAGTTGCCACTATTTTTCCATTACTCTATCGACTATTTTACCAATTGGTCAATTAATCTAAGCGATTAATGTTCCAGCAGAAAATCAAATCAGTTTCATTTAAGTGTTTGTTTTGACAACAAACTCCATGTTACTGCAGGGCTTTAGACAATGGACGCCAACTTTTGGGCACTGTATAGACACTACTTACACCCACAATTCGATAAGCGGATCAGTAGTAAGCTCAAAATATTAAAGACAGGCGTATTGTGATGGCCAGCTGTTAGTAATCTGTATAGATTCAGCAAATCCTTATGTTCATTTAAATCTGCTTAGTGGAGCACGCCACATGCGACTTTTGTTATACCATGGAAGCGATAAGTACCAAAGTCACGGTGAAGAAAGACAACATAGCAGCCACAGCATCTTTTAAAAGAGGTTGTATAGTGTGGTTGGACAAGGTAAAGAGACATGGTTGTGTGGCGGTACTTTTTGCAGTTTAAGGACCAACATTATTTGATGTAGTTTTATTTCAGCGCACAAATTATTGTTTATATTTTTTAATTTAGTGTCTGCTTTCGTTTCAGTTTGAGAACACTGGTCCCAACAAGCCCAACATACATGAACACCAGCACCATCAACATAGAATAAGCTCAGATTCTAGCCTAAGCATTTTCTGAAACACTTAATGAATGGATATTTTAGGGTAGCAGGCAGACAACTTTATGGCTTTAATGATGAGTATTTAGGTGTTACAAGGACAAAAATTAAAAAGCTCTCCATTCTGATGGTCATTTAATAGACGCATGTACAATGACTATCGGGGCTTTAGATAACAGGCGAAACATTTGTCCAGACTCTGGCATTCCGATACTATACGGACGTTTACTAATAGCCGCAATTTGTAATTGTAAGCAGGTTAACAGTGTGCCTGAAATAGTGACAAGCATATGATGACACCTAGAAGTTAACAATCTGAAAATTTGGCATATCTTTCTGTTCAACAAATGTGTCTGACTTTAAAACTTCAAAACGTTATGTGATATGCCTGCACCATATGATCACAATTACATTGTGATGTGATCGCAACAGCCATACTGGCATGTATGAACATGTGACAGCTATCAATACTTCCAGTAAATCACATGAATTTCAGGAAAGATTGGTGGGATCGAAAGTCATAAGGATATAGAGGTAATAAACATTCTTCAATGAAAATCAATTATACCTAAGCAATGTGGAAAGCCAAAACACAATGGCCTTTAAAAACCACAAAACGTAACATGCCATTCATGAGATGCCACAGAAAAGGGATTGCCTCTCAGCACCTGTTCACTAAGGCTGTGTTTCATATTAACAGTTCCAGAGCAGGCTTCTGAACAAGAAATGTCAGAGCGCTATTTACTGAAGGGTGGAAAAAGCTCATGCAACGATGGTATTGCTGTTAAGTGAACGAAAACACTTCCCAGATCTAGAAGTGTACTCAACCTTTGGTAACAGCAATGACAATAATGTGGAAACAGAAGTCCTCATTAGGCATTTCAGAAGAATTCAGGTGAATTTCAGATTCAGGATTCAGATGAACACTATAGCCACCAAAAGGAATCTTACTGAGCAAATAGAATCACAACATTTGCCTTGTCATAGCTATGACAATACTTCTTAAGATCAAACTGCTTGATGAATCCAACTATTGTGTTAGGTGCCTACCTAAACCACAGAACACAATTAAGATTCATAGAGGGAAACAAGCTGATGCCTTTGAAAATCAATAACACCATGATAGGTAAGCAGTTACCACGAATGTGCAGCATGAATTTTTGCTAGTAAACTAACCTCTCCCCACCCACAATCAATTTTCCATTTAGAAACAAGCATGCATTGCACTACACAGGCAACCCTACAGTTCCTATTCTGGGAACGGATTAGAAGGCAAATTTACTCAATGTGTTTTCATACAGGGAAACTCCACTTAGCAAGGACAAACTGTGAGGTCACCAACATCACTACAAGCACCACTCGACAACATTTGTTTGTTGCATATAATACAACATAAAATAACATTTACTTTTTCCCCCCTTTGCAAGGGAAGTCAGTGGGTTAGGTGATCGGAAGGGCGTCAATTCGAGTTTCAACCAAGGCAAAATAGTAACATCTCTATTGGGCCCTTGAACAGAGCTCTTAACTCCTCAAAATGCTCCAGGGGTGTCGGATAATTGGACTCGCATCTGACTTGCACCCCAAGCTTAAATTTTCACCAGTGTTTCAAAGGAGGCTAGATGAGAAATGAAGGAAAAGAAACTTTAAAACCTCCATCCAAAGAAATTAACAGGGAAATACAAGAAGAACTCATTGCCACCTCTTCACAATGGTAGTGCTGCATCCACTCAGAAAGACATGGTTTGTGCCACAGATGTACCAGACACAAACTTTCTCTAAACCCAGAAGGGAAATCATAACTACTCTATGGCTTGCATTGTCTCCCAAGCAGCATGAGCAGAGCCATGGAGTGAAAACTGCCCAGTGGTTGGGGTAGGATACATCGTCTCTGCCCTAAAGGATCTGCAAGGACAATGAAGTGGGGGTGTCACAAGGTGTGAGGAGCAGAGACCTCCAACAAGCCTATGTGTGAAGGTCAAATTAAGACCCAAAAAATCTACTGGACAGTGGCAGTGCATCTACTCTACATCACCCACACTAGAAGAGAAAAAAAGCAAACAGAAATCTAGAATTGGCACATAAAGCATCAGCGAGAACATTAGTGAAAGGTGCACTGCCTTTCACTGTGATTGAGAGAACTGAAAGACAAGCCAGGTAATGACAGCTAAACAAGCATTTGTGCAGCACCAATTATTTTGTAACAAATATGTAAATACATCAAAATAATTTAAAAGGCAAAAGGTCACTCTGCGTGTATTTAAAAATTAATGTACAGTATGATATTCAATAACATAAGAGTCTCTTATTGCACATGGGATGGGGGGGCATTTGGGACACCGGTGGCATCCTTCGTTTCAGAGTTCATACAAGAACACACACATACAAAACTGTGAAACAATGAAAAGGAGAGGAAATTAGGGAATACCATAATGTTAAACATATTGATAGTGACTTTCTGTGATGACAAAAAACTGTCAGAAAATCTTCAGAATATCAATTCTTATTTATTAAGAACCATCAACTGCCCCAAAACAATAGATTTTCATTCCCTAGCAGGAATTGCTCATAAATCATAAGTGTTTAAAATATAAGATTTAACGTTTTCCGTGTATAGTTTTTAAACGACACGTATATTTCATACAGGTGCTTCAGAGACACCCCCCTTTGCCAGTCGGACAGTTTATTACAGAAATAAGCGAAAAGCCTCCGAAATGAACGCATCAGGATATCACGCTAAAATCGTGAGCAGCTCCAAAAGTCTGTCAACTTTTTAAAATTAAACTTCTAACAATTCGTTTCACCGTCACTCCTTTATTACTGTATACACATCTCTTCCAAAAAAATCCTATTAGTTATCTTTCATCTTTATATGTTTTATTTCCATGTCAATATTGCCACCCCCGAACGGTGGCCCTTCGCGGAGATACAACCAGAGACAGGTCCGTAATTGTGTATATAAAACCAGATTAGCAACGAATGTTGTTAAAAATAAAAACAAACATCTTACCCACATTTGGAAGTTGAACAGTTTAAGAACTAAAAATAACTGCTCAGCTGTGGTTCTCTACGCCCCCACGAAAAGCATACAAAAAAGGAAAGTTTGCAGAAATTGCCCGAAACCACAAAAAAGTACGCGAAAAAGCTAAGAACAGTGCAGAGAGGAATGTCTCCCCCGCCGCGTTAAATTTCTAAAAGTTTGTCGGAAAAAGGAGCCGCAGATAAACGGCGCAGAGCTCCGTGGCCCCCGCCCCCTGGTCAATGGAGGTATGTAGGTGTCACACACCCCAAGATTTAACACGTACAAATAAACTCAACTAAAATACTGAAAACGTCCCACACTGGCGACGGTGGGGAGCCCAGAAGTGCTGATGTTAGGTAGCACACAGGAGCTGGAGCTGAACGTTTCCATGATGTAAAAAGCTGTAGGTCGTGTTTTGAAAAAAAGGGGGAAAGGGAAAAGTTGCAGCTGCACTAGACAGGGGCGTGTGTCCGCAGGCGTACTTCGCCTCGCCGCGCCCTCTGTCAATAGCCTAGTCCACATATCGCCAAGGTTAAACCACACATAAATACAAAAAAAAAGAATAATTGGTCCTCATTACATGTGAACGGCTTCCCTCATTAGCGCACTACGCGCAGGGGAGTGACTCAATGTTACGATACTGCTTGGGTAAAAAGCGCGTAGCCCCTCAAAAACACACGCGCCGTGTACCGTTAATAAAATGTTTGAGGTCTCGGCAGCGGGATCTTCATGGAAGCCCGATGAACAGAAAAAAAACAAAACGGGACGGCGGTTAGAAAACGGCAAATAGCTTACCGAATACTCCTAGAGATCGCCACAGAACTGAACACTTTCCTTATCTCGAGTGCACAGACGCCATATTTGTACGCAGGGAGGCACGCATGCGCACCTGTGCCGAAGCGACGGCCCGCAAGCGAGACTGGGATGCGCTTCTATGGGACATTGCGCGTCACACGCGCGTAACGTCCCAGTGGGAGTCGAGAAAAAAAGCCCTTTTTTCATTTTACGAATTAAGCTGAATGATCGTTTCTTTATTTCGATAATCTATATCGTAAACTTGGTACCTACTGATTAAGGCATGCCTTCGAGGCCTGTATTTTCACATGTTTTGTGTTTATTTTTTCTTTATTTTTCATTTAATAATTTATGTGATAATATTGAATTATATACAGCATACATGTGGATCAGTCATATGAATGTACAAAAAGTGAAAAATCTCAAATATGATAGTAATATTTTCCCAGCCTGCCGAATTTAACATTTTCCGTATCTTACAACATTACGGATCTATTGCTGAATCAGTTAAGAATAAGGATGTAGGCCTATTATAAGATGATACTGCTGGTGAGTGTAAGTTTTACGTAAACAAAGCGTCAATGATGATTCATCTGTCTTTCGGTTTTTATGTGGGCGTAAGGGGAGCGAAAATTATGATGAAATCACTGGCAAGAGATTTGATCTGAATTTTAAAGTGATTCTTTACACGAATTTCAGTGTAATTACACTTGCTAGATATTCATGTTGATTGGTTTTTATTTTATCCGACAAATTTCTGTCACACATATTTTATTTCCAATACAAAACGAATATTTGACAACGTGTACTATGTACACCATGCATGTGGCCTAGAGTCTAGACAATGTAAACAAGATAATGTTGTCGGCATGTAGGTATTGAATTGTACAAAACATTACACCCATTACATTTTGTAAATATTTTTAAATTGAATGTAAAATACAATACTTCAAATTCCACAAATTATGTGTGAAATAATTATAAATGATAGACTATTAGGATTTTCAATTCTTTATTATAGGCCTATATCTGTTTTTTTGTTTTGTTACATATTGTTAAATTGTTATCTATAGTTATACTTCAGTTGACAAATTATATCTAAATCATTCTTTGACAACAACGAATTAAGGTTATAATCTATATATCACAAATGGAGGGATTGCTATCTGAATTAGAAAATAACGTTTTACATTTTTGACGCAGAATAACTTTGTAAATACGCGGTAACTTTTATTTTAGCAACATAACACACCATATGGCAAGCGGTCGCTCGGTGGCTAGCACTGTAGTCAGGGCCGGAGGGGGGCTAATTTTCAGCCCGGAATGTTACACCTCAGACTGGCCCAGGAGTCGGGGGATTTTGCGAGCTGGAGGGGGGTCCCCGACGACCATTTACCGAGCGTGTTGAGTACCCCTGCTATACCATACCACATAAAATTTCCTGACCCTAGTCACTAGACCATTGCCAGGGCACGAGGAATTCTTGCGATTAGATACTCCGGGACTCACTGTATAGCTATATATGTGTTAGATTCTCCTTCCGTACAAAACTGTGTGACGTTTTCGTGTTCTCCTCGCGTTCGTAGAAACTTCGTTCGGGTTACCTCCGGTAGTTCAATAGCATTAAGCTTGTGCCCTGCGACGAAGTAATAGATTGGAATCACGCCGCGATGCTGTACAGCATAAACAGTATGGATGTCGGGCATACACTAAACCATTCAAATCGTTTCGCTTAAGTTTTCTTTCTCCCAAATTTTCTCTTGTTCGTCTGCAGTGTTATTGAAGCAACTGATATAAAGCAAGGTGTACAACATTTGCAGTTTAATTGATAAATATTGAATATATTACGTGTTTCAGGACAATTACTAATTACTGTACAATATCACTTAAATATGTAAACCAGTTTATTCCAAATAATCGACTGCACACAAACCATTTAAATCTTGATTCGGCCACCCACGTTAGACAAGCTTCACCTCATCTCCTGTGTGAATATTGAATATATTAAGAGTTTCAAGATAATTACTAATTGTTTCAAAATATTACTTAAATATGTGTATTTATAATTATTACACTTGGCATTATAATATTATTACACCTAATTATATATAATGTGTTGGTCTTTGAATATATACATATGTGTTTGAATATATACTCACTTGAAGGAAACCACTTCTTGTAAATGTTGAAAAGTTTAGTTATACGTATTTAATGGGGTACTTAAAATAAATAGCTTCTATACCTGAAAAAAATTAAATCACCTTTAAATGTCTGCAAAAACAAAACCGTATACTGCCTAACTTTGTCACATTATCAAGACCTGATTTAAATGGTAGCGGCTGTCAGAAGTCATGTATCAGAAATATAATAACCATGTAGTAAACAAGAAAGCTAAATGAACTATACCTGTTACAGCCCAAAGGCTGAAGAACGTGTTGGTGAAATAACGTGACATATTTAATTATGATGCTTTACGAAGCCAGTCGAGCGTCCTGGTTGTGAGCAACAATTCAAAGAAATTAAATAATTTCTTTTGTACCAATTCACAATAATAAATATATAAATAAATAAAAATAGCGAACTAACTGATTGCCACCTAGGGGGCAGCATAATCTGAATGTTTCTGGGATTCAGTTAAGGCTTAATCTGTTCGGCAAGGCCGTTCTCTTGCTGCCTCCAGTTCACGTGTGAGGATAGCGCTAGTCTCTACGGTGCCAATCTGCAATGTCATTTTTTTCCAGTTTGTCAGACATTATTACCTAATTTGCATGTTTAGTGTAACTTTCTATGAATACCTAGTCATTAATACTATAAATTCAGGATTCAGACATGAGTTGTTTAAGATATGGATTAATAGTGTATATTTAAAATCATTCATTTATAATTTTTAATGAAATGTTTATTGTAGCATGAATCCTATTAAGTTAAATTGGCCGAAGATATCAAAAATAAGTTATACATTAAAAATGTACATGGTATGTACCGTATATGCATGTTGCATACAGGAATTCCCGTAACAAAAATTTGAGAAGCCAGTTTATTCAAAAGAAGCGACTGCACGCAAACCCTTTCAGCCTGGCGTCGGCTGCCCATCTTCACCTCATCTCATGTGTGCTGTGTAGTAACCAAGTGGACAGCAAACAAATCCAGATGGCCGGTCTCAGTCTTCAGCAAACTCCAGGCCAAAAATCACACACCGCTGTTTGCATCAAGCAGCAGCTACAGACAGCAGCAACAAACATACAAACTTCAGAAAAAGCTGCACATTCACCGACTGCAGCCAGTCCTATTAAGCACAGGCCATGGGGCAAGGTTCAAAAGTTACATTCATTTCATAAGTTTTACACTAAACTGAACACTGTGTTGGGGATTGATAGTTTTATCTGTTTGATATATTTTCATGTATTCTTTTTTAAATAGAGAGTTAGATAATGTTTAATATGTAATATGTATGACATATAGATGATGAGTTCCCTTAGGTAGGGCTAACACTTTTGACCTCGGTATTTTAAACATTCTGTCTAGGGCCCTGGTATTTTAATGAATTAAAGCATCCATCCATCCTCCAACTGTTTATTCTGGACAGGGTTGGGATATCTGTACATTACTCAGTAACCGTCGTAAACATATTGCAGTACCAAATATCACGAAGAGGTCTACCAGTTTTAGGATTATTACCATTGGTCACGATCGGATGATAAAGACAGGCTGTTGGAATCCGGATTACACGAAAAAGAATTCTTAATTGTAAATCACCAGCCCGCAGTCCTCATCGGCCTTACTATATTGCCTAACGGAAAGAAACGAGACCCCGCTTTTATAGCATTGATGCAGTTTCCACTGTTTTGATTGGTTCCCGATAGCAAAGGCGTGGTCGCGATAATTTTTTCCCAGATTCGATTGGCCACAGTTACTTCATGCAGAAAGCCGCAGCTGTTGCTAATAACCGTGGTAGGTTGTCAACTAAGGGTTTGGTTACTGTTGCTGCTGCAATGAGAACATCGGCAGTGCATGAGAGTGAATTCAATCCATTAATTGTCATCATTTGAGTGAGTATTATCAGTTTTATATATATATATATGTACTGCATATCGCTTTTGTAACGAATTGACAACCTTGTCGCTTTAGAATTGGACCCAAGAAAGGTATTCGTACCGGCAACTGTATTTTAAACGTGCCACACGACGCATTAGTTTTTGGTGACATACTTCTTGCGCAACACATTTTGTAGGCTATTGCATGAATTTATCTGTTTTTCTGTAGAAGTAAGTTGTGTGATGTAAGTACTTGGCTGCGATGAATAAGGATGCTGAGGCTGCCACACTGCGCACACTGGCATTTTGCAGGATGGAAAACATTCTGGACGGCAGACGCACTCACCGGTGCTGGTCTGCCGTGTACCTTCCTCTCTTACCCCGGCGTACGCATGTGGGTTTCTCGCTTCTCAGCACGATGCTAGAGACTGGCTGCTGCTGATCTATTTTTATTAATACCGAAGGTCGAAGTATTTGCGGTAACGAATGATGCGCTCTGCACATATCCATCAAGATCTCACAGTCGATGTTTTCTTTAATATCAATAAAATTGAAAATATACCAGCTTCGTCGACGATTAAAGTATATTTTGAGTGTATTTTGCAGTGCGATGGTTGCGCTGTCTCCTCCAAATACTGTAATATGTGTATTAATACAGGCGTACATTTTACATACTGGAAAGGATGGTGGGGGACCCGTGGGTGAGTTTGTCACTAGTGGCAACCGGGTCTTTTCCATATAAGTGTACAGTATACCGAAAAATACCAAGCTCTGAAAAGCGTAACACGACGCGTCATCAGAAGTAACATGCAGGGGCTGCGCACTTAAAACGCAATTTTCATTGCATATCTTCGACAGCGCTGCTGCCCGCGTAACCTTCGCGAAATAACATTACAGGTACCGACCGTTTACTTTCTATTAAAGATGCAATGCCTGTATATGTAAAAAATGGAGTTTAGGCGTGAGTGGGTATCCTTTAATCTCGTATTGTATCGTGCCCCAAGGAAGCCAAAATGGTATTATCCCATCACCTTTTCTGGCGTACCAGTAAACATAACAAAATAAGTAAACGCATGAGGATATTATAATTCTAATGAGGACCGTGTGTGCGTGTGGGATTTTTCAGAGTATTTACCAAACGCAGTACGTTAATTGGACGTTGCTTTTGGTAGTGAGAGGGAACTGATTGTAACTGACGTTCGGAGAGCTGTGTTTTTTAGTTGCAATATATATTTGTTTTCTCCAAGTAAGCTAAATAGCCTGGAATACAATAATATAAACTATTTTGTTTGATGATTTTCGCCACGCTTTCATTCATTCTTTCCCCAGAACCATGCATCAAGTTCAAGGTTTCTTTGATCTTGGTGCCTGTCCCAGGAAACACCGGGCATAGGGTGACGTACGCACACATACACGCTAAGGGCAGCTTAGACGCAGCAGGTCCACTGAACTGGCATGCAAACACCCACAAACAAGAGGAGAAGACGCAAACTCCACACACACACAGACCTAGGGCGGGCATCATATCCACAGCGCTGGAGGTGTGAAACCACAGTGCTGCCAACTGAGTCACCATTTACCATGTTTTATCATGACTTACTTGTTGGAACACTGTATAATCAAGATATTTGTATAAAGCATGCCTTTTTCGTAAATCCATGAAATTTGTCTCTTTATCTTAAGAACATTTTAAACACATCTTAAATGATATCTTCGGTTTTTCAAGTCACTTGTAGGACAGTCCCTGTTTTCTTAGGTGATTTTTCTATTAAGTATTTTACCAGTATTGCAAATACAGTGTTTCAGTGTTTTATCAGAAGCCAAAAAGAACATAGATTATCAGTAAGGTCCCATTCCTGCTAGAGATTGTCCAGTGTAACTGCCAGTGTTGCACTGTGAGCTAAATGGCATATATACAGTGCTGGTACTTTTACCATACGTGGGTAACATTCGGGGGTCGTGATAATACACGACGAGCAAGCTTGAAATGGTTGCCAAGAATCTTTAACACACCTTTTTTTCCCTGATCTAACGGTGTCTCATATAGAACGGTTTTTGGGTCAGGTTATATCTGGGCTGCCTTTGCTGGAAGGCTGGCACTGTTTATCGAGACCAGCCTAGCTCACAAACTGTTCTGATATCTCATCGGCCTGTGTTGTGTGATAGAACTGGCATGGGCACAGAAGGAGAGGAGATTACATTAAAATTCATCTCAGCTGCTGAATCATTTTGACAGGGCGTTTTATTTACTTATTCCTATTATGCTGCTGTGGTTTTAATAAAACAGAAATGTGCAACAGCCATACAGGAGAAATTTCTGGTATGTAGTTGGTACATTACTACCCCTCGAACACCTCTCTATCCTAGATCTGTAGTACTGTAGTAATCAGATGGTTGTGTAATGGATGGTGCAGCGAATTGTCATTTTAGTAGATTCATGATAACATCAGCGAACCGACTGAGCGCATAGAATGTTTTGCAATTATCTGAGAAGAGTTTAAAATCAGCTATCGCAGTAGGTTCCACCTTGTGGCATGACAGCTGTGCTAGTTTAATACTTTGAAATAAGCCCAGATCACAGAAGTCATAAATAATGTTTATATATATATATATATATATATATATATATATTTTTAAATAAAAATGATACTTTATGTTGCACAGATCTGCATCATTTCCGCAGTGTTCCACCTAATAGCATGTTGAATATGAAAATTGCAGTAAAGCCATTTAACTGTGTTCAATCACTTCTTTATTACAAAGATTGCAATGCTAATTGTCCTGCACACTTTTTTGTGTGTCTTGCCTAATTTTGACATAGTAGTTGCCCTTCCTTTCAGCTCGTGTATTTTCTCTGGATGGATTGTTTTAAATTTTTATGGTGATTACTGACGATCTTTGATGGAAACAGTCCCGGGGGCAGGACATGGCTGTGCATGATGTGAATATATGTCTGTGTTGCAATAATTTCAATTAATTTTTCACGGTAGCTTATCCAGCATAAGAGTTGTGGACAAACCGGAGACATTTCTCTCAAAGAACAGTGTACACAGTGGGGGAACTCCCTGAATGGGACGCCAGTCTATAACAGAGCACTCACTCGCTGTGGGTTACTTAGAGATGCCAATTCACCTAATTGCTTATTATTGGGCTTCAGAAGGAAACTGGATTATCTAGAGGAAACCGGAACAAAAACCGGATGCAAATTCCAAATAGGCAGAGCCAGTTGTGGGCATCAGACTCTCAGTTCGTCTGGCATGCGGCCACAGCGCTACCCTTCGTGTCAACCCAGAATGATGTATATTGTATTTTTGTAATAATGTATTGCCCAGTAGTACTCTTATTTTTCATTTAATTTATATATTTTTTTGCAGTTATTTTTAAAATGTAAATTTTATATAATGCCATATGTCAGTGTTTACACTGACTCCCGGTTATTTTTGTGGCATTTTTCTTTCATGATAGCTGCCCAAGAGTGCGTCCAAAATCACGTACCTATTTGCAGTGTAGCAGGCGAAATACAGGATGCAAAGCGAGCAGGATGGATGAGACGCTATACCAACAGTACCCAGATGACGCACTACATTCTGCGAGATTCCGAAGTTTGCAGCTGATGGATGCTATGCTATCCCACAAGGCCAGTGGAGCAGTGAGGAGCTTCATTTCCTCAGAAATTTTTGTCGAGGTCGCTGAGGAAGTGCCGTCTCTACAAATTTATGAAGTATAAAACAAGGCCCGGTTACATTAGTTGACTCAAATACGTATCTTTTTTTTTGTTGTTGTTGATCATTCTTAACAGCTTTTAACTTTCGCGAGGAGTCAAGTTATGTCACTGGAAATGATCCTGGTCCGGTAATATGTAAGAGGGCGAATGCATGAATTCTGTTCTCATGCACCCATGCAGTATATACTACATTAAAGGTTGAGTAGTAGTTTTCTCATGAAATTCAGGACCTGCTGTATAAGTATGTGATTTTGAAGGCACCTTTGGTGTCTGGGGCCTATTGCCTATAATGTGCCAATCCTGACTATCCAGGGCTTTGCATCGCAGACTGGATCCCTGTAGTCTCACAACACGGTACAGGCCTGCAGGCTCATCTGTGCTTGTGTCTCAGATGCCAGCAGTGAAATCCAAGTGAAGGAGGGCACCTGCCCCTTTCCTGTGATGGCCCTGTGCAACCAGCAACAGAATCTTGAGTTGATGAAATGGAGAAGGTGCCAGAGAACTTGTGGGTCCCCCAAGTGTCTATTCCATATCTGTGTCCAGTTCCTGGGCATTTAAGTTCCTTCAAAGTGCTTTTCTTTTACAGTGTGAGGGAGGATTAATTTCTCATTTGGCTAGAATGTTGGGTAAGGACAGATTAGGAGTTTAGAGGATGGCCCCTGTGTGTGCTCTCGTGGCTCAAAAAAACAGGAAAGCTACTGAACGATCTGCATTTTGCAATTATTCTGCCGTTTAAATGCATCTTCTGTGCTCGTTATTAAGACAGCCTGGATAGTAACCCGCAGAGTAGCACGCAAAGACAAATCGCCTGAGGTCGCACTGTCGATGCCTCTGGCGGACTTCATAATTTTACAGGCCTACCCTTTTTTTTGTATGAATAGCGAAGGGAGAAACAATTTAAAATCCGGTGGGTAGCATTACTGGACAGGATCCATCACTGTCTGGTTTATCCCAGAATGAACAAATAAGCTAACCAATGGGAAACCTGCTGGAGACAGTGTGACTTTGACAAGCCACCAGAGGCTTTAGCATCTAGTTTCTCTTATCACCACTTCTCAGACAATCAGCAGCACCGTCTTTCTGCAAAGTGGCATGGACGGCCTGACCTCGGGTGACCTAACCCCGCCTCCCTGCAGGTGCTCATCCAAATCATCCTGGCTGGCAGGGCAAGCGAGCCCCCTCCTCCTCCTCTTTGTTGCGTGGGAGCGCATTTATAGCCGCTGTGGAGTCTCGATGGTTTCCCAAAAGCTCCGCCGTGCTGCAGTCAGTCCGGTCTCCTCTGACTCTCCCTCTCACCCTCTCTTTCACACCACAGCCAGCTTCTAGATCTATCTATCTATCTATCTATCTATCTATCTATCTATCTATCTATCTATCTATCTATCTATCTATCTATCTATCTATCTATCTATCTATCTATCTATCTATCTATCTATCCATCCATCCAGCATCTCTGTGTGAGAAGTGCTCACTAGGAAGGGCTGTGGACAGGGGACATGTGTGCAAGGCAATCCCACTGCAGTATTCATCCACTAACAGAAGTGGGAAATAAAGACATAATCTCTGTAGATCTACATCTAAAAATGGATCCAGTGATCCATTATGTACAGTAATGGTCCCCAGATCTCCACTTCATTGCCCTTCCTCAGTCATGCCAGAGGCTTGGGGCTTTGAGGGCTCATTATAGGCTTGAAGAGTAGTTAACGAATTTAATCTAATTTTCTGATAGTGGGATGATATATTGTTTTAATGAAAAGCTTGGCTCTCATTTTTTTGTTCTTGCCAGGTGTTGATAAAGGTGACATATATGAGTGAAATAGGGGGCTACATGTGCTTATATGAACTTCTTTCTGGACCCAGATTACTGGCATGATGGACTGTGGGCTGTCTCCTGAAACTGCCCTGTCCACCTGGCACAAAGCTGTTTGTGTTCCGATTTGGCACTTACTCCCTATAGATGGGAGTCATACTATTTACAAATGACAGCCCCCCCCCCAATGTCTTGACTAGACTCTTTAGTCTTTTTAGTTTTAAGGGCCTGGTGGTACAACAGCCAATCACAAACTGGGCACGCTGATCTTGGAGGTAGAGATAGAATTGCACTGTAATGGATTTATCCGGAACGGTAAGCAGAGACCCTGATTTTACAGTGGACACATGCAGTATTGATCAAAAAGGAAACACAACCCTAAGCAGAGATGTTAATCTATGTCAGATTCAAGCATGATTGTAAGATTTACTGTAGCAATGAATTTTCATGGTATTTCTTTTTTGTTATTCAGTGATAGGATGACATTTCACTTTAAGTGACGTTAAACTCTATTGTTGCTTCATTTCCTGTGACCGTGATGATTTCAGATTGCCATAGATCTTTTTTAGCAAACCATACCCAACCCTTTTATTAAGTGTTTTTAACCATAGGCCCTAATTAAAAAATCATAATGAACTGATTACTTAGAATGAGGTAAATATTGGCTCACTTTATCTGTTTATGTAATGGGTCAGCTGAAGTAATGAATAAATGGAAATAAGCAGATTTAAATGCATTTAGGGCAGATTTTAGAATGTTTCACTTTGTTTTCATGTAAATAAAATACAGGCTGTAATTCTCGCTGCGGTTAAAACTAAGTGTTCAAGACAATCTCCAGCTGAGCCTTCTAAATACTTAACAGTAAATATTTAACTAACTGGCATTAAATTTTCTGACTGCTTACTGGATTTGTAATGTTCACTATGCAAAGGCCACCACAAGAAACTTCAGCTTCTACACTGAGGGACCAATGTAAGATTCGCAAACAGAACTCTGAATAGTTTGAGTGCCGTTTTCCTATCAGAAAAGCAAAATAAAAACAGTTTTTGAACAAGTGCAGATAGAGAGACCACAACCGGATCAATGAGGAAGTTAGATATTCGGTTATATCGACGGTGTCACTATTGCTAGACGGATTTCTGAAATAAGAGCAAATTTTCTTAAAATTTCTGTTTTAAAGTGAGTTGGATCATTTTTACACGGCCCCTTATAATGTTTCCTGAGATAAATGAGAAATAAACCGGTACCACTTAGCATTGCTTTATGCATCTTGAAAAACTAACGCAGCCCCTTTCTGTGTTTGTCGTCTCATTTCAGGTGTGTGCGTGTGCCTGCGTGTGTGTGCGCGTGTGTGTATGAGTGTGTGGGTGCATGTGTGCGTGAAGGGAGCATGCGTGATGTGCGGTGTGCGACCACATGCTCTCCAGCAGGCTGCCGGCTCCTCACTCTGCTCCACTGACCACGCCTCTGCTCTTCCTCTTGTTTGTCTTCATGAAGACTCCTGACACCGGTGATGTGATGAATAAATTTGAAGTCCTTGGGATTGTAGGTGAAGGTGAGTGACTGATTTTGCTTTGACCCTCTGAAATAAGGGCAGGTTCTGTTGCATGCTGTGAAGAGAGGCGAAAGCTAAGTGTTTTCAGAATCTGTTCATTTTGTGACACTTGTCATACGGTATTAAGTCATATTGTGTCACAATATATTAAGAACCTGTAGGGGGTGAACGAAACAACGGAAACAACACATGAGAAGGACTTTAACGTCAAGTCACTAAATCTCAGCTAGAAAGGTGAGTCATGTTAGGCTGAATGCCAATTAACGAAATGTGTCAGATAGTGCAAGAGAGAGTTTTTAGAGCAATCTGAGCCAGATAGAGGACAAAGATGCCTTGTTTATACCTGTTTTTAAAATGTGTCTTGGACAGTCAACCATAAGTGATCAGCTGACCACTTGTGATCAGATTTTGTTTCTGCCCCGTGCGCAATTATTGTAACGTCCTCCACCGGGACACATTAGATATGTGGTGAAATGCCTCCCAGACCACCACAGCAAGTGCTTTTAGGGTTCGGATCACAATGCGTCTTGGTGAACGTTTACACTTGTATTTAGCGCTGTCCGCTTGCGATCCGATTGCCCAAGATGCATTTTGAAAGCAAGTGTAAACGGGGCCAGAATCAGCTCCTGAATCACAGGTTCATCACTCGCAAGAAACTGCAAAATATTTTATGTGTCAAGGGCAACGGTCTTAAAATTGATGACAGCATGTTCTGAACATGGCTGAGCTGCAAGAGGAACAGTCGTCCTCTCTGACAAGGATAGATGGGCACTTAACAGGATATTTGCTAAACACCACAGAGTACAGCCTCTGAAATTAGCATAGAACATAATCAGCACCAGCAGGACCCAGTCGCAAACAGAAATGTATGTTGTGTGCTTTTCAAAGCTGGAATTTATTTTTGCGACAAATGTAACAATTTTTTTTTGCAGATTTACCATGTGCATGAATTTTTGCTTCCAGGGCAAATTGTAGCAAAATTTTTAAGGAAAACACAAGGTATAATCTGACCCTAAACATAAAGATAAAATCATGTTGAGTGGTACATTCCCTTAAAATGACAAAAGGTATAAGTACAAGTCACTGGATAGTGCAGAATCCAGTACTCATTCTGACTTGTCGCAATTGGATAACGTTTCAGGTAACTTAACATTATGGATAAATGGAGGGATGTATCTGTGGTCTCACCTCATTCATCTAATTGTAAAACCACCCTTTTCACCAAGCTGTGACTGAAAGAGTAAGGAGAAGCGTTTATTAAGTGCCTGGCTATTTTTACGCTCTTTTAGGCTATTTTTTTTTAGGTCATGGGCTGTGACGCTCCAGTAAGGTTGGGTTTAAAGATAAAATGGCTCATTTAGGGGAATGTCGTTCCAGGGTTTCTTGAATTGTTCTGACTAGCATTTATAAGCACAAGAGGCAGTATGTATTAGGGTTGTTAAGGAAGTAAAGAAGATTTAATAATCCTAATAATAATAATAATGAACCTTAATCATGGTGCCAAATGAGCTTAATCAGGTGATATACGTATCGCTCTACTGGCTAAATTAAGTGCATTCTCTGCAATAGCCGCTATCATAAATCAACCTACGAAGTAATTGATTCGGTCTCCTCTGTGTCATTTCACAAAAGCTTGTTTCCATCTTCACGTTTCTTATGCATATTAACTGATGCTTCCAGTAAATGCCCATTTTAACATATAGAAGTTTTACTGAAATAATATGGGTTGAGTATCTCACGGAAGGTTCCCCTATCGTTGGGTTGTGAGCGCGTAGCTTCAACCAGAACACAATCTGTAACCTCCCATATTAGTCAAAATCAGTAATAACTGAAAACTTAAAGCATGGAAATTTATTTTTCCTCTAATAATTAAAAATACTAATAGTACTGATGATTAATAAAATGACATTAAATGAGGTCAGTGATTTGACAGTTTCCAGTTGTTAGTCATAATGGGACTTACTGTTTGACTCTGTAACTGAATTAACTGAGGTGACAATAGCTCAGAGAAGCTGTCAGATGAACAGGGTGTTACCCTCAAATAATTAAAAGAAATTGTAATGTAACACACGTTTTGTTGTCTCACCTCTCTTCCATACCTTCGAACACAAGGGCTCACACATTTGGGTATAGGTTCATCTCAGTGGAGCTTATGTCCCAGCCCATATCCGTCTTTGTTATTACATCAGCTGTGTTCAATGCTGAACTGTCTCTCCATCAGATGCTTATCGGTTTTGTCGTTCTTTAGATTAGGTTGCATAATGAAGAATATGATACTTATACTACAGCAGACAATGGACAATGGAATGTAAATCAGCTTGCAGCGCTCAAAGTATATTGTAAACAGACCAGAACATTTCACAGTGGAGAATTTGTATATTTAAAGAACAATGCAATGTCTGCCCTTAAAAAGAGTCAGAACGCGATATAAACATTTGGGTTAGAATAAGTATTTTTAAAACCTCGATTAAGCATCAGATGGACAGCTCGTACGAATTGGTTGAAATGCAGCTGTTTGGGCTTTTTATTTTATGATGTTAATCTTGTAATTCTTGTCTGTTGTGCACATCTGTTGGAATATCCATCCATCCATCTATCCATCCACCCTCTAGCTGCTTGCCCTGGTCAGGGTTTTAGGGGATTTGGAGCTCATTCCAGGCAGCACAGAGCACGAGACTGAGGTACACCCTCTTGATGCAAGTCCATTTGAATATGTCACTGCTCATAGGAGGTGCACCAAATGGATGTGGATTTGTTTTTAATAGGTTTTATAGTGCAGTTATACCAGGCTACGATGTCATCAGTTTCTCCAGTATCTTAAAAAGGTACTTAGAAAGGGTTTTTTGACCATGCTAAGTGGTTGTAAGATGAAAGAATGGTACTTGAAGTACAGAAATAACAGAAAGAGTTTTTCTGAACACACAGGTATTTTGGGAGAAAATGGACACATTATGTGTTGTGCCTTTCACTGCATCCAGGACAATGTAGTTACAACGTGAAAATTAGTCATCAAGAATCTTTCATTGGAATGACATCAGGGACCACTACTGATTTATCAGCTCGATTCCAACCGGTGTCTGTTGGTACAGTGTGCTTACAAGACACATCAAATTCTCTATACTATTTCCTTGCCATTGTCTGTTCTTATTCTCCTTACCATTGTATACTTATATTCTTTGCCTTAATATGGAGCAGATTTATTTGGCTTAGGGCAAAATCTTTCTTGGGGCTACATTTTGAAAATGTGTTCAGTTATGCCTGATAAAGTCCAAAGCTGAGCCATTGGACAAGTGGCTTTCCCACCCCCCAGTACATTTGTCAAACAATCCTGTTTATTTATCATATCATGCAAAATTACTTTAGAATTATTTGTTATGGGAAGAAAAACTAATATTAATAGTATTGATCATTAATAAAACGACATATTAAATGAAGTCAGTGATTTGACAGTTTCCAGTTGTTAGTCATATTGGGACTTACTGTGTGACTCTGTAACTGAATTAACTGAGGTGACAGTAGCTCAGAGAAGCTGTGAGATGAACAGGGTGTTACCTTGTAATGCAGTGTTTCCCAATCCAGTCCTTGGGGACCCACAGTCAGTCCATGTTTTTGCTCCCTGTGCACTCCGTACCAGGCTGTCCACATTTTTGCTGCCTGTGGCTCCCTGTGGACTGGATCAGGAAACACTGTCCTAATGGAATGATCATGGGATACCACCTAACCTGACTGCGAATGCAGTTTTACAGCAAGGAGGCTTTTCAGTTCCATGTTTCCCAGAGCGAAGGGCATTCGGTGAACTCCGGCGAACTTCCTTTCAGTCCAAAAGCGGAGCGCCTCATTGTACGTCAACATTGATTCTTTTCATGGACCTCGGTAACTAAATCAACAGCCCAGATCGATCAGGAGGGAGACTGCCGCCTTCCTTAGGTGGACTGACAGACCAGAATCCACATGCTTCTTTCAGCTTTGAAAACAGATTTGTCCTGCATTTTCGGATTGAGGAACTGCACTGTCTTGGGAACTTAGCAGTCACTTTGATCCAAAAGCACTGTACAGTTGAGACTGCAGTGTGGGCCAATCTCTGGAGCAACTTAGGTTTCAATCACGGACACAGACCCTGGAGCAGCTACAGTATCACACCAGCTATCCCACCTAGTCCAGGTGCATGTATAGAGTCTCATATTTTCTTTTTTTCTCATATTTACATGCATTTTTCTATAAATTGCATAGACTAGATGTATATGTGTCAGGTTAGATAATTCTTCAGAATTCATACACAAAACCATTAAAATAGACTTTTGTATATGTTACTGAAGTGAGATTAAATTTAATGAAAATGTCCATGTCATATGAGTACTTAGAAATGATTATTTATGGACTGTTACTGTATTTCACATAAAACTATTCTTGTGAAATATTGAACACTCTTCAACTTTGCCATTTTCATACTTTGTGTGGAGAGAATTTGAGCTAAACTCTGCTGCAAAGTTACCGGAATGTGGACCCGCAGTGGGGGGGACACCTGTTGTGTTAAATTGGCAGAAACACCCTTTGGGTAATTGTGTCCTTAGCCTCTCAGTGAGCTGCTTATAATAACTGCTTACGATATCCATCGGAGGTGGGGGGGGGGGGGGCAGTAGCTCACCTTTTTGAACAAACAACTCGGACAAAGAAAAGTGGATCTTAGAATTTGGGATTGTTGAAGTCGTATGTTTTCGCCACAGAACAACTGTTGTGGCGGCAGCTATAAATAGAAGTGCAGTGTCAGTGGTGGCAAGAAAAATGTGTAAATAGCGTGGATGTGAAAAAGGGATAAATGTGCTGCTGATAATGACTTTAATGGACTGAACATATCCAGGCGAGACGCTGTGGCTTCATGAATTTTTAGTGCTTTTTTGGGCAAGAACAATGGCCCGTATTACGAGGCTTAACAAAATAACTTGTCAGATTTAAGGTAGTCTGGGCTGAATGTAAGTGAATGGAGATAAAGTCCATTTAAACTGGGATACCTTAAATCCAACAAGTTATCTGGCTAAGCAAGAAATCTGCTTTATGATACAGGGCCCATATTAGCTTATGCTCTGCTGTCTCTCTTGTCACTCAACTAATTTGGTTACCACCGGTGTCTGAAGTGGGGAGAAAGGGGTGCCAATATTCCCTAGTTATTCAGTACCTAGTGCCTGTTTTCCCCTTGTCATTCAGTACCTAGTGCTGGTACTCCAGTTGTCATTCAGGACCAGGTGCCAGTACTCCCTTTGTTATTCATTGCCAGGTTTCGGAACTCCCCTTGTTATTCAGTACCTAGTGCTGGTACTCCCCTTGTTACTCAGTACCAGGTTCCAGTACTCCCGTTGTTACCCAGTAAAAGATGCCGGTACTCCCCTTGTTACTCTGTATCAAATGCCTGTACTCCCCTTGTTTGTCAGTACCAGGTTCCAGTGCTCCCGTTGTTACCCAGTAACAGATTCTGGTACTCTTGTTATTCAGCACCAGGTGCCGGTACTCCCCTTATTATTCAGTACCAGCAGATACAGAGAAGGTACCAGTACTCTGAAGAGAAAAACAAAGAGGTACTGGTACTGCATACTGATGAGTACTGGCCCACTTCAAGCACTGATTACCACTTAGTGAATTAGTGGTAGGTTGTCAAAGTTGATTCTGTGATTGTATCAATGGTTGAATTTGGTAGTGATGTATTTTTTTGTGTTCCTGTTGTAGAGAAAACAGGTCTTGTAGCTGACTGCGTGTATCTACTGAACTAAGATGTTTTATCATTTTTTTCTCTTTTTTTTCCAAGGAGCCTATGGTGTTGTCCTGAAGTGCAGGCACAAGGTAAGATAGTGGCTCTGATCAGTACGTACAATTTATACATATCCATTAGCTTAACTGCATGTCTCTGTACTGTAGGAGGGAACCTTAGTGCCCAGAATAAACCCACATGACATGGGGAGAACTTGCAAACTCACACTCACACACACTCACACACACTCACACACACACACACACACACACACACACACACACACACACACACACAGCAGAGACAGCATTCAAAACCCCAGTGTAAGGTGGTGCGAGGCAACAGTGCCACTGACCAAGCCACCATATTTTTACCGTATTTTTACCTCGTACAGAGGATGTAATTGGTAGGAACACCATCCGTGAGACCGAGCAAGGTCTGCATCTTTATTTTCTTCAGAAAGTTTGTCAGTGAAGTTCACAGCTATAATGGATGCCATTTAAATTTGACTCTCTTCAGGGTACTACACTTAGCATATAGCAGGAAAGAATAAAGAGACTAAACAATATATAATACAACACAACATTGTACAAACTGAACATACAAATAACCTTTATGTCTAAATTCTTGACTTTCCAGACTAATTTAATTTGCTGTAGTGTGTGCTGTGACTTAGGGTAAATATGTATGTACAGTCCTGGGCAAAGGTCTTAGACAGTCAAATGAAATTTTGATTAAAGCTGTGTAGTAATATTTGTTTAGATGAAACGCATATTAACTTAGAAATATAAACAAACAAACAGCAATAAAATGTAAATGTAAATCTTATATTCTCCAAAACATTGCTGATATCTTGTTGGGTGGCTAGAAGATTGCAGTTCTTGCACTTCTCCTCAGGGGCACCTCAGCCATTCTCTTACTTAGTTAAATTTAATTAATAAATGAATGTATATTTAATTAGACAACTTAATTAGAGAATTAACTTCTTGAGGTACTGATTCCCCGAACAAAGTGTAGAAGTGGGTGAGTTCAGCAAATACAGGGATGTATTGGATGGCAACTGCAGGTAAGGGGGAGAGTTCAGGATCGCTTTTGAAATGCCTGAGCTGAGACATTTCAAAAGATATGAAGTCATAGTTCTAAACCAACATAAACATAATTTATAAATGATTTCCTTTTGCTGTTTAGACTTTTGCACGGTACTGTATCTTCTGAGTGGTAGTGGTTATCATGTCCAAACATCACGTAGACGTTTAAACAGCTTCAGAATTAGCAAAATACCCATATTCTCTGTTCACAAGAAAGACGAATCTATCCACTGTTTATGACGTTGCGCTGTTCTACCATGTTCTGCAACAATGTGGAATGAATGTTGAATGCTCACTGTGTTGCGCTGAGACTTGTTGGTTCTTGTTCAGGTTTCTATGACAACACTGTTGCACCAATATGACAAGCTCAGTGTGTAGTTTACACATCGCCTTTTAAGGCCATTCGCTGATTAGCAGCAGAGAACCCATCCATCTATCTTCCAACTGCTTATAATGGTCAGGGTTCTTGGGGGGGGGGGGGGGGGGGGGTATGGAGGCAGTCTCAGGCAGTGTAGGGCACATTACCTTGAATGAGATGCCAGTGCATTGCAGGCTTTACACAGGCACATAGACACACAAACATACACACACACAGGATTATAGTTTTGTCTTTGTGGGGACTCTCCATTCATTTCTATGGGGAAAACTCAAATCCCAACATGAGCACCGTACCCATAAGTAACCAAACAGAATATGAGACTTTTGCCATTTTTAGATTTTTATTGCATTCACAAATCTTTGTGGGGACCTGAAAAATGGTTCCCACAACATCAAAATAACCGGTTTTTATTATATGTAATATAAATATAATCCACACACACACACACACACACACACACACACACTGTTACCAAATTAGGGACACCATGGCCAGTTATAGCCTAACTGCACATATCTGGACTAACAGAATCCATTCATCCTTCCATTCACCGATTCATATTTCAGGCCCATATCTTGGTCATGGACACCAAGTCAGCAAAGGGAAATAACTTATGTGTTCAGGCCATCGAAGACAGATGAACGTGTTCTAGCTGTTTGTCCAAGAACCTTCATGTGTTAGCGAATGCAGTGTCTTATGATATGTCTTTAGTTCTCAGTTGTCTACTGGGATATTCAGGTAACTTTGAGCTTCTGACATCCAAAATTTCACTTCAAATGCAGATGTCACTGGTCAAGATTTTATATCATACCTGCCTTGGTGAAGTCACCTTGATGTCATTGCTTGATAATTTCTTCGGGGGATTCCCGAAAGTCATGCATTTCGGTGGATGTTTGCGGGAAGTGATATCAGCAGTAATCTGATGAGAATCCAGCGGCCCTTCTTCACTTTAAGGCTACCTGATGTTTTCTTCAGCATGCAACTGTGGGGCACCATTGGGAGATACGCAGGTGACACAGGATACAATATGCACAACCAGTGACCTGAGGCGCCTTCCGGAAGATCACGCCAGCATGCTGGTCTCCTTTGTGCGAACAGTAATATCAGATTCTGACCTGATTTACTTTAGTGGCACAGAGTGGAATCTGTGTGTGTGTGTGTGTGTGTGTCACTAACAGTGTAAGTGTCCTTCTACATTCTGACCTTGAGAATGTGGCCATAAGGCACTTTTTTAAAACGACAAAAAGAGCCAAAACTTTATTACTGCTAACTTTTTGTATATTTTCCAATTTTAGTATTGTTGGCGTGCAGTAAGGAGTCATATATTACATTAAATTGATGTCATTCTGAAATTCCCAAAATAAATAAACACTGTGAGTTTTGTGTTTGTTTTAATGTATGATGTAGGGGTAGGATGATTTGATCAGCACTCCAAGTTGTTGTAGGTAAGACTTGCTTTGTGTCAAAGACTCACCTTGCGGGTCAAAGAGGGTTGTAACTGGAATCGAGGGTCACAGCTAAGGACCAAGGACATGAGAAAACCATTGAAACCGGAGAAGGTGTTTTGTTTCTCGTGCTCCGGGTGGGAATTATATTGATTTAATATTGATTGAAAAAAAAAAACAAATGTGTAACTGAATATCAGCCTTCTTCTTGTGTGTGTGAACTTTTATATTCAATAAGTTTTTGTTTTGGCTTGGTCTTAATCCGGAGATATGCGTTTAAGCCTAAATTGCTTAATTTGGTGCGTGTGTGTGTGTGTGTGTGTGCGTGTGTGTGTGTGTGTGTGTGAGAGAGAGAGAGAGAGAGAGAGAGAGAGAGAGAGAGGGCCTGGCATTCTGTCCTGGCTTGCACTCTATGTTTCCCAGGGTAGGACCTGGATCACGGTGGCTGCAGTTGGATGAGGGGTATCGAAAGTGTATAGATGGAGGGGTATATCCAACGTCAAAATCTGCCCCTCCTGTGTGGCAGTCGAGCTTCTTCTCTGCAGCTCGGTGAGGCTGGAGGCTGTGGAGCAAGCCATCTGTTCTTAGCTCACTATGAAGACACAGTGTCGAAAAACAAAACTGGGAGTAGCAGGCGCCGTGCCCTGGGCCTTGATCAGCTGAGCCTCCCAGCTCCTCAGTTACAGTATTAAATTTAGACTGGACCCGGGTCAAGGGGCAGGTACCCTTCGTTTACCCTTTACTCGTAGCCAACTACACTGGCCAGACTTTAGTCAGTAGTATGACAGTACTGTGCTTGCCATAGCACTTTTGAATCATTCATCCCCGATACTCCAGTTTTATCCATATTGTGTTTACACATTAATTGCCTGTTAAACTGGCCCTTGTTATTACTGAAGGTCTAGGAGTGTCTGAACCAAGGGGGCTGTAAACGGGGAGGGGGAAATTAGGATGCTTCTAAGGGCCCCCTGAGTGACAGGGGCCCTAAAAGATTGAAAACATAATTGGATTGGTTTGAGGTGGGGGCCCAGTATGATATGCTTCCTTGGGGCCCAAAATCTCTAACGGTACGACTGCTCTGAACTAGCAGATAATGTAATAACATTGACTCTGTATGATTATAATTAAGCGTGTTTGATGTTCGCTCTTGGTGACCATGTAAATAACATTCTTCACCAGTCTGGTTCTTTAGGGTTCCATTTTCATTACTGTAATAATTGTGTCCATCCATGTCTGGATGGGTTCTGGTCCTCTCTTCCCTACACCTTTTCCAAGCATTACGGTCTTCTGTACTCTGTGCCAGAGACGGTGGTATCAGTGGAGCACCCTGGAGATCTTGTCTCCGTTTCTGTTTATGCTCTACACAACTGACTTCAAGTACAACTCACAAAGTCTCTGATGATCCCTTCATTGTTAGGTGTGTTGACAATGGAGATGACTGGAAAGACAGGAGGCTTGTACAGGACTTGCAGTGAGAATGAAATGTAGCTTAACGTCAGCAAGTATTGGATCTGCGAAGGCGTTCAGTGTGTACAGCAGGCTACTGGTGATATTTCACCAATCCTTAGTAAGCATCATCATTTTTTTTTTTTTTTATGCTGCGGTCAACTGAGGATGCAAGGTAGCTAAACTAGTTGGGCAAGAGGGCTGGCGCTGTTCCAGGGCTGATCCTGGACTTGGTGGTACTTGCTGGAGAGTGAACAATGGCAGAGGTGTTGACTATCATGACGAATGCTGCTATCTCCTTCGTAATGGTGAAACTACAAGTACCTTTAGGCCTTGATTCATCCTACATTTTTGCCCCACTACTGAGACATCTTCCACCTTGCAATCACAGTACTGTATAATGCCTACTGTAATTGGGCAGTATGCTGAATCTGGAAAAGTTACATTGTACATCATCAGTCCTTCTCTTGCATCTGTCCATTATGAGGGTCATTTCATGTATTTCATCTCATTACACGTATCTTGCTGATGTCTTTGCAATAGAGATCTTCTGCATTTTCTTCCATCTTTGCTTGATCTTTGTTTTGTCAGCTATTATTGCATCCATCCATCCATAAATACTTGCATATCTACATAAATTCATGCATTTTTAACCACTTATCCTGGGCAGGGTTGCAGGACAGGCCTGGAGCTTAAAACCTGTACAAACGCTCCCTCGGTTACTGTGGTCCATGTTACAATATTTCAACATTATGACGAGTAAATATTTTTCAACTTCAGTACATTATTCAGTAAATTACATGAGATATGCAACATTTTTATTATAAAATAGGCTTTGAGTTAATGATTTTGCCAAACTGTAGGCTAATGTAAATGTGTTTAAGGTAGGCTAGGCTAGGCTATGATGTTTGTTATGTTAGGTGTACCGTATTAAGATGCATGTTTGCCTTATTGGACTGTAGCCTCTTCATAATCTGGGGTGAAGCTGTGCTTCTTTCATGCAATACTGTTAGCTTTAAGTCTGTGCTAACGACAGTGTGAAGCTTTTATTTTGTAAAGCAGTTTAATTAGATAGTCATTCTCCGTCTGAGGTTTTCCTTTTACAGTAGTTCACTTTCACAACGAGAGCAGCCACTGCACATCTTGAGTGGCTATCAGCTTTGAGCTAATTGAACATTTGGACTTTTCACTTTCCAGTAGACAACGGTGAACGTAGTGGAGAAATTGTGCCTGAATGTTTCCAGTGTGATAATTTTCCATTGCTATTTATATTGATGTTCATCACAAGCTAATTTTATTTTTGGACTATTAAAAGGGTGTAAAATGCTCCCCAGATGCTAGGAGATTAGCCTCCCAGATGCCTAGGAGAAGATGATGAAAGACAGAAGGGAAACTTTATTTAATTATTTGCCATCTGAGGAGGAAAATGATCAATTCATTGATCTGATCAGCCTAGTTAGGGATCTATGACGGGAGCATTAGTGTCCCTTTAACTCCTGATCCTACTTTTTATTTATTTGTGTGTGTTATTTATGGAGATATGAAGATATAAGTCTTCCTCGGGTTGCATGATGGTTAATCATCTGGACCTAAAGGTTTGTTGGCTCTGATCCCCGACAGTACCCTTCTGTAGTACCCAAAAAACAGGCATTTAAGTTGAACTGCTCCAGTATAAACATTTAGCCGTATAATCAGGTAGGAACTTTTAAGTTGTTTTCAGTCAAAGATAGCCAACAGCGTTATAAAAGCATATACCTGTCAGATATTTCATTATCATTGAACATAAAAGGTGTGTTTGTTTGGCTGAGGAGACAGCGCATTGCTCTGAAATAGCTTAAAAGCTTTATGAACCCACTGTCTCAATTGTGACATTATTTTAATATTCATTCTTTTCTCTAGTACAGAGGGACGTTTGCCAGTATGTCACTGTAGATCTTTATCTACCCAACAATGTGTACCATTTCCATATTGGAGGTCAGTTTCTCTACTGAAGATCAATTAATAGGCCGGGAATAAAAGCTGTTCAGCTTTAAAGCATATGATCCTGGATAATATGGCTTTTTTTCTCTCCAGTGGTTTCCATTTGTGGGATGTGCATTCAGAGTTGTGATCTAAGACTTAAGTTCTTAGATAAATGGCATAATCTTCAATTACTGTCCCGTACAGTGCTACCTGTGTGACACCATATAAAAATTGATTACCATGCTTGAAATATTTCCTATGCAACAATGGTTTGCAAGTGTTCTTCAAGTATGGAGAGCAAACTGAATTTGAGACATCCCTTCCCAACTGAAAATAATATTCTGTAGTCAACGATTCTTTGGTTTATCAGAAATCATATTAAATCATAGGGGATGATCTCTGTAGTCTACATAACTCCAAAAACAAAAGTGTGGAAGTAATTGAGGACATTGATCTTCTTCTGTGGGTCCCTATTAATCTAATAATTATTATTAATAATTGGTATTTTTAGTTATTAATATTTCTATATTCCAGCAAAGACAGGAATTTACCAGTCATGATTTTTGCTAACATGCCATGAAATCATAAATGAGAGGATATCTGACCTATGATGAGTGTATGGCTGAAGCAGCCAAAATTGTTGGAAATGAGAATCTAGAGTGACGAGTGAGTGAGATTTCTTATCTCTGTGGGTGTGGCTTGTACTGTCACTTTCCCATCTTTGTGTGAACCATTATTTCAGGGCGAGCTGCTGTCATGAGAGAAATGCACAGTTAATGTATAAAAATGTACAGGAATGTAGTTACTTAAACATGTTCTTGCTGGTAAATGGCCGTCAACATGTATTTTGATCAAGGAAAAGAGTTTATTTCCTACTTGATAAGAGAGAAAGATTTCAGAGAACTGGCCTTCTTGCCCAGCTGATATTATTTCCATGTCAACCTCTTTGAGAGTGCAGAGCTTAAATTTGGTTTATTTTAGCAGGTTATCAAATCCATTTGTGCAGAAGTTTCTTTGTTTTGTTAACAATAGAACGTCTCTATAATGGAGACAGACGCTGCATTCTGGCCAAGTGAGCAGAAGGCACTGGGGCCGTGCTCACACCCGACAGCACTCGGCAGTCTTATGCAGAAGTGCAGCTCCAGCTTGATGGAGCATCTGAGGCTGCTCCTTCCAAAGGGGGGATACCCAGTGTCCATGCAGAGTGGCACCGGAGAATATGGAGAAATGCTTCATTGTGCAAACTCTTCTGTGGATGTTGCTGTATCACAAGAGCATATTATTTTTTTCTCTCATCATTGGCCCTATTCAGTACAGACCCCTACAATTTTGCCTTTCTACTTATACTAGTGGCCAAGATTGTGGAAACACCTAGCTTTTTTGGTATTGTGCTTTAAAGATTACTATGCAAATAATGGCGGTAATGTTTAATGCCGGGGCGACATGGTGGTGCAGTGGTTAGCACTGTTGCCTCACACCACTGGGTCCCGGGTTCGAGTCTCCGCCTGGGTCACATGTGTGTGGAGTTTGCATGTTCTCCCCATGTCGTTGTGGGGTTTCCTCCAGGTACTCCAGTTTCCCCCCACAGTCAAAAAAGCCTGTAGGAATGCGTGTATGAGTGACTGGTGTGTGAGTGTGCCCTGCGATGGGCTGGCCCCCCATCCTGGGTTGTTCCCTGCCTCGTGCCCATTGCTTCCAGGATAGGCTCCAGACCCCCCGCATCCCAGTAGGATAAGGGGTTTGGAAAATGGATGGATTTTTAATGCCACAGATATCTTACATTGGACAATTATATAAGTAACTGGAGCAACAGTTGAATAAAGTTCTGCAGTCTCCAAAAATTGGAAGTGCTTCCACAATTTTGGCCACCAGTGTGCCATCCCCTTATGGAAGGATAGGCTGTCTTGCTTATTGTACTAATTTGCTACAAGTTTTGCAGCTGACGATGACGTTCTTTTTCCATCCCACTTTAGTGCTGTCACAGTGAGGGTTGGACATGATTCAGTAGCAGGCTCTTCTAGAGCTCTCTTGCTTTACCACACAAAGGAAACTTTTGGCTTAACAGACCAGCCTGTCTAAAGTCTGAGCTACAAAATTCCTAAGGAAAAGGCATGTGAGTTGTTACAGAAAACATAATTCCTGTTTCAAGAAAGTGACACTTTCCAAGTTACTCTCCAGTCCATTTTTCTTACACGTTAACCATTATAGCATCACGGAATGCTTAGAGAATTACCCAGGAAGGACGCAAGGCAGTAAACATACTGGATGGGATATTAATCCATCACAGGACAAATTTACACACGATGGACAATTATAGAGTATCGCTATAGAATCAATGATTTACCTAATGGGGACCCATAGTATCCTGAGGAAAATCACACCCCTATGAAGATAAAACCTGGAATCGTTCTTACAACCCTGGAAGTGAGAGGCTACTCTGCTGTCACACTTCCCATTTCAAGTGCATTTTAATATCTTCAAAGTGAGTCATATAAACCAGTGTTTCTCAACCCAGTCTTCAGGGACGCCCAGACAGTCCACATGTTTGTTCCCTCCCAACTCCCAGCACAATTGTTCTAGGTATTCGATGTTATTGATTGTCTGATTAGGGTGTACTGGTAGCTGGGAAGGAACAACAGAGTGGACTGTCTGGGGGTCCCCAGAAGACTGGGTGGAGAATGCACACTGAGAAAAACAATTGGTCCATGTAATCACCCAATCAGTCGTTATATCTCTGCTGCTTCCGGCTGTGCTCATTCAGCCTCTTCAGAATGATTTGTGTTGTTTGTTTACCTACATTTAATGAAAAGTGTCTCCAGGTGAAAGGGATTAATTGATTTGTATTTCCATGCTGATATTTTTATTTCATTATATATATATATATATATACACACACACACACACACACACACACACACACACACACACACACACACACACACAGGTAAATGCCACCCATTCATTTTCTGTAACCGTCTGTCCTATTCAGTGTTGCGGGGGTCCGGAGCCTATCCCAGGGGCTATGGGCGCAAGGCAAGGAACAACCCAGTATGAGGCACACAGCTAAATCTTTTATTGAAAACAATTCAGGTTAAATACTTGTCTTTAACCACCTTGTCTTTTAGCTTGTGGCAAAACAGGACTTTAAAATGATTATTCCACAGTTGTAGTTGCTGGTCCACATTACCTTGGCACGATGGCATAAATAGCGATTTTGAAATGTTGTGTGCGCATATGTCTGTGTATGCATTTGTGCATCCAATACAGAATATTTTTCTTTATGTGATCATATCTCATCATCACCATTATCATGAGCTGCAAGATGAAGCACGCAAAGGTGGGTGTTTGGCGAACAAAAAAGGGGTTTATTGAACTGAACAAGAACAGGGAAACAAGTGAGACTGCGAAGGGTCAAAACAAGAAGGCGAGTGTGGGGAAGGACACAGGCAGACAGGAGGAGCAACATCAATGACAGGACTGGGGCCAGCGAGACAAACAGGTACTTAAATACAAAGACTAACAAGGGGTAACAAGCGACAGGTGTGACTCATCAGGGCCACGTCAGGGAGGAGACATGAGGGTCAAGCGGACATGACAGGTAAGAGAGAACCATCACATATCATCATCGTATATCATTTACTAGATATCTTCTGTTTATTAAACCATTGTGTTTATGTAAGGGGTACGAAAGGCCAATAGCAATTTTTGTTTATTTCAGGTATATGGTCTAAGGTTTAAGGTCTATACTGTAGCTCCTTGTAATTTTAGATTTTAGTTTATTGGCCTGGGTATTTCAAGGACAGCCAGTGCACATTAGGGGGAGGTCATATATCTTCTGTGTAGGTGGAAACTCAGCCATCCGATTAAGGCATCGAAACAGGTTTTGGGCGCATAACTCATGTGACAACCAACATTGTGAAGTGTACCTGCACTGTGACAAGAGTCAAGTAAGTCCAGGTGTAATGATTTAATACTCAAACAATGATTAATAACAACCACCGCCATGTTGCATATTTATCAAATATCTGAATTGTATCTCAGTCTGGTCTGTTTTAGGCTGCGGTTTATAGCAAAGCCTTAAAGTTTGTTTGTTGTGTGCATAGGATCATGATAATCTATAGCTAAAACTTCAGAGACAAAAAAATGGTGCCCTTTCTTGAAGCTGGCAGTTATTTTTATACCCAAAGAACTGCAATTAGGACAGGAGAAAATCAGAGCTAAGCATACAGTTGTGCTAAATAGGTCACCTTGGCTAGAAAACTTGACTGCAGAGACCTATTTGCAGGGAGAGAAGCAGGGAGACATGCTCCGTGCATTGGCGGGAAATCAGCGCTGAGAATGCTGGGAGTGTTCAGCTGGGGGGATTCACAAGCCTCCCCCGGCTCTCCACTGTTATTTTGGGCCGTGGTTCAAGCACCGGTTCGGAAAAGAACACTGCTACGGTCTGACCTCTCTTTTTTAACTGAAGGTAAAATTGAGGACGTTTCTGGACAGGTGTACATATTCACGAGAAAATGTTTAGCTTTTTATGCAGTTGCTTTCTATTTCAGGCAATGGCTGAACAGCTGGCAATGGCAATAGTCATTGGTTTTAATATTTCCTGTTTTGGACACATGCTGTCCCTTTTTACTTCAGAAAAAAACCCCCTCAAAATCCCAGTCACACTGTTTTATTAATGACTGGGTCTATGAGGACCCATTGCATCAATTTGATCAGTCAACCACTCAACAGCCAAATGCATTATGACTGAGTCACTCAGTGGCCAATAATAATGCTGAATATTTTTTTCAAATAAGGTTGGTTGACGCCTCTTATTGGCAGAAACCCCTGGGCCACAGCTTGGGAAGCTGAAGACGATATACAAGTATTTGCACATGAATTTCCACAGATACTCTTAATACTACCTGCAGTCATGGATATACACCAAAGCTAATATTTGTGAGATTTCTAAAGAACTGCATGTATCTTAACCGGGAGTTAGCCACTGGGAAGGATTTGTCTTTCCTTCAGTGCTTGTTCTTGTGTCAGTCAAACAGTGATATCACCTTATTACAGGATAGCCTAAGTATCTGTTGAGTCTGCTTTCTGACTGCTGTGAGGCGTATGAATTGCTATGCAGTTTCCCAATAGGCGAATTGTTCTTTATTCTTAAAACCGAACAGTCACAACCCATTTCTCTGTTCTTTTTTATTTTTCCATACCATTAAACTTTCAGAAGAATACATTTTTGTGCGGGCATGTCCCTCATTTTCACATTCATAATTCATGTTTGCCTGCGGTAAACTGTCTGTTAATCTGGCGAAAATAAAACTGTAAGTTTCTGAGCATAGAATAACTTAGCAGTGGCCTCCACAGTTATTCATACCCTTGATAAATTGTGACAAAACAGCTTTTTAACAATAGAAGTGCAGGTGCATTTTGAGCTGTTTTTGTAGAAGTCATTAAAGATCCGTGAAGTGGTGCTGAAAGACTGGGTGTTTTGTTTCAGCAGCACTACACACAGCTCCAGCATGATGCGTGTGTTTTGTTTTTCTAAAGCCACGTTCCGCATCCTTATCTAAAAATGATGTTTCCTCCTTCTAGTGTTTATGATGGTCTCTGTGACTTTTGCAGGAAAGCAGAAATAGGGTGTCCTGCACCCAGAATCCCAAACTCTGTCATCAGCCTCTATCCTTCAGACAAACATGTGCACTCTTCTGAGAAGCTGCCTTCCTCAAGACTTGCTTTTGCGGGATCATTCAGTTTAGCGCCCTGTGATGACTTCAGGTCACTCAGAGGCTTTTCCTTCAGATGAAGACCCTATGAATACCCACGTGAGAGGAAAATATGTATTAGTGATTGTGCCTTATACAAATGACCTGTTCATAGATGTCAGTTTAGCAACGGTCTCCTGTTATGTCTACAGTCATAATATTTAAATCAATGACAGGTGAAGTGAATAACATTGATTATCTCATTACATTAGCACCTGTCAAGGGTGCCATTATATATTACACAAGTGTACAGTCACTTCTTGAAGTTGATGGATTGGAAGCAGGAAAAATGGGCAAGCATAAGGATTTGAGCAACTTTTGCTGGGGCCAAATTGCGATGGCTAGACAAATGGGTCAGACCATCTCCAAAATGGTAGGTTTTGTGGGGTTTTCCCAGTATTCAGTGGTCAGTACCTGCCAAAAGTGGTCCAAGGAAGGCCAACCGGTGAGCCGGCTATGGGGTCATGGGCATCCAAAGCTCACTGGTGCACATGGGGAGCCAAGGTTAGCCCGTTTAGTCTGATTCCACAGGAGGCCTACTGTAGCACACATTTCTGAGAAGGTTAATGCTGGCTATGATAGAAAGGAGTCAGAACACACAGTGCATTGCAGCTTGTTGCATATGGGGCTGCGTAGCTGATGCTGATGCTGACCCCTAACAATGACCATATGAGCATCAGAACTGGACCATGGAACAATTGAAGAAGGTGGCCTGGGCTGATGAGTCATGTTCTCTGTTACATCATGTGGACGCATCAGTGCATGTGTGTCATTTACCTGGGGAAGAAAGGTCAGCTGGTGGAGGCAATGTGACGCTCTGGCTAATGTTCTGCTGGGAAACCTTGGGTCCTGGCCTGCGTGTGGATGTTACTTTGACACGTACCTCCTACTTAGACATTGTTGCAGAACAAGTACACCTCTTTATGGCAACAGTATTCCCCAATGGCAGTGACCTCATTCAGCAGGATAATGGTTCTGCCACCCTGCAAAAATTGTTCAGGAATGGTTTGGGGAACATGAAATCGAGAACAAGGTATTGAGTTGGCCTCCAAACAAACAGGTCCAACCCATGGAGGTCCCATCTCACAAATTACAGGACTTAAAGGAACGTTTTGGTGCCAGATACCACAGGACGCCTTCAGAGGTCTTGTGGAGTCGATGCCTCAGTGGGTTGGAGCTGTTTTGTAGTCTGAGTGGGACATACATAGTATTAGGCAGGTACTTTTAATATTATGGCTGAAAGACGGTTCTCTGAGTAAAACTAGCTACTTAATAAAAATCTTGTGATTGTGTTGCTATGGCGTTAAACTGAACCTGTTGACTGTATAATATGAATTCAGTAAGCTGACTTTGTTCAGTAAGAATGGATAGTGAGCAGTCCAGTGGAGTCTCCTTTTGTTTGTGGGGGTTTCTGGGGGTGTGCAGACATGTAGTTAGGATCTTATTTCATACATGCCCATTTATGGACTTGCCTCCTGTCCAGGGTGTCCCTGCCTCATTTTCTGTGCTTTCTGGGATGGGCTACATGCTGGACCATGACTTTGCAATGGCTAAGTGGGCATCAAAAATGGGAAAGTACACATCGAGGATTGTGTGATGGTGATGTGTCATCGCACTGTAAAGCTTCATGTCCTCCACCTAACAAACCTGCAGAAAGGGAAAGTTTATTGAGTGCATGAGTGAGATGTGTGTGTGTGTTAGGAGAAACACAGCGAATTTTCCTGCCTCCACCAAAGGCTTGTCACATTTTCTTCGCGTTCAGTTGATTCTCAGTCTATAAGTGAGACATTTTTATTAGTCATTTTTACAGTTGAGGTGCTGCATGGTGGCTCAGTGCTTGGTGCTGTAGCCTCACACCTCCAGACTTTGAGGATCCCGTTCCTCTTCGGTCTGTGATGTTTCTACGTCCCCTCTGTGTGTTTGTGTGAGCTTTCTTAGGGTGATCCAGCTTCCCCATACATTCAGGTGAATTTGTGTCCCTGAATTGTGCTATGTGTGATTTTTGATTTTATTTTTTTTTTGCATGTGTGTGTGCTCTGCGGTGTGTTGGCATTCCATCTTAGGTGTCCCTGCTTTGTGCCTGGGGATTCCTGGGATAGAGTCCAGCCCTATTTTCACCCTGTGCTGGATTGTGTAGCTATGGAAAATGCATGGATGGATGGATCTTTGCTTTTGATGTTCTTAATATTTAGATTGGTCGGGTTTTGTTAAATAGATTTTTTCCTATTAAATGGGTAATTATTATGTCCATCCGCCCACGTATTCTCACACCATATATCCTGGTCATTGTTGTGGAGGGGTCCGGAACCTATCCAAACTGGCACGGAGCACATGGCTAGGGCGTAGCCTGAATAATAATAATCGATACTTTATTGATGTGGAGAAATTCTTTTTACGCCTCCCTCAGCTTGCTCTCTGTTGGTGAGAGCAAGGTGATTGTGAAGGACAGCCACTCGTAGCAACGTCCAGGGAGCTGGGAGTTAAGGGCCTTTCTCAAAGAGCCACAGATGGGCCAAGGCCAGCCTCGAACCAGCAACCTCCCGATCAGAGGCGCAAGCTTAGCCCAGTGAGCCACACACTGCCAGTATATGTTAGTATATGTCTGTGATGAATAAACCCTCACAAGGCTCATAAGTGTGCACATTCACTCATTCACTTAGATATACAAGTATTTAAGCCAGATTCACAAAGCCAGATTCAAACTCTCAGTCTTGGTGGTGTGAAGCACCAATGCTATCTACTGAACCACTGTTATTCAGACGATGATGATGATGATGATGATTATTGATTGATTTAGAGATACCAATATAGATTTGAAGATCATAAGATAATTTCTTTAAGACGTTCTCTAAGGATGTCTTGCATCTCCTGGCGTCACGAATGTGATGGAAAATGAGCGTCTCTCCAGCGCTTTCCCGCAAGTCCTTAGGCTATGCGTCGTGTTCCAGCTGGCTTCCTTGATTTGTGCTCTTTACATAACCCTCGGCTGAGCCCTCCCTGTTCACTGTTGTGGTGTGACTCACTTCACAGCACTCCAGAAAGCGCTTCCCCTCCAATACAGATATGTTGTTATAGTGATGGTTCTGCTAAGCTTCTCACAAAAAGAGTGCTGACTGTCTCCACCAACCTGGTTTTAGCCCTTCAAATGGAGGTTATTCAATTCAGTTTTTTCAACTAAATTTATTTTTATATAGTACCCTTCTCTACGCAGTTGGCCTAAGCCACTAAGATTGGAGAAGGGGATCGTTTTTTTCCCTCTACATTCTCTCTCCCTCTCCCTCACATATGTTTGACTGCCCGACTGGCTGATTGACCGACATTTTAGTTGTGCACTCAGGTTTCTCAGATCTCACTCCCGTTGTCAAACTATACCGATAGGATTGAGAGATATTTTCAAAATGTCAGATTTGAATGATGATGTTTAGAAAGAAAGTGCATCTGTGTGGAATCTAATGTTCTTCTCATCTTTTTTCATATTCCGGATGTATTTGAAGGTCAACATGAGCAAATCCTCAGAGTGCAATATCTTTGTTTTCCAGAAAGAGCAGAATTGTGTTATTTTTACTGTACACCACTTGGCGTTATTCTCTTGTACATGGTCCTCCCTGTGTTTTTTCGATATTTCGCAATTTTTGCGATTTTGCTGATTCATGCATGTCAGGGAAGATTGTTGCGGAGATCGTTGATTATGGAACAGAATCTCGGTCTATGAAATGTATGCATGACAGAAGCCATAGCTTTGAGCGTCTTTTGTTGGACACAGCCGAGTCTTTCTGCAGCCCTTAGTCCTCCAGGTAAGGAAATGTGTGATGGATGCGTTGCAGTGGAGGCCAGCAGTTGGACCTTCCAAGATAAATGAGGCTATGAATCCAGTCCCTGATGGGAATTCCAGGCGGGCCTAGAATAAAGTGGTCCAGGAGGTGGCTGATTAACAATGGATCACGTTCACATATGTACCTTCAAAGTTATACTAGAGAAACTGGATAATATAATTTAGCTTCACCATTATTACTGTGTGCTGCTGAATGGTATGGCAAGGTGTGCGGTAAAGGGAAAAAAACTCTGTTATCCAATACAATGATTGCATTTTGAAGCAAAATGATATGAGTGTGCTTTCAGGATAGGCTCCAGTCCCCCGAGACCCAGTAGGATAAGCGGTTTGGAAAATGGATGGATGGATGGATGATATGAGTGTGAAAACAGGCAGGGACCATGGTGAAATGCGTCTACTTAGCCAGTCTGAAGCAAGATATTTGAGGATGAAATATTAGTGGTTTGAAGTAACATAACAAGCTAACAGAGTTGAAGCAATGTTTCGCAACCCGGTCCTCAGGGATCCTCAGGCGGTCCACGTTTTCGCTCCCTCCCACCTCTCAGCACACCTGTACCAAGTATTTCGTGTTCTTGATTGATTTCTTTAGGTGTTCTGGGAGCTGGGAGAGTGCTAAAATGTGGACTGTCTGAGGGTCCTCAAGGACTGGGTTGAGAAACATTGAATTAAAGAAAAGAATCTTCCACAGACTCCAAGACATTTAATGCACAGATAACCTGTTATAGATAAGACAGATAACCACTCTCTGACTGAGAGTGATGTTTTTGAATGGTCCACATGGGTCAAAATACCACAATAAAAGTACAAATTGGTTTCCTCTGGTTTGTAACTGACATTTAATACTAGGCTATGTGGTGTTGTGAAAGGTTTACAGTTGATGCTTTAGGATTACAGAATGCTTTGCAGCTTAGCTACATTAGGTCAGGAAATAGCACAACTGCCTGCTCAGCTGACTGCGACCTGTAACCAACCTTTACAGCCTTCATGAGCAGCACGTAATGTTCTGTGGTTTCCCTGGTTGCGCGTCTGGACTGACATTCTCCGCTGTGGAGAAGTACAGAAGCAGACGCAGCCCGCGAGCCACCTGGACGGCATCCTTATTACGGAATTAGCATATTAATGAGCGATATGGCCGTACGTCGTGTGCACATCCTTTGTGGGACGGGGGACGCGGTGAGCTGTGCGATGTAAATGCGCCAAGCAAAATCAGGGCATGGTGGTGGGGGGGGGGGGGGGGTGCACTGGGCTGCTCATCTTGGCCTCTGCAAGGAATAGAGATGATGGTGAGGATGTGCACCAGCTCTCATTATAGCTGCTGGCTATGGTTTTACACCCCCCAACTCCAGTTGGTTCGTTCCTAGTCGCCTCACTTTTGCACATTATTGGGTGCCTGTTTTGTAGGACTGTACAGTTTTCGGATTTTTATTCTTATTGAAAAACTAAGTAGAACTTATCATTTGTTAACACTTCAAACATATTTTCTCTTTTAATGTCCCTTTTAATTTACCATTTGCAATTTTAATTTGTAGTTCCCCTTTCAAACTAGGCATGGATCTCGCTGCAATGTTTTTTTTATTTTCTATTCTGCTAATTGCTAAATTGCTTGCATGTTGCAGGACACTAATGAGATTGTGGCCATTAAGAAGTTCAAAGACAGCGAAGGTAAGACTCCCGTCCCTAACGGTCCTGGCTGCATATTTCACTGCAATCACCAGGAAAAGATATTCTGTTATTTTCTGTTATTTTCCAGGTATACAATAATACAAATACAAAGCACACAAAGCTAAATGATATATGTGTGATATGCGTCTTTTATACATTCTAAAACTTAAAAAGACTTAAAATGCCAAGTATATTCATTTATTAGTCATATGGTGTGTTTTAAAGACGTGCATTAAATCAATCATTTTCTGCACCTTAGCAGAGAGTCCTGTAATGTAAAACATGATGACAGTGATGGGGAGACAATCGATAGACTTGGATTGCAGGAGCATTTGTTGGCTTGGTGCTGAGATCAGGGCTTCTAATGGCTGCCGTCAGCCCTGTGTCCTCACTTGGCCCACACCTCTCCCCCTCTCAGAGAATGAGGAGGTCAAGGAGACCACACTACGGGAGCTTAAGATGCTGCGCACCCTCAAGCAGGAGAACATTGTGGAGCTCAAGGACGCGTTCCGCAGGAGGGGCAAGCTCTACCTGGTCTTTGAGTATGTGGAGAAGGTATGCAGCAAGCAGGCTGCGCTACGCTAGCGGCTAACATCTATCTCATTACCACCTCGCTTCAGGTTGTCTGCTTATCAGTATAAATGTGAGTGGATCGGCCCCTTCCACTAGTGAAGAACTGAAAAAATAACCTGTCCTGAATTTTACTGTATTATATTATTACGCTTGTATAATAAACCATGCAGGATAAACCAACAATTAGCAATGCTGGTTCCATGAAGTTCAGAGGCTCTGCTGGTTTTCACTGCACCTCAAAGCTAAATTGCTTTAGTGATGCTATTATTAGCGCCAAATCTAATTTCATCTAGTGCTCCAGGTGTAAAACCTACAAACACAGTGAGATGAAGACAAAAGTTTCCTGACACTGAAGTACACAAAGCACATTATTCTGCTCTCTCTAGTCTTAATATACCCCTGTATGTAACAGTGAAGTCATTACAGGTCACTTAGACACCATGTCAACTGGAAAATAAACAAAACTGGAGACATGTAGCCCAAAGGGTGAACCTGGCATGTTAAACATGAATCGGTGAATTGGACTTCCCTCTAGGCGTATCAGCACATGATGAATTTTAAAGTGTGTTGAGTGCAATTGTGTAGCATTCAGTTTTACATGGAAAGGGTTACCAGCCACTATGAGAATACAGGCAGTCTATGAGAATACAGGCAGTCTATGAGAATACAGGCAGTCTATGAGAATACAAGTTACAAACGAGATGCATTCGCTAAGTCTGTCTTTTAAGGTAAATTTGTAGGTGAGTTGGAACAGGTATATGCAGTTATTATTTAGCGCCAGTTAGTCAAATGTTTGTCTTGTTATAAATATACCATGTATTTTAACTTTCTATGGACATAAAAAACTGAAGAAACACTTACAAATACAAATACAAGTAACTACATATGGTGCTGTAATGTAACCTCGAACCGACGAATCACTGAAGCTGCACATTTTTTTCTCGTAGTGGTGCATTTGTTATTGTGAGCCATTGTACTCAATCTGAATTTTTATTGATGGTGTTCTGTCCGTATGTACGAGCAAGTCGGACGTTCTTAACCTGGCTCCCTGCATGTTATGCAAATTTATCATTAAGCCGGGCTAAAGCTACAGCTAATTCCACACATTAGCAGAATGTGCCACCTGAACTGAACCGAAGGGACCTGTGCTGCCCATTTCATACACCGTTAGGCCGCTTTACGGTTTGAGCCTGTGCCAGACCTGCGACTAATGTGTCGCAGCCGTTACTGTGTGGCTCTTGACTTCGGCAGAACATGCTGGAGCTGCTGGAGGAACTGCCCAATGGTGTGTCACCGGACAAAGTGAGGACCTACATCTATCAACTGATCAAAGCTATTCACTGGTGCCACAAGAACGACATTGTCCACAGGGGTAAGGGAGTCCTGCCAGCGACCTGGACCAGCTTCAGCTGTCCTTGTACCCAAGTATTTTTATGAACCTTAGTTCGTAGCCTTATACCTGTTGGATTTGGGGTTTGAATCCCACCTCTGCTAGGTTCCATTCCCCTCCCAGTGTTGAAATGCTCCTGCAGTCCAAAATCATGCAGTTAGGCTAATTTGTGTCTCTAAATTTCCCATTGAGTGTTTATGTGCCCTGTAATCAACCGGTATCCCCTCTCAGCTGTGCCCCATGATGTCTAGGATAGGCTCCAGACCCCCTCCCGTGACCCAGACCCAAATAAAGATTTAGAAGATGGATGTACTCTCTACACTGCCATGATTACAACTAGCGAAGCAGTCTTGCAGATTGCTGTCGATAGGTGTAATGTTTTAACGTTTAAGCCTAATGTTGTAACGTTAAAAAATGCCTGTCTGTCATTCCACTGCAGATATTAAGCCTGAAAATCTCCTCATCAGCTCCACCGACATTCTTAAGCTGTGCGATTTCGGTAGGTGAAATTGCCACCCTCTCTATAAATAGAGTCACATGACACAATGGTGGTGGGAGACCCCACCCCTCAACGTTGACATCACTGTCTCCCAATGACTGAGTTTGCTCTGGCTATCAGACTAGCGAAGTGTGAGGTTTTGTATCTAAGTGTAGCTCTGGGAATGGGTAGATTCCCAGGGCGCTTTGGGGCTGTCTTTGCTGTATTTACTCTCTTGTCCATCTTTCTGTTTCACCTTGGTCAGAATTATTTATTTGACATGCCTTTTGGTCACTAAATTACCAGTAAAAAACATCGTAATTACTGCCAATGTCGTAATTACTGCCAATGGCCATAAGTAATGCAGAGGGTTTTTTTTCCCTACTTGGATGTTTTTGGTTCTTCTCCTCTGTTGTCATCTGGCTTTTTTCTCCTTTTTGCATTTTTCTATGTAATTAATGCAGTAATGTATTATAACCCACCTATGTAAAGTGGCTTGGGGAGTCTCTGATATATATATATATATATATAAATAATAATTTAATCGAATTATCAGTGGAAGCGAATGGCTTCACAATAGCTGACGGCCGCAGTGCTTGTCAGTCATGAGCACTGGTACAGCAGACACTTACCTCACAGTTTGTCGCTTCTTACTTTCTACCTGCTGTGTGCCCCCCCCCCCCCCCCCCCCCCCAGGCTTTGCACGCAATCTATCAGAGGGAGACAATGCCAACTACTCAGAGTATGTGGCCACCAGGTGGTACCGCTCCCCAGAGCTGCTGCTGGGGTGAGTACCGTGACAGGGTTCTCTGCACACTGACCCAGCGGAGGTCTTAAAAGGAGCAACCATCCCTGCCATATCAAATGACCTATTTATCTGTGTTTTAGGTTACTAGCAGAGGCGGACATTTCAGGTCCAGAAAGTCAAAATCCAGACCAGGATTTTGTTTCAACCAACCAATTGAGCATAAAGAGTCACAGTCACAGAGTGCTCTACTGGTTGGTTGAAACAAAATCCTGGTCTGGATTTTGACTTTATGGACCTGAAATGTCCGCCTCTATCTACCAAGCTTCAGTTCTGTGACTAGTATTTTTTTTTTTGCAGAAATGCTCTGGAAGTAATGTTGTTGATTGCATCAAGTTTGACCAGGATGTCCTAAGCTACCTGACACAGTCACGGTGTCCAGCTTGGCTTAGAGATTACGAGCACTGTCAGATCGGGAGGGACCGCAGTGTTTCAGAATTTCTCTTGATATTTAAATTCCTCCCACACAGTCATATCTCATGTTCTAGCTGATGTTGAGTGTCTCGGCTCAGATCTTTCATTCCTCACTTGGAGCCTTAGGAACCTTTCTCGCTTTCCCTCGCTTTGGAATCCATCAGATGTCTCTTTGTACTTTACCTCACATGCTTGCCTCTTCATGTACTGCTAAAATTTTGCGGGGTGCCAATAATTAATATCCTGGTTCGCCCACAACAGGTTCAAATAGCATAAATCGACTGCATGCATGTAGGTTTAGGAAGTTTCAGCTAGTTGAAGCACTGCAGCCTGCACTTTAGCACTCGCTAATAGCTAATGCTAACAGGCGCCCCTGTCTATTTTAGGGCTCCATACGGAAAGGCTGTGGACATGTGGTCTGTGGGCTGCATCCTTGGGGAGCTGAGTGACGGGCAGCCCCTGTTCCCAGGGGAGAGCGAGATCGACCAGCTGTACACCATCCAGAGGGTGCTAGGGCCTCTGCCACCTGAGCAGATGAAGCTGTTTTACAACAACCCCCGCTTCCATGGCCTGCGGGTGGGCGGCCTCTCTCTCTCTCTCTCTCTCTTTCTCTCTCTCTCTCTTTCTCTCTCTGTCTCTCTCTCTTTTTCTGTCTCTCTCTCTTTTTCTGTCTCTCTCTCTCCCTCTCTCTCTCTTTCTCTCTCTGTCTCTCTCTCTCCTTCTCTCTCTCTCTCTCTTTCTCTCTCTGTCTCTCTCTCTTTTTCTCTCTCTCTCCCTCCCTCTCTCTCTCTCTCTCTCACACCCCCCCCCCCCCCCACTCCAAAATTCTCTCCATCGCCTCTGTCTCTGTCGCCACCTGGCTGAGTTTCCCGTACCGGAACAAACGGGATGGTGGTGACTCACGGCCTGAGCGCCTGCCCCCCCCCAGCTCCGGAAGCGGCTGGCAGACGGCGCGGCCCTGGGGCTCGTCATCGGCTGTGTTGCGAGCGCGGCACACAGCTGCCGTGCTGGTTCCGCAAGCATGACACATTACACACACCTGCAGGGAAGGCCGGGAGCGTGTCAAGGGACGAGCAGCAGCTCCTCATAGAGGATACTCATGTTGGGGTTGAGGGGGGGGGGCCCAGTGAAAAATACGGAAATATTTAGACGTTAGGTTTGGATTGGATGGATTGAATGATGATGATCATTAGCTTAGAATGTTTATTTTTTTCCAGTAGCCTCTACAGTTTTACACATTTTTGTGGGTTTTAAAAATGAATTTGTTATTTTTTTCATGCCATTTTCTGCGAGGTTTTCAGCATGTAGCTGTAAGTGTCACTGTGAAGTGGGGGCAGTGTTTCATTTCACAAGCCGGAGTCCAGCCCTAACTAACAGATGTAATATTCTTCCCCCTACTTGATTCTTATACACATGTGAAGAATCACCTGGCCAGTTCTGTACCCACTTTCCGGAGCGCGGCACTCCGGACGAACTTTTCCCCTGGTCGCGGGCAGGGAATGAGGTGTCTGCACTTCCCGGGGAGGAGAGTTGGTCTCTCCATGCGGTCGGCCGGATAGAGCTGACATTGGGAAGCAACAGAAACCAGGGCGGAGGGCGAAGTCGGAGGGGGGACGGGTGTAACCCTTTTTTATATCATATCAAGGCCACTGAGCTGGAAGTAGGGCACAAATAGCCAAAAAGAGGAGCACCAGCCTGGATTTTATAAAATACCCTTTTCTACCATTTACATATGGGGCCACTTATACCGAAAACCCTGTTCTGAAAGACTGAGATTATTCACAACATTCACATTTTCCTGAGATTATGTTTTAAGGAATAGAGGAGTTGGAGGCTCCTTTGGCAAAAAGATTTGTGACTTGATTGTGTGATGAAGATGGAAATATTCTTGTTGTGTGGTAACTTAGCAGGGGGTGAAGAGAGTGCTGCAGGACCAGAGATAATAAGAACATGTGTCTGCCCACTGCGATGATGTGTGACCCACACACAGGGGACGGGGGGCCAGGAAGGCTCAGTGCTAGCAGGCAGGCCTCGTTTCAGAGCTCTCCGATTCAGCGACGCCCGTGTCGCTAAGAGGGTCACGGCGGCTGGTGATTTTTCATGGTCCCCAGAAGACGCCTTACGGTGACAGTGATGGAGAGGAGCATGGCGGTCAAAGCCTGTCCGTCACAGAAAAGTGGGACACCTCCATCAGCAAGCACGCGGACACGTCGAGCAAAATTAATGCGGGTGAAAGAGGCTAAATGGCTAATTTCACAAAAAAAACACTGAATTTCAAAAAGGGACATTTTTGCAAAAAAAAAAAAAAAAAATATATATATATATATATATATATATTTTTTCTTTCTTTTTTATAACACCCTTACACTGAGAAATTTCATTATTTAACAGGGTTTTTTAATCGCAGAAGTGCTAGCACTATGCTGGTGGGTTGGATAAAATATAATGAATATTCATTGTTTTTACCACAGCAGCCGTTGTGTTTGACGATTGACAATGGGATAAGTGCCAAGAATTCTTAGAGTAGCTAGTATCTCACTGAAGCATACCAAAGCTTACAGTAAATTAGTTTAATAGCAAAGGCAAATTTAATAAAATAAGACAACAATGTACGATCATTAATGTGCCTAACTGCTACACATGTCATCTAACCAAACGGTCTTGCTCACTCGTTACGTTTACAGGGTGCTTTTATCCAAAATGCCTTATAGAAGCTTTATAGTTTATGTGTTTCGCTGTGATTCAAAACCACAACCACTGCATTGTTAGCACCAGTCGATACTTGTTGAGCTCCATGTTATGTTGAGGTACTGCTGACTGAATCTGCTTTTGGTGAATAATGGTTTGAGCTTATGGTTTTGTCTTGTTTGACATGCGTACCTTTCCATTGCATAAGAAGAGTACGCCTGGCTGGGTATGATTTGGATTCCAGCTTGGCTTAACGGTCAACAAGTATCTATTAAGGATGTGCAGATCGACCTGCAATATTTCTGCGTCGATCTCAATGTTTTATGTCAAGAGTTGCTGCTGATATTAAAATATTGTTTTTTTGTGTGTGTTTTTTTTTTTGACCTGCTAATTTAAATGTTTATATAATTACAGAAAGCAGGACATCGACTACAATCATAAGGGATGATTTTTAGGGCGCCCCCACCCAACAAATTTTATCATCCACCACCTGGATATTGGTATCAGTACTGGATTTGCAATGCCAACCTTGATATTAGTTGATATTAGTAACTTCCAAATACGAGTGGTATCGCCATCATACATGAGGGTTAGGGTTAGGGTTGAGCCCCCTTGTACCCAGAGTTTCCATGCATATTTAGTCCATGTACAGGTTAATATATTAAATCCCAAAAATGGGATTTTTACTCAACTGTTGTAGTCTTGGGTAAGGATCTTAATCTGTGTTGACTAAGTCTTCGGTTGTTCATTTATGTACGAACTGCATTGGCTAGAAGAATCTCCTGAAGACAAGTATAGCAAGAATATACGGACTGAGATATCTCCCCTTCTTAAGCTTTTAACAAGCATTTGTGTAAAAGAGGTTCAATTGTATGTATATTTCCTATGTTGTGTGAGTATTGAAATACAAAGACAACTATTTATCTCAGCCTTTGTTGCATTCGTGACAGTGCGTGTGATTGCCGTTTAGCATCTCAGTTTTCTTATTTGAAAGGATTGAGTTTGTCATTTGAATTCATATTTATGATGGTTTTTGTGTTGTTTCAGTTTGAATGTTTTGTATTGTAGATAATTACTGGTTCTTTTGTGGTTTTCAATTCAAGGTGGCGTTATTGCAGTTTATGGCTCTCGTGCATATATTACAGTCTATTATTGTCTAGTGCATGTTACAGTTTGTGATTGGCTCTTGTGTGTATGTTACAGTTTATAACTGGCTCTCGTGTGTGTGTTACAGTTTATGATTGGCTCTCTTGTGTGTATGTTACAGTTTGTGATTGGCTGTCTTATATGTATGTTGCAGTTTATGACTGATTCTCTTGTGTGTGTTACAGTGTATGATTGGCTCTGTTGTGTGTATTGCAGTTCCCTACAGTGAGTCACCCTCAGACCCTGGAGAGGAGGTACCAGGGTATCATAGGTGCCGTCATGCTGGATCTGCTAAAGGTAGGCGATGGCTTCTCTCTTGCCGGACTAACGCGCTACTTCGTGCACACAGGCAATTGACAAGTGGGGTAGTGGATACTTGATTTTTCCTCCAGGCCCCAACTTACCTCATGGGAGGTTTGCAGATGGATGGTGTCAGTGTTTTTAATTAGACAAGGAAGTGGGACAGAACTGCCGTATCCCTCAGGGAGCACTGGGTGTCTGATGGAGTAATCTGTGGCTCCTTTGGGATAGCGACAAGCCTCCTTGCACGGTATCAGTGAGTGCTGTGCTCCAGTCAAAGTGTTGGGTCAGCTGACGTTACAGAATCAGGTGTCAGACAAGTGGGTAAAGTTTTTCTCCTTTTCACTTGTTGAAATGGCCTTTAGCTCATACAGGGTTTCTGTTGGCTGCCGCATGTTGCATTTTTTTTTTTTTGTTCCTGGAATTCAGGTTGGAACTTTCAGTAAAATCTGTTTATATCCTTTATGCCCACATAATGTTCCAGTGAATTAATTTCCTCTGTGTGTCTGTACCTGAAGAATGGCCAAACAGGAGAGGCTTTGGTGAACGCCGCTTCATGTTTTCTGAATTCAGTGATATTAATCGGTTTAATGCAAAAGCACATTTCCCCCCACTGATTGCTCTAATGGATGACTAATCCAACACCAGCGGGTCACTTAGAATTCTGCCAGTGTTTTCTTTAAGTGCTGCTGTCATGTGACGGCCCACTGTCTTGCAGTTCCAGTCTTTCTACTGAGAAATGGATGTTTTCGTGAAAGGTCACAGCCACAAACACTGAAATATCATGGGTGGCTTTGGGGTATTTTTCCTCTGTTTTAAGTGGGAATGAATCAGACCGTATAATTCAGTAATGAGCTCAGAAACTCATCTGAAGTGACTCACCTCTAAAATTATACAAAAAATGAATAATGGACCTGACGTTTCAGCTTTACCCTATAGATTGTGTGATGTACCAGATTCTACAGATTTTGTGCATTGATGCTCCGCGAAGTTTTTGCAGATGAAGGGGGTTCTGTTTCAGTCACCACTCACTGTTAGCCCACAAAGAGAAACAGCCATTAACAGAACTAAAGACAGAGGTCAGACATACAGTTGTTATGTTATGAACATTAGAGATACGCATTCACAGGTGTTCTGTTTATGACAATGAAGGTGATTCATATTAATTACTTTTATAGGTCATAATGACAACCACAGTGTGGTACAAAATTGTGAAAGCTTCCAGTTTGACGTGGCACATTAGGGCGGAAAAGCTGGCCTTTTTAGGGTTATCAGAGTCACACCTGTGCTCTGACTTGTCAGTTGCGATTGCTCTTAATTAGACTGATCTTGGTTGTGTTTCATCATCAGAACCTCCTGCTGCTGACCCCGTCGGAGCGCTATCTGACTGAGCAGAGCCTGAACCATCATGCCTTTCAGACCCAACGTGTGACAGACCGGTCCAACCCAATTTCGCCTACACCTGTCCGCTCCTTAAAGAAGAAGCTCCACCACAATGACAACAACACCTCCAACAGGTCAGGTCAGAAGTCAGCATGCTGACTGCATGTTTCTGCTGCAGCATGGTGCCAGTAAAGGACTGCAGTAACCCTAGACACTTTTTTTATACCTTTGGATAAGACAGCGTTTCCCCATCCGGTCCATGTAGACCCACAGGCAGTTCTTGTTTTTGCAAAATGTGGACTGTCTGACTGGGATTTCGGTGGGAGCATAAATGTGGACTGTCTGACTGGGATTTCGGTGGGAGCATAAATGTGGACTGTCTGACTGGGATTTCGGTGGGAGCATAAATGTGGACTGTCTGACTGGGATTTCGGTGGGAGCATAAATGTGGACTGTCTGACTGGGATTTCGGTGGGAGCATAAATGTGGACTGTCTGACTGGGATTTCGGTGGGAGCATAAATGTGGACTGTCTGACTGGGATTTCGGTGGGAGCATAAATGTGGACTGTCTGACTGGGATTTCGGTGGGAGCATAAATGTGGACTGTCTGACTGGGATTTCGGTGGGAGCATAAATGTGGACTGTCTGGGATTTCGGTGGGAGCATAAATGTGGACTGTCTGACTGGGATTTCGGTGGGAGCATAAATGTGGACTGTCTGACTGGGATTTCGGTGGGAGCATAAATGTGGACTGTCTGACTGGGATTTCGGTGGGAGCATAAATGTGGACTGGCTATGGGTCCCTAAGGACTGAATCGGGAAACAGTGGGATAAGGTAACTCTGCTGGTGAAGTCTTATCATTATTAACTATTTAGTTAACTGCTGACTAATATAGTGACTGAATAAAATAGATAAACTGTCATGATTAATTAATGATGAACAAGCCATGGGATCAGATCTTAACTAACACTTAATTACTAGTTAATTAATGCATTAAGTAAGGATGTACTACTACGTGACTAATGTCCCCTCAAGTAAAGTGTGGAGTTATTATTGGGGAACACATTGACCATCGTTACCTTTTGACCATCGTTAGTTCTCTTACTTATGTTGACTTTTATCAGAGTCAGAGTCAGTTTTATTGTGAATTCCTTTACATGTACATGCCATATAAAGATAGAGAGATTACGTTTCCCACTGTCCCTTGCGTACATTAGACAAACAATACAGGACGGGACGAACTATAAAGTGCACAGAACAACAACATAACAACAGCGTAACCTGTGTTATACCAAATTCTAACTAATAAATTTATGCTTATGTTATTACTTATTTTCCTTTACGTATTTATTGTCTACTTCTTTTGTTATCTTTTCTTGTGTTCATTTCTGCTTACTTGATCATTTGTTGTATTTCTATGCTACTAGACGATGATATTTCCTATACATGAATCAATAAAGTCTTATCTTGTCTTGTAGTGTCCTGTTGTGTCCTGTCCTGTCCTGTCTTCTCTCAGTGCAGCAGCTATTCTCATAACCTGTCGGTTTTCCATAGGACCCATGGAAGCAAGAGCTCAGGGCATCATCGCTCCAGCAGCAAGGATTGCTCCAGCCTGCATCGCCATGACGATCTCCACCCCAACAATGACAACTTTCTCAATGGGAACATGCCTGCCTCCTCCAGTCTCAGCCCTACACTGCACCCTAAATCCTATCAGTCCCTGAACCGCTCAGCCTCCTGCAGCAAGGACCTGGCTAACAACAACCAGCCTCACCTTCTCAGCCCCAAGGACACCAAGGGCAAAGAGTTTGATTTCAACACGGGGCAGAAGGCTGCTGACGGTACCGGCACCAAGTACCTGAAGGGCTCTTCTCGCTCCCAGAAGGGCCAGCACTCCTTCACCGAGGGCAAGACGAGCACGCTTCAGTCCGGTGAGAAGCATAGCCGGCATGGCTACGTGGAGTCCTCCCACGCGTCCATGCCTTCCTCCACTAAAAGTTCATCGTCCTACATGAACCTGTCCAAGAGCCATGGGACGCTTACCGATGCCAAATCAGTGGGCAATCTGAGCGATGCACAGAGCTCCTGCTACTTTCCTTCCAGCTGCCTGGATCTGAATGCTCAGTCCAGCCCGTCGGTCCGGCACCGGGACTGGCCAGCCCCGAGCCCATCTGGCCGTAGCACCCTGGACTCTCGGCGCTCTTCCACCCGCCACAAAAACCTGGAGGATGGCAAATCATCCGAGCTCCTGGACACTAGTGGGGGAGGGGGGCATGGACACTCTCTCTCTGCCCCCCACGAATCGTACCCCTATGGCCTGGGCTACACCAGCCCCTTCTCCTCTCAGCAGCGCCCCCACCGGCACTCCATGTATGTGCGACGTGAGAGACAGAGGGTGCACAGGCCAGACGTGACGAGTCTGACGGTGGGCCAGGGGTTATCTACCCGTGCCAGCAGCCTGCAGCTCCTCTCTCCTCAGCTGCAGCACCGAACCTTGACCCACCACTCATTAGGCTCATCCAGAGAGGACTGCACGGACGAGAGGGTCAGTGTCCGGCGACTTCTCGTGCCCCCTTGACCTCTCAAACACACACACTCTGCCGGAAAGGGGCACAGGCGCCCATCATAGATTTCCCCGCGCCCAGCATCTCCGCGACACAAGGTCTACACTGTGTAGCTGTCATTCACAGAACTGTTACTGCCATCTCTAAGGTTCTGGCTTCCAGCTCCCCTGGACCCTTTGAGGAACACAGTCTCCCAGCAGATCCACGGACAGGCCAAGCTTAAGCTAGCACAGCTTGTTTTGTGTCGCCGTGGCTAAGATTGCTAATACACTGCTTTTGTCTGTCCTTTTCTTATTTTGAGAGATAAGAAGCTTGATATTTCATAGCTTTTGCTGAGACTTATTGCAGATTACAGAGCCCTGATGCATATTTACATACTTAAATCATTCAGCCAAATGAGTGCGATTCAGCTGTTATTAGCAGGAAGGGCTTGATTGGTCCATATTTATAGGCGAAGTCCAGTACATTGAGCTGCTTGTTACCGTGCCTTATGCTGTCATGTCCGATTACAACAGTATGTTACTGACATGTCTTTGGAGCTGTTGGACGTCACGTTATACATCTCAGGGCTCTGTAGTCGCAGCATTCATTAAGCCTGTGGTCCCGTGTCTCGAAAGAAAGAGTCCAGTACTGGTGCTCTCTTGCGTTCTCATCTCTGCTTATCACAGCCTTTCGCTGGCTATGCGTGTCATGTGCTGTTAATTTTGTCAACAGAGTGACCCGTCCTCCACAGATGTGACGCACACCAGACCCCCGATTAAAGAGTCCACGCGGGACACTTCAGCACCATTTCACACACAACGCCAAAAAAACGAGGTCCGCACTACTGTCACCTCTTGACACTCGGGCCACAATGACGATCACCCTATCGGAAGACGTCACCACTCTGTCCCGACACGGACATCAGATATTTCACTTCGTTTTTTTGCCTCGTCATATTTTTAGTTCGTAGTTTGCCTCATGTGATTATATCTCTTGCCTTTGTGTTTTTCCAAAGAAGTGCATTATGGCGAACATTCATTTTGTAACATGTTTGTCTTTATATTTATCTGGGATAGACAGGATATGCATCTGCTCGTTGTTTAGTTATTGATATAACATTAGTTTCCCTGGTGAACTTGTTTCCTTTTTCTCCTTAGACCTTCCCTTCAGCTGTCCTGTCATGTAAGGGGTTAATCTTTGCCCAGTTTATTGAGCAGATTGACCAGTTTTGGGGGCTGGTAATGCAACTAGCAGCCTGCAGACGTGCCAGTGTTGTCTGAATAACACCCTTCTGCTGGTCTAGGTGGGTATGTACCCAGAACCGCAGACAGAAGACGGAGTTTCTTCCCAGGAGAGCCGCACCATCTTTAGCAACTCCATGCCCAGACGGATAGGCAGCTTCTACAGGGGTGCGTACGGAGGTGATGGAGAGGTCCTTCCACTTATCACTGCTATGGGCATGCCTGTGTGTGACAGCTGTGTGACCAAGCCTCATGCCGTGTGCTGCAGTGCCGTCTCCCCGACCAGACAACACCTTCCACGAGAGCAATGTCCAGAGCCGGGGATCCGCTGTGGCCGGGGACGGCGGCACCATGATCAACAGCTCCAAGCGCCAGACCACATTCGACCCATGGTGAGCCGACACAAGTGTTCCCGTCGGCCGGAGGGGAGGACGAAGCTGTGTTCTTAAAAAGGGGTCAGACATTATTCATCCTGCTCAGTCACCCAGCTGAAGGAGGGCCCAGATATACCGTTTCGGTTGTTGAATTTCGGACAGACTCGTGGGATTCGTCGTAAAAATGACTGTCAAGTTCCCTTCAGGCAGCTGGCTTGGAGAGGAATACCATCCTTAGAAGGGTTTCAGGACCTCCAGGTTTCCCTGGACACGTCCTCTTTTTCGACCCCTATCCAGGCGTCTAAGCAGTTTTTTAAAAGTCGCCGGTTTGTCCGAGTGCAGTGCTGCAACCAGTATGACCCAATGTGGCAAGTTACAGTGGAGTAGCAAGTCCAGGAAAAGGCACTAATTTTCAATATACAGCAGCCAGTATCATCGCACGGCGTTTGCAAGGCTCATGCACACATTAACTTCAAAATTAAATGATACGCACATCCCTATGTGTCACGCAGCTCACGAGTGATGTCAACTGGAAACCATTAGCGCTTGACACTTTATTTTTGTTTTCGTGGTGAACAGTGAATGGCATTGTTTGCTTGAAGTTTAACTAATTTTAGCTTAGCATTTTGTAACTTTTATTAGAAAGATCTGCATACACATTATATTGTGTCAATTGTGTGCAGATTGTAAAACGAGAGTTAACTGTAATGTTACCATATGTCCAGATTTTCCCAGATGCAAATTTTTGCTTTACAGGGTGGTTAGGGAAAACTCATTAATATTCATAAGGGAACTGCTACCTGATTGGCTGGTAGACATGAAAACTTATTAATATTCTGCTCCCTGGACAAATCCTCAGTTTTTATCGCACCAAATATGGTAACCCTAGTCCTTAGTGCATAGAGGAAAGAACTAATTTAAATTTTACCAAGCAGTTATGGTGGTAAAAGGGTAGAAATGCTTCAGAAACGCTGTAGAAACGTAACGCTTCAACGGTATTTGTAAAAATAATTATTGAGGGGCTGAATGCCTATATATGTATAATGTGTTCATCTGGCTTCTGTTGTCTCTCACACAATGGGGAACTGCTAGTGATGTCATGAACTGGTTCTTAGTGCCTGTTGAAAGTGTAGACATATGTGGTAATATTACATTCGGCGACTGTGACAGAGCAAAAAAGACCCCGTGTAAATACGGGAACCACGGTTGTGGACATGTCTGATTTCCGTCCGACCAGCTTGGCCAGATGGATAAATCTTAATCATTGGTGGGCTGAGGCCCGACAGCCCACCCAAGTGGGGGTGGGCGGCGGTGAGGGGGAGGGGGACATCAGTAATTAGATCAAAATTTACACTGTCATCATGCATCATTTGTCTAGTTGATGAGTCATGATGGATTCACAGAAAAGAGCCCTTCAGTATTTCACAGCTAAATTTTCATCAATTATATGTTCCACCCTTGAGAAAATATATAATAAAATTGAGAATGGCTTTGAAAAAGTATTTGTCTTGTAACAGCATAAATTTATTAAAGTTTAAGTCAACAAAATTTGTAATCAATCAATGTAGTATCTTACACTGCCCCCGCGTGATGTTCTGGTACTGAATTACAGAAGCAATGACGTGTTTTTAATCCATTTTCTCAGGAATAACTCAGAGACCATGAACCCTCCAGAACCGTCCAAAGAAAAGGAGAAACAGGGCTTCTTCAGAGCAATAAAGAAGAAAAAGAAGAAGTCTCAAACGGTTCGTGCTGGAGTGACGGAAACTAAATGGTTGCATGGAGCATAATGATTTGTGCAGAACCTTATAGTTTTGTGTGGAACGTGACCCTATATGGGCAGTGGTGGCTTAATGGTGAGGGAAGCGCACTTATAATTGAAAGATGGATTCGATGGGTTTGAATCCCTGACCAGCAAGGCACCACTGAGGTACCCTGAGCAAGGCACCGCCCCCAAGCCCTGCTCCCCGGGCGCTGAATTAGCTGCCCCCTGCTATGTCATGATGTCACATATGGGTTAAATGCAGAAGACACATTTCATTGTTGTGTGCTGTGGTGTGTCAACAATGACCACTGATCACTAAATTCTATATGAAGCAAGGCCGTTTATGTGGAATAATAGGTTGTGCTCTTGGTGTGAGGTTGTTTATTTGGCACGAGGCGGTGAGCAGGAACCAGGCTTTGTGTGTACGATGAGGTTGTTCGTGTGGAATAAGGCCGAGTGCATCTAGATTTCTTATGAAAATATCTGCATTTAAATTTAGTTTTAAAAATTGTTTTAAGGTTATGCTAAGAATTTCTCGCGTGAAATAGAAACAGAACCAGACATTAAAATCGTATCTTCCAAATTTTATATATGATCTTCTTAGCTCATCACCTGAGAGGTGAAAGCCTCAGATTCAGTAAGGTTAGGGTTGTAGAGAAGAGCGGTAAGGATTCACGAGGATAAGAGCTGAGCTGCTCTGTCCTGCTTCTGGACATCTACCACCCAGCAGAGCTTAGTAGCAGCCCTAATCTAACACACCTGATACAGATAATCAGGTCCTTCAGGAGCGTCCCAGAGTAAGATCTGCTAGATCTCCAGGAGCTGCAATGAACAACCCTGGATTACACCTTAGCCATGGACAATGGCTACAATTACAATTTGGGAACAATTGCTTTTCTGGTGGGAAAAGTGCTGGAGATAGAGTGGTTTTGGCAAGATGTATTGCAGCCTTTCCATGTCGAGCATGGCCTTCGGAATCTGACCTCTTAATTAGGAGTAGAGCCTCTCCCTGTAGTGAAAGACCTCAGGCAGGTATGGGGATGCTCGCTAATCCCAGGCTGAGTGCTGTTTAACTGCAGCTCTTCCTAGTAGGAAAGAAGGTTGCCTCCATTTACTACAAACTACAAAGAGTTGTAACAATAAGGCCATTGGTGCCTGTTATGACTGTAACCCTAGAACTGGTTGGTAGACACCAATAGTGAGGAAGGTGCCAAGCTGAAGAAAGAAGCCTTAAGGTCAGTGCTTGCATGATGGTCTCCTGAGACCACAGAAAGGTGCTGATTGGCCAGAATGGCTGCGGCAAAGGCAGCTGATTGGCCAGAAAGGCTGCAGCAAAGGCAGTCATAGAGGCGAGGGTATGTATATTGGAGTTTGAAGAGGCCATGGAGGGAGACTCTCAGATGGCCCCAAAGATGTTCTGGCAAAACATTAGATGCTTCAAGAGGGGGAGACTGGGCCTTGCCCTGGCTGAGATCAGCAGGGGTGGCAGATTGTTAACCAGCTCTAGGAATATTGTCCAGGGGTGTAAAGAATACTTTAAGAAACTTGTCAACTTGATGGATTTGCTTTCTGCCTGAGAGGCAGTGCTGGAAACTTCAAATGGATTAGAATGTATCACTGCAGCTGTGACTGTGGTGGTCAGAAGTCTTCTTAGTGGAAAGGCTGCAAAGGTATATGAAATGTGTCTGGAGATGTTGTTGGGGTGATGTCGTTGACATGCATGGAAAGCAAGTGGAGAGCAAGAAGAAGTAGTTGGACCGTGAAAAGGTGGTACTCCAGATTTTTTTAAAAAAAGGAGACCAGAGGGTATTTTCCAGCTACGGGGATATCACACTCCTCAGCCCTTCCTTGGATAAACTATATCAGGGTATTGGAAAAGACACTCCAGTGGTCAAACATAGGATTGAGGGGGGACAGTACAGATTCTGGCCTGGTCGTAGAGCTGTGGGTCAATGCTTGTCCCTTGCACAGCTGTTTAAGAGTTTGTGGTTAAAATGCACACAGTCCACATGTGCTTTGTGAACTCAGAACACAAAGTTCCACCACATGTGTTACAAGGTGCTACAGGAATATAGGGTACTGATACCACTGTTGTGGGCAATCTCCTTTCCATCTCGGTTTTCATTAAAAGTTGGGATCACATTGTCAACACAAAATCAATGCCGTTCGGAGTGGGTGTTGCCCCCAGTTTCCCCCGCTGCTTGTCATTTTCGCAGGAAGAACCAGGCACCTGAAATTAGGTTTCTTTACAAAGTTGCTGGACTCACTGTGGGTCAGAGAAGGTGGTTCATTTATGCCGTCCTAAGGGCCTTGTTCCCGGAAAGTCCCACTGAGCAAAGGCCCCAGGGCAGACTCAGGACCTGCTGGATGGATTATATGTTACAGCTGGCTTGGGGACAGTCCAAAAACACGCTGAGGCTAATTGGAGTTACTAAATTGCCTGCAGGTGTGCATGCGTGAGTGAATGGTGTGTGAGTGTGCCCTGCGATGGGCTGGCCCCCAATCCTGGGTTGTTCCCTGCCTTGTGCCCATTACTTCCAGGATAGGCTCCGGACCCCCCGCGACCCAGTAGGATAAGCGGTTTGGAAAATGGATGGATGGATGTTATGAAACTGGCTTTTAATACCTGGTCATGACAACATCACTGCAAGGTTTCAGATCGAAATGTATTGAAAAAATTTCATGATCCACTACTAATTGGCAGTTTCGACAAGAAAGATCAAACACTAAAATCTAAAAGTTTTCTGATGTTTCTGACCTACATTACGCACTTCCTTAGAATAATATAAGTGCCCTGTTAAGAATGTGGTTTTAGGTCAGGGAGTCTCATTTAGGCTGAAATTAAACACGAGGCTTTAACTTCCACAATATATGCATCCTCCACACAATTACTGAAATAGATTTTACTGTAGTTTGTTTTAAATTAATATATCTCCTTAAAATCAAGAGTTCAGAGTTGTTCCAAAACAAAGTCTTCCACACATAGGTGTAAATTATGGGAGGGAGGGTTGTAACCCCCCCCCCCCAATAATCAAAACCAGCCAGTACAACCCATTGAACCCCCTTTAATGAGTGGAGACCCTAACCCTTCAACTAAGCACCATAATAGGTCCCTTGTTAGTTTCTTTCAGTTTAGATTACATGGATGGTTCGTGGAATGAAACATGGAGCTTCAGCCTGTGAACTTGCTGATTGGATTCAGTGAGATAAAAGGAAATGATTTTTCTACTACATGAATTTGTGTGTGGAAAGTGTAAGTCTGATTAATTAAATGGCCCACCTTTTTCTCTTATCTGAATGGAACAAAAACCAGCAATCCCTTTTAAGCCGGTGAGCATTTCAGCGTTTGAGTGCCATTTGAGTTTATCCATCTGACGTATCGCTGCCCCACAGAAGTCTGACATCTCTGTGTCTTTTAAAAGCCTCATCTTTCGCTTGAAGATTGAAAACTGTAAAGAAGAATAATAGGTGAATTAGGATGACATGACAGTGAAATGGCTTTTAAAAATGAGCCAATCCATTAAATACTGAAATGATTTTCTTTCTGTTAATGGGTATTTTCTTTCTAACTGACATGGTCTAAGTGTTCTGAAGACTTTCAAATGAAGAATGAATTATTTTCTTATTTCAAAGTGCATGATGATCAAAGATCTTAACTATATTTGTCTCATAAAAAACACATTCATGTTAGAATATGTTTTTCACCCCCAGAGTGGTGCCCTGGCTTGAATTGGATGCACCTTGACAACATGGCATCTCCCATCTACCCAATATCTCCCAGATAATGTTGTTACCTGTGTTGCTTGGAAGGTCGTTTGTTGTCCCTCCCTTGTGTAATCATCCTCAGCATTTTTTTCTCCAACATGATGAACAGGTTCCTGGTGATGGACAGGACACCCTAGTACAGAACTCCAGTAGGCTGTCCTCACACAAGAGCAGCCGGCACAAGAACCGAGACCAAGAGAGGGAGCGGGAGAGAGACAGAGAGCGAGAACTTGACAGGGACAGAGACAGAGATGTTGAATGGTCTTCAGAGAAGGTCACTGAAGTACCTCCTCAGGTAGGCTGTCGTTAACTGCTTATTTAATCAGGCACAGAAGAACCTAAATTCTGGGTGTGAACATCTACTGTTTATGGTGAAAAATACTAGCTCTCAGACGTTAGGATTAGTTTTTACTCTGTAAGTCTCATCTCCCAGCTTTTGATGAATTTTCAGTAAGACTTTCCTTAAAGCAGTCATGATAATGCGTTAATGATACCTTGATAATGCATGGCAATGCATTCTTAAAGTATTATAAACATGGCTATAAGTATTTATAAAAAGGTATAACACATTGTAGCCATATTTATTAAGCATTATGACTGCTCTATGAAGCTCTCTTCTATGATGCACAATAGATACCTTCATAATGCATTTTAATGGTCAGTATAAGGCATTATAATTTATTATGAAGGTATCTGATGCATTATAATGCATTACGAAGGTATCTATAATGCATTATACATGGGTGCTTTAAATAAAATATTACAGAATTTTCCTCATGGAAACCAAATAGCCAATAATCTGACACCTACCAAGACACAGAAGCAGGCAGCACCAATGGAAATGCCTCAGTAAGCTTCAGGCAGGAGTCTGCCATATCATACTTGGTAAGACATTTTTTGTCACACCCCTCCCAGACCCAGCCACTCAAGTCTCTACGTAAGCTCCTTCACCTCTCCTCATCCTCCCACCACACCCCGTCGTCTGAACTGCGCTTCCAGCACCTGCCCAACCCCCAGTCCAAAGGGGGATTTGTCGAAGGGCGTGGTCACTCCGTCAGCGGGTCCTCACAGGCCAAAAGCTGCCCTACAGGCTACCCCCTACCAGGGCAGGTGGAGTCCAACTGGCATACGTCAGCTCTCGGCCGTGGCGAGGCCACAACCTACCCCGACCAAATGCCCAGCAAAGCGGAACAGAAGGGGCACGGCTTCGGCCGCTCCTCTCGCCTGCGGATGCCAAACCTCAACGACCTGAAGGAAACCGCTCTGTAGACCAACACCATGCCCGTGCCCCCGGCCCTGACCTCTGACCTCTTCACAGCTCAGTCTACTGCCCACTGAGCTGCACGTATTACAACACGCTCGACAGCAGGAGTGTGGAACACAGGGTTACCCTTGGCGTAGGGGTAGTGCTGTGTACGTCTTAGATTTTTTTAAGCTTAAATATTTGATAGAATTTGTAATATTTATGAGTACGATTTTTGTTTGAACGATATAAATAATTGAAAACTATGTATATGGTTAAATTAAATTCCGTATATATGTGAGAGCTTTAGTTTCTACACAGAGTAAGTATATTAAGTTTCTCGCATAATTATTCTATTACAATATGAATATTTAGGTGTTCGTGTCAAAAACTAGGTTGTTCAGAACATACGGTATTGTAACAAATATATTTTTTGGTTCTTAATTTGGTTTTATTCCTCCTTGATTGTGTGGCCTCTGACCTTAATTGGAGATGCAATCATAAAGGCTGTTTTTCTACTCAGATTGGCTGAAGTACAAAACTCGTTTAACAGGCTCACTCTGTTTTATATGTTTTACATTATTTTCTATGTCCTGTCTGTAGATTATAAGTACTGGACAGGACATTTAACGACATAAGAAAATGTAAGACTGCCTTTGTGCAGCTGTTTTGTTTTTATATAACATAGCATATCAATGGTTCTGAATAACAGTTTTAAGATATTAGAGTTTTGTGCATTACCAAGGTTTGCCCGTAGAACCACTATTAATTACTTTTTGTGTTTTGTTTGGACTGTGGGCTAAATGACAGGGATGTGATGATCCCTAGATGAATCCCTAGCTTGTCCTAGGAAAAATTACGTGGGAGGTTGGGTCAGTGGCTGTCGAGTGTCCCGCTAGTGTCCTTCCAGACCTGGTCCTCCTATACCATGGGAATAGCTTTGGTTGTGGTGCCATATCCTAGCAGCTAATAGACACTGAAAGAAGCAGTATGTTTTCTACTGATCACTGCCCAAATTGAACATTTTCCAGTTAGTCCTATGAGAGAGGAGTTTTGAATATTTTGGCCTTAGGTAGGGTAAGCACTTTCCGGGCCACGTCAGTCAGTCTGGCAGTTACCCTATTGATTGTATATAACTAAGGGAACACAAGTTTTGCCCGTGCACTACAGAAGGAAATGACAGAAGCGTTTCTTCCTGAAAGGCCCCATGCTACCCACTTTGTTGCAGGGATGACTTGAGAGCTACTGCTCCTACTTTAGTGTAAGGAGTTGTTTCTAGTTGCCATGATATTTTTGTCCAGCAGATGGAGCCATGCTAAAAATGCTCAGGAGCATCCTAGCGCCACAAAATCCTACAGGATGTAAACATTAAGTCCTGCTGCCCCAGCCTTTTTGTCATTAAACATTATGTCACACATACAGAGGGAAACAGTTGCCAGTGGTTACGTTTATCAAGTGTTTATGGATGAAATTACAGGACGTAGTGTTTGTCCTGTATATAGTCAATATCCTGGAGAAATAAATCTAAATCTAAAACCATATCACCACTATTTAATGAGGAAATACAGGTGCAAATGCAGCAATACAGAAATATTTAATTCAAAATGATTTAAGATTAGAAAGTACTGTAGATTAGGTATTTTGAGTAGTTGTTTTCAAATTTTACTGTATTATAAAACTGTAAATTATATTTTGATATAATGTGTAGCTTAGGGATCTTTTAGACCATTTAAGACTCAAATATCGGAGAGATTTAGTTTAAATGTAACCCATTTATCCTCACACAAGATGTATCACTATATTTATTTTGATGTGTTATTAATGTAAGGTAGAGGCTGATTCTCTGGGTCTTTCAGATTGTAAGCCCATAAGTGAGCCATCTCCTCTGCCCAATCTGTGTAGGAGAGCATTCTTTATTCCAAGGTTGGGCAACTCCTGGCCTGCGTGGGTCCGGGCTTGGCAGAATCGGCTGTTTATTTTCAGGCAGCATCTGATTTCGATCTTAAATACCAGATTTAATCCACTGGCATGGATTAAACAACTAAGAGGTGGAGCAGAATGCCAGCTAACAGACTTGTAAGCCACACGGCTTGGAGTTGCTTTTACTCTCCAGAAAATCTTACGCAAGACCACATGGGCCAAATGTATGTTGTGTAATTCAGTTTGATGAAAATGTAGGGGGAAAAATTAAAATAAATGTCTAGTCTTTTAAAAAATCTAATGTTGCACTTTAAACTGACTACAGTGAGATACCTTGTCCCAGCTGTGTTCTGTTCTCACAGTATATAACCAATATGAAACCCAGGATATAGCATCTCTGGTGGAAACCTTTCTTGGGAACAGAGAACTCGTGTTGAATTTGTGGTCTGTGTGTTTCAGGTACATTAACGTGAAGTAAGTATTTGCCTTTTCTACGCTACATACTGTAAGTTAATATTTTTCTTTTTCTGCGATAATTGATTATAATCTTGAATAACACAGTGTATTATATTAATACCAGTGTGTGACTATCTCTGGTAATACATATACATGGAAAAGAACTTTATCGATGCTTAAAAGCAAGTTGAAATTTTTTATGATTGTTATTCAGACAATCAAAATTGTAGCATTCAGTTTTTATTTTCCTTTTGTTTTTGTTTATGGCAAAATTATGTTTGAGGTGTTATCAGACAAACAAAGGAAGAGGGAGGTAATATAATGAAATGAGGTTTCCCGTTCTAATAATGTCTATAACTCATAATAAAACTAAGGACTGAATGATATGTTGATTACCCACATTGTACCTGACTGTACCTCTCACCAGAATGGCCTAAAATGGGACATCATCTCACCTCTCCTCTCGGCCAGGAATCTGCTTTGTTTTCTGTACAAAGCAATGAAAGATTATCTGTTTTCCCCCCCAAGATAAATTGACAGATCAGAAGCAATAACATTTAGATACATGCAGAATTCCTCTGGTCTGACTCCACTGTCCTTTATCCAGAATGTTAATCATGCACCCAGAGGAGAAACCGGAGGCTTCGCATCTGCAATGCTGTAGGAGCAATTAAATAATGCAACCGATGGACATAATGTCTGATAAGATGTTGTTTTATACACATTTCCGAAACTCCCTGCTATTTTCCACAGTGTTTAACATCTCTCAGGTAATAACCGAAATGCTAAGCATTAGCTAATGCTTTTTTTAGTCCTAGATTCATTCTCCAAACTAAAATCAGATGAAGCACGAATGTCAAGGGGAAATAATTCTTTCTACATTTGTACTTCTCGTAAAGCTATAACCGGCAGCTTAGGCTGTCTCTGACATTGTGATGATGAAGGTATAATTTACAATTTTAACCAATGCAGCTACATTTTTGTGGTCTCACGGTTGCTGTGTGACCATTTCCATACGGCCTCTGATCCCACCTTGCTTCCGTTACTGACAGGTCCACGTCCAATGCTTCAGCAGCAAACAGGCCAATTGCTCCTTCCTTGCCTTAACTCAATACAGAAACATTTCAGTTAAGATGGCCGCCAAAATGGAGCCCAGTTGAACTGCTGTGTTTATCCAAATATAATATTTCCTAATTCTAATTCTCCTGCTTGTGTTGTACAAGACAAATACACAACGCTTGAGGACATTTGAGGAGTGACAAATTGACCTTGTAGAGTCAGAACGCTGATGAAATCTGAAAGGTTCTTGTCTTATAAGGGGCTGTTGTTATTTTTAGCTTTTATTTATTTCTCTTTTTTTTCCCATTTATTGCCAGTTTAAATGCCGTTTCTTTGTATTCTGTGTGGACGCCGTCCCATGTCTCGTCAGAGCTGCCCGTGGTCATTTCGGCCGCAGCTTTTTGCGTTTGCGGTGTCAGCCTTCGACTTTGTGTGCGGACCGCTGTGTTAGACCGTTCGGACACCCTTGCCCTCGCTGAAAGTTCCTCTTGAAGTAGCACACCATCGTTCACTTTGTGTACTTTCACAACATTCTCCCGGGTGGATGGCAATGGCTTGATTCAGGGTAACTAGCCGTCAATAATAATGTCAGATTTCAGGGATACTTTGCGCAGTGCCGCACTGCACCTTCCTCTCTCTTTGTGGTTCCCTTGGTGATTTGGCTTACTTTCATTTAGGGTGCTCTTCTTTTTCCCTCCTGTCAAAGGGATTCCGGTCTCTGGTGTCTTCTACTTAATTAGTTCACATGCATCGTGATTCTGTGATTATGTACCATTATAACACTTTGAGTGTGACATACCAAAAAATTAAAACAAAATATCTGATTGCCTATATTTTATAATATCTATGTTATATACAAATCTCACTGAAGAAAGATAGGCGATTTTGGGATATTGTAAACATTGCAAGGCTTTTTAAGTAAACTAAAATCTTTGCAAAGGTAACAGATATGAACCATACTGCTAACAATATTTTAAAAATTAAACAAGACAATGGGCAATGAGACAAGACAGTATGTGTCAACAGAGTAAATCAGTTCTTAATGTAGGTAGCTGTATGTGTTTAAACCTGTTATAGAAGTATGGAGACCACTCCCAGATCGATTACTTAGGTACAGTAACTATAACTTAATAAAAGCCCCCTTTATGTCACAATTTGATTCCTGTTTCTCTTTATTTGCACATTTATGCTCTAAATAAGTGATGCTGACAATGACAATAAGCCTACGATTAGTCTGTTGGTGTGCATCATGGGAAATATGATCACTAGGATTAGTCTGTTGGTGTGCATCATGGGAAATATGATCACTAGGATTAGTCTGTTGGTGTGCATCATGGGAAATATAATCACTAGGATTAGTCTGTTGGTGTGCATCATGGGAAATATGTTCACATGAGTGTCATTGTAAAAGAAATGTGTAATTTATCTGCCTGATATTTCGTATATGTGGTTTATAGTTTACTGTAGGCTACAATACGAGCTTTTTTCACTGATCCAGAATTTTGATTAGACTAATGCCTTTGTGTCGTTTTTTATAAGGTTGATTCAGCACTCAGAACCACTAAGGATCTTTGAAGGCCTATCTATTGTGCTCAGGGTCGAACCTGCTTGTGTACAGTATGTGCTGTGGGTGAACAGGATGCTGTAATGGAACCTGCTGGAATGTGACGCACCGACACAGGAACTACACAGTATCTGGATCAAAGTGCCATGTATAAACAAAGGACTGAGATTCTGTTTCTCCATGTTCTTTGTGCTATGCAGAGGAAATGTTACTCAGATATAGCCACAGAACTTAGCCGCTTTCCTCCTAAATATCGTGTCTGAATCCCGCACATACCTGTCCATCGACTGTATCCCGGCTGGTCGCACTGATGAGCAAAGCTTTCAGCCTTTTGTTTTGCTGTGCTTGTCTGTTGTTTTCCTCCATGCTACTGTTTAAGCAGGTGTCGTGTCAGTATGTCCTTTGTCGATGTAAATAATTTCAGTGTTAAAATACTGGCATGAAAATGGTCCATTTTTACTAAGCACATTGTATATTTTTTGACCTTGCAGAACATGTCTTTATTAAAAATACAGGTTTCTCAACTCAGAAACTACACTGCTGTGTGTTTCTCTTATAGGTGCCACCATTATAAGTGTATTTAATGTTGCAGCAAAAATGTTGGATCCTTATAACTAGTTATTCGGAATTCGACTGTTAAAATTTAAACAGGGATGTTTCAACTGAGAATTTCTTTTTTTTTATTTTAGCAAACCTAAGGATACAGTGCAAACTTCTAAGCAAGCAGAAACACTGGCTGACTGCAGAGAGGGACACGGGATGGGCTTTGCACCACTGGCACATAATACAGCAGAGTTTTATGTAATGCAACAAAAAACTATTATCTTATCACCATGTCAACCTCCTGGGATCAGTTTACTTCCATTTTTGCTTCTTTCATCACTGTGAAGAAAATCCCTTTCTTTATAAAGAGCATAATGACAATCTCAGTGGACCACATTGTTTCCTAATTACCAAAATGGTTTTCTTTCAACTATTCAACAAGAAAAGTAATTTGGAAAAGAATTAGGGCATTGTTACAGGGTGCTGTTTATCTCTCCTATGGGCTCGCGCATTCCACTTCAGCAAGCATGCGGCTTCAGCGAAGGAAGGAGGGGTTTTGGAGGGTGGGCGGAGTCTCAGCCACACTTGTTCATGCACAGGAGCAGCTCCATGCGCAAGGCGATGCGTGTGTGCCAGCCCAGGGGCAGCAGCCTGACGTAGCGTGCCACGATGGGCGGCCGCAGCAGATTCTGGACAGAAGACGACCGGTCCGAATTCCCGTAAAATACCTGCCATGGCAATAAAAGCGCAAGGGAGTCAACTGCTGGTCTTCAGTTGTAAAACGGAAACATCCAAGAATAATGACATTAAAACATCTCAATGCAAAGGGAAAATCACCTGTGTGCAGGCGAATGTGGTATATAATTGCATACCAGGATTAAAATGTGCGCAGGGAAGAATAATTAAATTAATGAATTTATAAATCTTCCCTGAATGTTCTTGATGTTGCACTTCTGCTCATTGAACAGTTTTATTAGGCTCTTGCTTTGTTAGAAGTTGTCGTGCAGCTCCTGCTCCAATCCTGCTTACACTTGTACCTGGGAATTCACTGGAAGCTCAGTCTAGCCACACTAATGCTTAGTCGACTCCTCGACTGCACATATGTTTGAAATGTGCTATTGGCCTCATTTGTACGTCACTTTAGACAAAAGTGTCTGCGTAATAAAAATGAACGTAAATGTAAAATGCAATAAATTTAACGAAGAGATTTTAAACAAAGCTAATTTTCAGAATGTGCACATAAACCCCAATAATATCCACCCAGGCTTCTTCAGCTCCTTTACGAGTCTCACCCTGTTGTTTCCTGTCTGGTCCTTGTAGTAGATCCAGTTCAGGTTCTTGTCGCTGCAGTACTGGATGCTGTACTTGGTCACCCACTCGTCTGCATCACAGCGGCCCTGGGTCAGGATGCCCGACACCACATTCACCTCTTTCAGGTCAATCTGCAGCCACTGACTGCTGTCCTGGAACTTGGAGAGCCAGGCACACCTGTAGACCAAAAGGGGACATTTTACCATAAGTGGATTACACCATAATGAGATCGACTTCTCAACAGATCTCTGCAGAAGATTATGTTCTGGCCTATGTGGTAATGTCACTGGATGAGGGCAACTCTCAGTCTTTTCTTTATCTTCATCTACTGCATGTCAGTGCTGTGTTGTGGAGCAGAGGTCAGGGCGCCCACCCGAAGCCTTGGTTGTTGAGACGCGCCTTGCAGGGCAGCCAGGAGGAGTACCATCCAGTGTACTGATCCTCATTGGAGCAGCTGATCTGGTCAGACGTCACAGATCCAGCCTCAAAGCCCAGTGGTTTGTGATAAGGGCACTCTATAGACAGAGACCATACCAATCTGTACACTCACAACTCAGACTCAGAGTTCCAGCACTTTCAAAATGGCAGTAAAGCCTTTCCAAATGTGAAAATAATGGTAAAAATTTTGAGGAGACACAAAGACTTAGTAGTGACTCAATTACTACTGAATTACAAATCATGAACAAATATAATCACTACTTAAGACGAAAGATGTGTCATGATTCATTAACAATGAACAAACCTGAGATCAGTATTTCACTTGTATTATTCATCACTTGTTCCCTTAGTAGTTCCGTCTGTAGTTCACTAAGATTTGCCGAATTAACGGATATAGCAACAAATATAGTAACTGCTTGGGATAAAAGTTACATCATGATTCATTAATGATAAACAAACATGATTTGTAATTAACACTGTTAGCGGTTAATTTGCACATAAGCAATAGCATAAAACAACACTATTTGTGCTCCCTAAAGTAAAGTGTGACCAAAATAAGGCTTCTACAAATAGGCAAGTCTTCCATCACCTACTTTAAGAAAAAAATGAATATATGGGACTTGCAAGATGATAAAAAAAAAGTTGTAAAGATGACTAAAACTCTGAATAATGGAAAGATAAAGGGAAATCTTTCAGCAAGTACTTCAAACAGGGTCATCTATTTAAAATGTTGCTTTGTTATTTAGGATTTAGGGTAATGATATTTGAATCTCCTCTCTGTCCTGTGTCCTGGTAATGACTGGCCACAGCTGTGGATGTTCTACCAGAACTCCTGTAGAAGAAAGGACACCTGATTTCTGAATTATACTGATTTCCTTTTACCTGGGTGGTGCAAGAGAAACACATTTTATTTCTACTGCAATTACATTAGTTTGTTCCCATGTTGGTTTTTCATACAAAGAGGTTAAAAGTGAATAACACTGAACTCAGAGCTCAATCACAAAGACACGGTGTGTTCAGCAGTGGGCGACCGGCTGCAGTAGTGCATCAGAGCAGGGTGGTCTATGTTAATTATCATGATGGAAGTAACAACTGCTCAGGGGTGGGCTAAAAGGCAAATGCTGAGCTCTCCCTCTGGACAATCGGCAACCTGTCAATCCCTGTCTTATTGGCAGCTATGTTGTCAGTGGAGACGCTTCCATTTCTAACCTGCAAAGCTTTCCCACTAATTCTCTATGTTGAGAAACGGGTGTCCATTCATACTTGAGGCTGACAGATGGCCATATCCAAATGCTAACCTCAGGCCAACGACTGCTAAACCAGCTAAGCAACCCAGTAGCAAGAGCCAGAAGATCAGATCACAGGGAGTCATAATACTCAAATGAGACTTAGCACTGTGGTCATTCTGGATAATTTAAGGTTAGTAATCTGTGGTACACTCTATTAGTCAAGTAACGGGATTATTTCCTTGCAAGCTCATTTTGGAAGTCTTACGGTTTCCACTTCAAACCTTGTCAGTGTCCAGCAGGTCTGTAAACTGGTAGCCATTGTTTTAAGGCAACAGGAGAGTCATACTATAGCGCAGTGGTTCTCAACCTCTTTTGCACCACAACCCAATCTTTACCATGCCAGCTCAGTCGTATATCAAGAATAGGTTTAAATTAACACTATGATCAAGCACACAGTACACTCTGCAATTTATGAATTTGCTGTGAGCCAAATTTGGGTCGCAACCCATGGGTTGCTGTAGAATACCTAATTAATAAGCAGAATGCTGTCCCACACTGTTCAGCTGAGGCAAATCAGTCAGTCCGATGATCAAGCTGTTTGCCAGATAATCAATGACTAGGTCCCTTTGTCCCTGACCACATATGATTTAAACACCTATTTTTTTTGTCATTTTTTAAATTTATTTTTACATTCTGTTTAGTTATTTATATTATGCTTATGCCTTCCGGGATTGACTCTGGATCCCTCGCGATGCAGTAGGATAAGCGGTTCTAAAACGGATGGATGGATGGATTATGTGTCTGTTTTTTTCTGTTTATATTCTGCTTATTTTATATCTTATTCATCTTATTTTTCTGTATTTTGTATCTTTCCTTTTCCTTTCTTTCTTTCTTGCACTGACAAGGATAGTCTTCCAATTTCATTGTACCCTGTGCAATGAAAAATTCATTCATTCATTCAATCATTCATTCATAACTTCCGGAAGGGTAGCCCAAAGACTTGTAGATATGATATGACAGAATTAATCCATCTCCATTTTCCATTACACTGATTTCTTACTGCAACCTATCCCAGTGCATGGCAAGAACAGTTCTCTCCCAGTCAGACTTGAATGAACATATTATTCTTGCTTAAATGCTAAGATTAAAACACTGAAACATTTTGGCTGAAGTATGTCACTGATCACTCAATTGTAATTGTACCTGCTGTCTAAATACTGTTCTGGGTGCCTCAAAAATCGGGCTGAAATTAAAATGTCTAAATTTGGCACTGGCAGTTGCCCAGTTTTAACTGCATCTCCGAATATATGAGTTTGCAAACAGGAAACTGAGCATAACGATATTAGAATAAATATGTTAACACTAGAACATGAACCCACCCTTACAGCACAATTGTGTAGATAATCCAGCTGAACTCATCTAGAAGAACAAAGGGATAGTCGGAGGTCAGTGGGAGCTTGGCACTGCAATCATGGATGATGCAACCAGTTGATGTGATCCTCACCTGGCATGCAGTCAAACAGGCTGCTCTGGGGTGAGCTGAAGATAGGGTGGGTGTTGGATGGAACGGTAAAGGCAGGAAACTCTGTGGTGGAGCTCATCTCGCAGGCATCTCTGCAGGGTTTCCCAGTCCATGTCTCAACCGATGGCTTTGCCTCATCGTCCTCCTGTGACACGTAAGGAGATGAGTGGTCACTTTCCAGTCTGGATCCTATCCCTCCCCTTCCGCAGCCACGCCACCATCACTGTATATCTTACTGCAGTGTTTCAGTCCATGTTTTTGCTTCCTCCCGGCTCTCTGTCAGACACTCTACATTTTTGCCCCCCCCCCCCCAAAGGACCAGGTTGGGAAACACTATCTTAGTGGTCCCAGCCATAGTAACACCTACCTCCTGTGTATGCACACTGAAAAGCACTGCTCGCACAGCCAGAGCAGCAGAAAGAGGAGATAAAATGCAGCTTGATCAGCGTAAGGGACACAATTCACCAATATAATCCAGTGGAAGAGGCCCACTGCACTGTCATAGTGTTATGGTTAAAAAACAACGACAGGTGAGTATTACACTGCTTCCTCTCAGTTACAGAGATCCAAGGCAGACCTGGAAGCAGAAATGATGCATACCATCTAAAGTTATCTAAGGATAATGTCCCAAATCCTTCTTCACAAATCCGTAGTTTAACACATTTAAATATATCTAGGATTAAATAAAAAAAAAAAATCCTCCCTCATGGTAAATATGCGACAAGTTTCAGATAATTACGCCATTTTCCTGGTTAATGTAGACGTTACATATTTTCCAGTGGTCTCAGTTAATGTTATCTGCATACTAATTACACAGTTAATTGGCGGTCAAAACTAGCATATCAAAAATAAATTAAATATGTTTTTAATATATTCAAATTATAGCAAGATATACATCTGTCATGATGTAAGGGTACATACCTTCAGACAAGAGCAGAATGGATAGGAAAAAGTTCCACCCCTTGAACACCATCTTTATTTACTTTGAAACGCCACAAACCAGCCTGCAGTGCCGTACTGGATTAGTGTGATCGGCAGGATTGTAATGGTCTGTCCTTTGCCCTTTTCTCGCTTCTTAGTCACTCCCATTGCATTTATCCGGGCACCTGGATACATCTATCACTCAGATCTGGGCCGTTCAGTCCTGTAACACACCCACAGGTCCAGAAGTTTCCATAAAGGCGTCCCTCCAATTACACAAAAATCAATGCTGTTCTGCTCTACTAGTTACAGTCTGGCAGACAGTATCGTTCATTTTATATACTGCAGAACAGTGGTCACCAGCTGATGGAGGCGGGTACAGTTGAATCCAGATCACACAATCAATTCCCCCTGAATGAAAAATTTTATTATACCCAATGGATTTATGTTACTGGTAGAATTTGGCCCCTAGGGGGCCCTAGTTAGGGACCCCTATACTAGAACATTGACTTTCGGTTATTGCTAAGCCAGAATATATCTTTTTCTTTCATTCAAAACCTTAAATATGGTAAATTCTAAGCTTCATTTTTACTCACATTGCCGCTTCCATGACAAACTGAAAAGACAAAATTAATTAAGCTACTGATATGAACCAGGATTAAACCTTGTTCAGTGCATATACTGTCCAGACAAAGTTCCAACCCCCACTGTCTGTTTCTAAACATTTTCCTCCCATTCAAGAGCCGCTCGACTTGTTACTAGGGCACCAGTGAACAACTCATCAGTAACACGCATCAATCCCCCTCTGACACTGAACTTCCACGAAGCAGCATTGTGGAAAAACACCCACACACTTCACAAAGGCTAAAGTGCAGAGCAGGGGCGGGGGGTGCAGAGCCAACGCTCCCGCTGAGCTATTTGTCACCTGATGAGGCCTCTGGCTGCAAGCTGCACTATGTTGGAGGAGACGCAAATTACATTTCAACTGTAAATGGTGGAAATGATGAGGGCCTGCTTTTTTAGTCACATCATTACCTCAGACATGGACTACATTTAAGGTACAAAACATGCACCTATCCACATTCTATAACTGCTTATCCAGTATAGGATCACAGTTAGCCCGGAAAATACAATGACTCTTCTTTGAAGTCTCAAATTAACAATGTTCAGAATGCTTTACTATATCTAAATATGCAAGTATTAGATTACAAGAATTTTAAACTAGGTACTACTGTACACATGTAAAAATACTGTGACAAATAGAGCACAATTAAGCTTTACCTGTTTGACCATATTGCGCATGCGTTATATTTACCACATCATACGTAATGTTTAATCTTTTGTTTGGGGAAAAAGTACTTAATTTATACAGCGCATATTTAAATAGGAGAGCGTGCTTTGTGGGGATCTTATCACAATATCTTAGATCTGCATAAGCTTTAATAAATTTAGTCCGTTTTTCCGTGGTTTGCGGGGGAACGTGGGCTTTGCAATTTACATAAATTAAAAAATTTGTTGCTACGGGAAACAGCGCTCCATCGTTTAATCGCCTTTCAAACACCCGTATAACACCTGGAGCTGTTAAACGGGTCTATTAAGTATAAAAATAAGTTGTTCAGGGGTAGGCTGTAGTTAGTGAATGCATTGTTCCTTCTGTGGAAAACAGCCTTTTTTGGTAAGTGAGAAAATCTCGCGGTCGGGGTATAGTGAGGACGGTTTCTAAAATTTCTTATCTTAAACTCTTCAGTAGTAATGAAGACCTGTGGATTGAAGACGAGGAGCTCGAAGAAGCCGCACAGGAATGTTAAGAAGACTGCTAAGGCGTATTCCACCTATATTTATAGGCTTCAGAAAGAGGTTTGATCTGAAATTCCGGTGGCGAGTTTCCAGTGTCTTATTGCCCAGGGTTGCCAGCTCTCACACGTTTGGCGTGTCACTCACGCTTTCAGACTCAAATATGTATTATTCCATTATAAACCTAAAATTAGGTAAATAAAGAGCAGGGGTAGTTTGCAAACTCTAGACTATTTACAAGGTAATAAAACTATTACATACATGTAAATGCGTGTGCAGACTGACCAAAACTGGCAACCCCGATTTCCGTATCCCTTGAATTTCAGGGAGACTCTGCGGTGAGCAAGTTAATCACCCTGCCAAGATCCATCTCTGTGGAAAGTGTGGTGCGGGTGATGTCCGAGGCGGCCCGGCTCTCCAAGTACAACAAGCGGGGCGCCATCACCCGGCAGGAGATCCGCGCTGCTCTGCAAGTCCTCACTTCAGCGAAGCCATAAACACAACTGTCGAAGTTTTGCTTTTAATTAACTATGAATTAAAGTTGTTTTACTAAGCTTTAGTTTCGTTGTGCAAATTCTAATCGGAGCTGCCAATATTGTAAAGCTTTGAAATGGCGGAGCTATCCAACTGTCCAGTTTCTACAAGCTCGTGAAAAATGAATTACCATCTTTGGGACGCCGTAAACTGCAGCTGTATTTCCCGTACCATAACTACACCCCGAAGTACTTACATTCTCATTTTTTTTAATGTCGCCAGGCTATTATGGTTCCTGATTTTTAAAGTGGGCGACTAAGGTCACAAAATAGATACTGTGAAAAACGTAAATCTTTTTTTTAAAGCAAAAAATTACCATTTTCTGGCTAAGTTTAATAACTTATAGTCTAAATCCAAGTTTGGTTGCAAATGTCTGGTAATACTGGGTTGTTTTATAATGCTTAAGAACTAGGGAGTCATTGTTGCTTAGCAACCTTAAGACTCAGTTTTGTGTGGTAGTATTAAAGTGGATTCTGTAGGATTGTCTGATCCTAATCTACACAAACCGCTCTGCTGCCATCCACATAGTCGATTTGTGAAAATGATTATAAGTAATTTAAACAGGATGACAATGTTAAATTTACCAGCAATGACACAAAATGACTTGCCAGATGTTTAACATGCTACTGAAATAGTTTTTCCTTTTCCTTGGTCGGGTGTTGTGGCACGAAAGAGTTGCTCATCAGTTGACTAATCATTGTAGATAATGTTTTGGGAAGCTGTACAAACCGTGTCTACACTTAATCAATGGTGCTTACTCTACACTCAGCAATAAACTAAAGGAGCTTGATAGTTCTGACTGTATGTACAGTAACATTGGATTCAGGTCTGATCTCTACCCCTTGAATAGGAGTGCAGTTCACTCCATACCTCCGTTAAACCTCATGTGTCCTGCCTGAAAGGGTGGCGCTTATTAAAGGTCCCTGAAGCTGATTGCTACTTAGCTGCACGACTTGTCCCCCAGCTTTCTTCTCAGCTTTTCTTTGGTTTTCATTACAAAAAATTTACAAAATTATAAAACAAAAGCAATATAGCAAACACGAAAGAACAAAGAGTAATTTGAAATAACTGCACAGATCCATTGGGGTGACTTAGTAAAATATATCAAATCATGGAAAAAAAGGACACAAAAATGGCGCACTGGCTAAAATTTTAGATGGTGAGCCAGTATGAAGTGGTATGAACTTATAAGAGATGTCTTTATAAGACTTGGTACTTTCTGCATTATAGATGGGAGATAACAGGGCATTTGTACAGGTGGGAGTTCTTTGTTACCCATGGATTAAGCATCTTGCTGAGGACCTGAATGAGAGGAAGGGAAGGAGCACGAGGAGTTGGAGGACTGGATGGGTTTTGTAAATTTCCATCCATAACATTCTCAGATGTCAGATGCTACTCCGTTATTAAAATAGGTGAGTGTCGTGTCTGCTGTGGGGACTGTCTATGTGCTGAAACATTCGGGAGACCACTTGGGCACACAGGGATGGTAATGGCCCTGTAAGTGCACTGCGGGGAGGAAAAAGGCCACATTCACAGGCCTGTCACACATTGCTTTCAGACATGAAAGACAATGCGGGGGTAGCGAATCTCCATGACAACGACGTGTAAAAAGAGCAGACTCATTTTCAGGGGGCAGGTACAGTTTGCAGCCCAGAATACTATCTTCATGGTTTTGGGGATTAATCTCCTGACAGTAGCCACTTTCCCACTGCATGAACCTTTTTCAGGGCCCAGATCCTTTTTCAGTAAGCAGCAACTTCTGTTGCATTTCACACTGCAGGCCAGATTGTAGGTCCTCTGGGTAGTTCCTGGACCTTTTTTGCTGTCCCTACGCCAGAGTAAGTAGTTTCCATTCAACCAATAACCACTGAGTGGGGCTTAGACAGATTAAGTTTGCTGATTGGTAGACCACAAGCACCAGCAATAATTTGGAAGTGACACGGAAGTGTGAGGGAAAGAGAAGTAGTGGTGCAAAGATCGAACAGATAGAATTATTTTTGTATCTCAGTCACATTAAATGCATTAATGAATACCTTGTTAAATGCTTGCATCTCCATATTTCTGCACTGGACAATTCGATCGACAACCAACATACACTATAAGGACAAAAGTATTGGGACATCTGGCCATTACATCTACAGGAACTTTTATGACGTCCCATTCTACATCCATAGGCATCCAAATGGAGTTGGTCCCCCCTTTGCAGCTATAACTGCTGCCACTCTTCTAGGAAGGCCTTCCACAAGTTGATGGAGCATCTCTATGGGAATTTTTGCCCATTCGTCCAGAAGAACATTTTTGAGGTCAGGCACTGATGTTGGACATGAAGGCCTGGCTCAGAATGTCCATTCCCAAAGGTGTTTGATGGAGTTGAGGTCAGGGCTCTGTGCGGTCCAATCAAGTTCTTCCACACCAAACTCACCAAATAATGTCTTTATGGACCTTACTCAGTGTACTGCGGCACATTCATTCTGGAAGAGAAAAGGGCCTTTCCCGAAGTGAATAGAATTGTCCGAAATATCTTGATATGCATACCAAGACATTTGTGTAACTAGATCATTGTATCTGTCAATCTATCAAGGTTGATAATTAAGTGGGATTTTGCGTGTATCCTATATGTGGATTGGTTTGCCTCAGCTATGCTTTTCTGCTGCTCGGGAGTTTGTGCACATGAATGGTCGGGAATGCTTGTAAAAATATATGCCCATTTCTACACACAGGAAGAAATTGATAAATGTCACTCTAAGCGTAAAAATGTGCGAATACACGGTTTATGCACAAAGCTGTTTGTACACATGGTCGATAAGACCCCGGGAACCTTGGTTCCTGATCTTTGGTGGAAAAGTGCTTAGTGTGTACTAATGTGATGGGTATGAGTCCATGTGTATGGAATATTGCCTATAAATACATATCACTACCAGTAGAGGCCACTTTTAGAGATAATTGGTGTATGGAGAATGATAAAAATAGAATATTTAAGAGCAACTAAAATGTTCTGCATATCCTATTGTTTAGAGGGACTATTTAGTTTCTGTAACTGAATCCACAGAATTTTTCGCTAAAGCAAAATAAAACCCTATATTAAAATGGTGTTTCAGATTCTCCCCTCTGGACTGGAAATCTGACCAACCGCTAAAAAACAGCAAGCCCTTTACTGCAGTGACACAGAGATGGTGAGTATTACATTGAAAAAGCAGGGGACTCCTACCAGGAAACCCCCATTCTGACTCAAATGCAAACTCATGTAGTGTTCCCAAGTGATTATTGGAAAACAGGAGGAAAAAATTCAGGATATCACTTCTTCCGCAAATGGAATCACCAATCCTAGTGTGACATTGAGATCTGAAATGAACATATTCAGATCACGTTTTATACATGGATATTGGCTCCCTGCAGATAGTCATGAGTGGCAGAGGCAAGACCAACTGCAGAGGGGGTGTGTTTGAAAGTATGTCAATCTGACAGCACCCTGTGTTTACCCACTCAGGGACTGTAATAGTGAACTTCAGTCCGCATACATATAAAAACTCACACACACACACACACACACACACACACACACACACACACACACACACACACACACCAGCCACTTGTAGACCAGACAAACCTACATACAGAATCACCGCCCACATACACGCTGTTTAAAACAGATTTATTTTCCTATAGTTGATATATATGCATGAAACAAATTGTTGCCTAGTAACCATCAGGCAGTTTTATATTCGTTGCAAGATATAACCATTATTGCAAGGGTAATACAAGTAAACACTCAAATTTGATCTTGCTTTGTTTCAGTAATAATGATCCGCATTATTTTTACAACAGTGTACGTACTTATTTCTGCAAAGCTGGAAAACACACTCTTACGTTTCCTCTTCATCCCAACTACTTCATTGTGATTTCAAGTCACCCGAATTGTATCTTAATATGTAACTGAACACAGTTCCTTGTTTACATTCCTGGTTTCACGTTGAAACCTTCAGCTTTTAAATAGGTAAAACATGTTATCAAATTTCCATAGATTATTAAATAGCCAAAAGTATCTTTCAGTTTACACCATGTTAGTCTCTCAGAAAACCATTGAATAATTCCTCATTTCAGCACTTCTGTTACAAATTGAACAGTACATGCATTTTTACACTCTTTACCATCCAGTGACAACATTCTGTATTACACTAGATCTTCTGTAGCCACATACTCTTACTCTCTGTCACGGCCATGACAAGTGTTCTACTGTAACACTGAATCAACATTGTATATTACATTATATGCATGAGTACATGCAATGGTTAACTGCCAGTTAAATATTTCTCATATAATTAAAACCATTTTTTTTACAGATAGTTTCCCTTTTTTGAAAAATGATTTGACACTATTCCTTCAGTTACTAAGATACTGTTTTATATTATATGCATATTTTAACCTGCTATATAGGGCCCCCTATTTATAATGTTAATGGCTTTTATAACAGAAAAATGCAACATATTGTTTTACAGAATTTTCCTGCCTGCTGAAACAACAGGACAAAACACCTGCAGTTGGATCCCTTTATTAACATCAGTCTCCAGCACTTTCATGGTACCTACAGATCAGATAAAATGCGCCACCTAGTGAAAATCCATTTAATTGCCACACATTCCTCAGTCCATTATTTATTACAGAAAAATGAAATTTTACAGCAAAATAAGTGGGCCTACATAACAGTATGAGCAAGAATGCAAAAAATAACAGCAAATAAGTTTTATATTCGTTGCAAGATATAACCATAATAAACGCTCAAGTTTGATCTTTTTTGTTTCAGTAATAATTATCCACATTATTTTTGCAACAGTGAACACAATCATTTCTGCAAAGCTAGAAAACACACTGTTTATGCAACCCAACCCAACTCTTTCATTGTGATTTAGAGGTACCTTTTGCGGCATATGGGAAGTCACTGCACATGTAGGCTATGTACTACACCAGTAGATGGTGTATTTCAGGCACGACTGATGTACCGCTCTTCACACCTTCACGGGGTGTGCTTGCAGCCAGGAACTGAATGGGAGGGGCAACCATTATCATCTAATATCCTACATGCCCGATGTCCTCTCCTCCTGAAATATCAACAAATGAGCTTCGCACCCGGTACAGCTTTCTCACCGGAACTGCCGCCTCACCTCTGCCTCAAGGTCCGCCAGGCTGCTTCTAGCATCCCACGTCTGACGCCATTGTGGTGCCAGGCAGACTGAGGCATTGCAGCAGTGGCAAATGAAGACAAGGAGACACAGTTTAACATGAAGTTGTTCTTCATCTTATTTCTTCCCAGAACTGCACAACAAGCAACAACACAGAAGCAGCTAATTGCAGGGAAATACGGGGACGTTACACTGAGCAGGGTAAGACACATACACAGCTCATAATTACACAATGGCTAAGACACACGAGGATCAGGCAGGGGCCGAGTACAACCACAGTTAACGGCACACATAACAACCAGATACACAGCACAAAAAGTACCTACTGCAGAGGTGTCCGATCTTTTCCGCAAAGGGCAGGTGTGTATGCAGGTTTTGGGGATAACCTCTAGGTCAGCTGTAAGGACTCATCAGTCTTCTAATTAGTAACCCAATTAAGGAGTTGCAACAAAAACCCACATACACACTGGCCTTTTGCGGATAAAACTGGACACCCCTGACCTACGCTAATAAATACATACAGGGGCTATTTGCACGCGCTCACGAGACATGCAGGTGCCGCCGGCGCTACAGTATAAACAATATTGTTACATAATATTTTTTAGTGTAAGTGCATGCTATATCTTAAATATTGAATGTCTTGGCTTTGGTATACCGCACATGTTTGTCTGGGCAACCAACCTCACACGTGTTACCTGTCTGTGACAATGCAATCTCGCGTATCTCCCGGTAAGGCCACTTAAAAAAAAAAATTGGTTCTCGTCCCTTTTTTTTGGAGGGGGTGGGTCGGGCGGGCGGGATTTTATTTATTTATTTATTTATTTTATTTTTTTTCAAATTTTCATTTACTGTTTGCACTTTCAAATATGTAAGAAAATACATATTTGAAAATACATACCGAAGAGAGCAGACCTACTTAGTACGCCTCCTCAGTTCTTCGTTTGTTGCGTTTCAAATATATTAAATGTAAGAAAATACAAGAATGTAAATTCCTTGATCCATGTGTATCTCATAAATGCCTTCCCAACTATGGATTTGGATACTTTATGCTGATGTTTCATTCGTGAATATAAAAATGATACAATTTGAAACCAATATTCTGTTTGTCATTCCCATTCTAAATGAACAACCAAGATTTTAAAATATATATCTAGAAAGAAAGTGTATTAAAACATGTTAAAACACGAGGAATTTACAAAATACAGGAACCTGAATGGTTGAACAAGGAAATGCAACTCTACAAACAAGTACTTAAGAACATGTACCACATCACTTCCCCAGATTTAAATCTTTGCACCAGCCCATCTCAGGTAGAGACAAATTTAGGTTCATGAAACCATTCCAAGACTAGGATTACACAATGTGGATCAATCGTCGATGTGGAATGCGCGGGAAATTCTAATTTCGTCATTCTTGGGCATTTTCCATGCGATTTTTACGAAATAAAAAATTTAAAAAAATTCGGGTCGGAGGCATTTCGGCGGGTCGGGCGGGGACGACAACCAATTTTTTTTTAATTGGCCTAATATATAAACTTTTCAGTGCCGTTGATGTAAAACTTTTAATAATCGATCCAAAACGTAGTGCTCCCGGTCCCACTACGTACTGTAGCAACTTTATACATACAGGGGAATAATTTAGATGGCTTGTATAAGCTATTATATAAAATGTTCTAGATTCTAAATGACAAAGCGATTTGACATACAAATAATGAATGTAGTACTGGCAATTATACACACGGAATAAATGTTATCGGTACTGTTTGTGGAAAGTTTGCAGATTTTTCGGGAAAATACAAGTAGCGCTGTGTAACTGCCACTACGTTACGCGAAATACAAGTGTGATCTGCATCAAACACCGTTTTAAGTCATTTTATATTGCATGTTAATTAGATAAGGTGGAATCCGTCGAGTTTCCGGGCAAATAAGTCGAGGATGTCCAAGTATGTTCCGGGCAACCTCGTGCGGTTTATCTATTACACCTAATTACAGAACTTAAACGTAAATGGCGACAAGGTGGTATTTAAAGAACTGATTCAGCTTTTTGACTATGATCTCATTATTCGCTCTCCTCATGGAGGCGTCGTGGTGTATTCAGCAGCTTTGGCTTCACGCAAGCGTCTTGCTCTTTGTTTTTGCCGTGTCTTTTGCACAGAAGACGGCTGTTAAGGATGCCGGGGCTTCATATGATAAATGTCAGGTGTATGAGAAGGTCCCCTGTGGAGATCCTGCTATTTGCAAGGCTGCTTGTGAAGCTATAAACTGCTGTTTTGATGGCCAGCAGTGTTACTATGGGAATGCAGGTGAGGTTGTGCTTTCCTAGACCAGATACTTCTGGTTATGTATATGTAAATAGATACTAAATGGCCATATGTGCTCCCCCCCCCAAGTCACTGTACAGTGCACCAGGGATGGCCAGTTTGTGCTTGTGGTGGCCAAGGATTCCACTGTACCCCAGATGGATCTGACTAGTATTTCCCTGCTGGGAGGAAAAGATGCTGCTTGCACTCCTGTAGCCACCACAGATGCCTTTGCCATCTACAACTTCCCAGTGACTGCCTGTGGCACTGTGGTCAAGGTGGGTTATTTTGCTTGCAAAGATGCCATTTTGGTTTTTGTTGTTAGAGGGGTGTCGCTCACCTGTACTTCCTAGGTGGCCAGTAACTACGTGGTGTATGAGAACAGGATGTCATCCTTGTATGAAGCTGAGGTCGGGCCTCTAGGTTCCATCACAAGGGACACTCACTATGAGTAAGTCAGCTCTCTTGCCCTGTAGCTCTCCATGATGCCACCTAATCTGATTGCCATGGTGTTCCTGGTAGGCTGCTTTTCCAGTGTCGGTATTGGGGCACTGACCTCTCCCTGGTGGCTGAGGTGAATACAGTTCCACCACCACTTCCAGTAGCTGCTCCAGGGCCTCTCCGAGTTGAGCTGAGGCTGGCAAAAGGCCAGTGCTTCACTAAACCGCCTGAAGGTATGGTACAGCTGGATGCTTTACCTGCTGCTGTGGCTTTGCAGCTGTCCCTGATTCCCCTGCCTGCTATATTGTGCAGGAACCTCTGCATATGCCTCCTACTACCAGGAGAGTGACTACCCTGTTACCATGGTGTTGCAGCAACCATTATATGTTGAGGTTCGCCTCCTGAATAGGACCGACTCCAACCTTGTCCTGCTTCTGCAGAGCTGCTGGGCAACAGCTAGCGCTGACCCTCTGAGCCTGCCTCAGTGGAGACTCCTGAGTGATGGGTAAGTGGCAAAGCTGACACCTGCCAGTATGCAGTTCTTGGTGGTGCCATCTTACTTGAGGCTTGCGTCGTACAGATGCCCCAACCAGGGTGACAAGTACGTGACCAACTTGATTCCTGTCGATGGCTCCTCTGGGCTTCCTTTCCCAACCCACTACAAGCGGTTCACTGTGAAGATGTTCACATTTGTGGACCCAGCGTCTTGGCAGCATCTGCAGGGGAAGGTATTGGAGAAGCAAGCTAACGCTGTTGGTCCGCCTGTAATTGCGTAGTGAGGCAAAGCCTGCTATGGTCTCTGCAGGTGTTCATCCACTGTAGTACAGCTGTGTGCCAGCCTTCAGCCACTGACAGCTGTGAACAGAGGTGCTTCAGGAAAGGTGAGCTCTCTGCTAGATTCTCTTCAGAATGGCTGCACATGTCTGATACCTCCCTCCCTTTCACATCAGGTAGGGATGTTGCTGCTGTCCCCAAATGCCCCTCCCATGACAAGTCCATAGTATCCAGTGGGGAACTGGATCTGGTGGCCGCAATGGCAAGACGCCCAGCTGGCAGGTGGTGATAGCTGTGGTCACTAGTGGGTAACTGGATATGTAGAAGCTGCGCAAGTGCCTTAATAAAGGTGACTGACTTTACTGCTTGTCCTGTCCTACGTAACACAGTAGCTATGACATCATGCACATGTTCCATCTGAAGTGAAGGGATTGACTCATCACTGCCTGGGTTTTTCGGCTTCTATAGATGTGCAAATGCAGTTTTTTTTTTTTTTTTTGGACCCTTCATGACTCAATTTGTTTAGTGAGATGCTTGCAGAATCTCACACTAACATCGCTTGGCCTGCCACCTGTGTTCACTAACAGACTGGCAAGTATTGCCCTTTAAAACTGCCTATTTAGTTCCATACTGAACACTCGGGAGTAACTTGTGCCTTTCAATGGGGCTGCTCTGCCAATTGGACTCCCAAGTGGTACGTACCCACAGGTAAGGGTACCACTTGGGAGTCCATTTCTGTAACACCGGAACACTGTCTGCACCACTCATTATTGACCATCAAATTTGCACACTAATGCACCATTGACTATCATTTGCTTTTAAGTGGGTGTGGTCAGTGTTTTGGCTTGAAGGGAAGGAACTGGCTAAGGGGTAACCTGGATGCATGCTTAATGGGATTCACTCATTTTAGGCCTTGGGCAAGATGATCCGACCATACTGTCCCTGCTGTGTAAGTCTCTGCTACAGAGATTCGTCTGCTTAACCTTTGAGGCCTCAGCGCTTGCTGGGAAACCTATGCATGGGACAAGCTGAGCTGCAGGAAGAACCAGGGACAATGCTGTATGTGCTTGGAGGCCACTTTAACGCAAACTTCATTTAGGGAAATGACAATGTATTTAAGGCTGATTACTGATGCATGAATGATTGCATTGATGTTTTTTGGGTGACTGGGGATATCGGCGTTCGTAGGATGCTGTGCCTAGTGTGTGGGGTGGTGCATGGCACTGTAAAATGTGCCATGTAAAGGGGGGGGGGTGTCCCTAGCCCTGCAGCTTAAGTACTGTATGATCCATTTTCTTCAGGGGTTCACTTTTGTGGGACTGGGATACACTGCTTATCTCGCAAATAAAATTTCAGAAGTGTCACGTATTTTACACAGGCTGGTGTACATTAGAGGTGTGATGGTACATCAGTTTTGGCTTCATGGTGAAGGTATAGCAGGGAAAATAACCACAATGCATCTGTCTGAATAGCGAAGCCTGAGGTCTATTTGCACATCCTAAAAATGTGAGTTGTTGGCTAAATCCAATCCAAGTTGCATATCTATAGCAAGAAACGCACATATAACTAAGGGGAGCAGACATCCCGCTTTGGTTGGGACATTCCTGATTTCAGGCTATGCATCAAGTATCCTGAGAAATAACTGACAATGTCCTGGTTTTAAAATGCTCATCTAAAGTTTAACATGCAGCAAACATTAAAGATTCACTGCCTCCCACAGAAAAGCGAGAACTAAAGACTGACGGACAGCTGTGACAATCTCTCTACTGCGTATGTGGGCCTCGCTGCAAGTCATTTAAAATTGGTCATACGTGATTAGTCATTACTGACTCATTAAGCTTAGATTTCAGTTGTAGTGAATGACACACTCCCTACAAGATGCTACCTGTAAACAATTATATACATATTTCATATATCTGCACATGTAGGCCTAGGTTTTAGCTTAGGATTTGCTCTCCAATATGCTGTTTTTAATTAACCAGCTTTCTTAACTAACGGTACATGATCATTCCATTAAAAAATTAAACGTTCTTAAATTTTGGGCAAACTAATGTTGAATAATGTTGCCTCCAGGTTATATTAGGAGTGTCCAACCCATTGGTCAACCATCTGGTTTTTTCCAGGTCAATTGCAGGAAATGATTAATGGGTAATTCCGTATTTCATTGGTGGCCAACTGGTTGGTTGTGATCGACATAAACCTAAAAAAATGTTTTTTCCCATTTAATGTCATGCTAACCCCACAGCCCACCTCCAGTTCATCCTTTATTCATGAGCATCTGCCTCAACATCTACGTGTCAGATGCAATGCTGAATGAAGCCAGGAAGCTCCCACAAAACCAAAGACCAGAGCGTAACCAGCAGGGATAGTGGTGTCTGATAGAATCCCACCTTCCACAGCTGGGAAAATATCCAGTTCCATAATAGCAAGACTTCCATAAACTTACATTTTGAAATAATTATAGATGAATAATAAACCAAATAGAGATTAATGCTGTAGTTTTCTTATGGATTTTTTTTAAGGGCTGAGAGATTTAATACACCTTTAAATCAGAACAATCCGGTTGCAGATTGGTGAAACGGAACAGTGATCACATATCAGTATCAGGCATTAATATTTTTACATGTCAACCTCCAGCCATGAATTTCAGTTGAAGCATTGAAGGTGAAGTCAAAGGCAAACACCCTGAGAGTTTTTATGGTCATTGTGCTATAGAGATCTCGGTGAGTAGATGTACTCATCACCAACCAAGACCCGAATTAGCCACTTCCAGCCCCCTCTTCAGTGCCGTCTATTTCTGAGACGAGAGAATCTCCATGAAGTTATTAAAGGTCCCCATGGGAAGATTGTCTTCTCACCTACCCCATCTTTCGCTCTGTAGGTGAGAACAAGCTTGGCTGTGATGAGCAGCCACCTGTAGCAGCACCCAGGTAGCTGGGGGTGAAGGACCTAACTCAAGGGCCCGTCGACGTGCCGAGGTTGGGCTTGGACAGGCAACCTTCCACTCACAAGCATAGAGGCTTAGCCCATTGCTCCACACACTGCTCCACAGAACTTGTAATGCCAGGTGAAAAGCTCTGTGACACCCTGTTCAGGGCAGCGACCGGAGACACTTCTGCGCACTTCCAGGACCAAAGGTGACTCCAAGTGCATAAGGGCTTCCAGTCAGAACACGAAGACACCCAGCAAACTGCAGACCCCTGCAGGTACAAGTAATCTGATGCAGAGACAAAACATCTCTAAATGCACTCCAAGCAGAAATCCAGACGGTTGGTTTAATCAAGAGAACATTCCTGGTGTCCATAACCAAGGATCGTTCCCTGGGTTTTAACACTGCTTATAAAAATGTCTGTCTATCAGGTGGATGGAAGGGGAGGTGAATTAGGACAGTCAGATATAACAGGCTGCGTGAGAACAGCAGACATCCAAGACAGCCGTTTTGGCCATAACCAGATGGTGAACCAACAGGACAATAATGAGTGCCAGACAATAATTCCCTCTATCTGCTGCTCCTCTTCCATATATAAAGGCCTCTTTATTGTCCGAACATAACAATTACTCAATCACTAGTTTTTGTGGAGGCTTGTGCCCTGGCCACACCACCCCAAAAAACACACAACACGCCCCTCTACATACTTGTCCAATCTATCAACCTTTGACATTTCAAATAATCTCAAAACCAGACTGGAAGTAATACTATACATTATCAATGCAACACATGCTGTACACCAGTGCTTGGGAACACTCAGACAGTCCATATTTTTGCACCCTCTCAGCTCCTTTTCAGACGGTGCACATTTTTTCCCCTCTATGTACTGGGAGCTGGAAGGGAGAAAAAAACATGGATTGTCCATGTGCCCCTGAGGACCAGGCTGGTAAACAGTGTTGTATTTCAACAGTGTTTACTGTGGAAGGGGATTCCTGAGACAGGAAGCCAGCCTATCATAGGGCACACACACAAAATGCAAATCATAGTCTAAATAGGATATTTTAGGACTGCAGGAAGAAATTAAGGTACCCGGAAGAAACAAGAATAACATGCAAACTCCACAAATTTAATGTGCACATATGAAAAAGGATCATTATTTTAAAAACTTATTTATATAATATTGATGCAATGTGGCCAACTTCAAAAGCGCTAAACATGAACGCTGCCGCACGGTGTGATGCAATGCACCCCTCCGGGGCTCTCAGTGCGAGTCCGTGCACTCCTCTCCTTCTCCTTCAGGCATGCATGGTTGAGAGCTTGTCTCCTGCGGGTGCATTAACTGGGAGCTTATCAAAGCCATGTCCCCCTCTGCGCTCTGTACACCCTCCGCATCCCCGGGGATGACGCTCCGGTCTTCCTGCTTGCCCGCGCTCTGGGATAACGAGTCACCGTCTGAATCTGCCGATGAACAGCCACCCGACGACCTGCTGCGCTTCTTTTTCTTCCTACTTTTCTTCTTTTTACTCTTCTTAGAGTGTTTGTGGAGTCGTGGGGCGGGACGCCCATCTGAAGGTATATCAGTTCTCTCTGGCTCCTTTGAGCTGCGCTTTTTCCTTGATGAATCTTTGCTGCTGGATGTTCTTCTTTTTGGACTCAAGGACTTTGACAAAGACCTGCTGTTCTGGTCCAGGGGAGAACCATTGCTTTTCTCTGGCTTGACCCCATTCTTATTTCCATATCTACTCCTCTCCCTGCTTCTTGATCTCTCTCTTTGGAAGCTGGGCTTATTCTTCCGTGATGACTGGAGGGACCATCTTCTCTCCCTGCTCCGGCTCCGCCTCTCCCTGCTCCGGCTCCGCCTCTCCCTGCTCCGGCTCCGCCTCTCCCTGCTCCGGCTCCGCCTCTCCCTGCTCCGGCTCCGCCTCTCCCAGCGTCTACTGTGTGACCTGTTAGGGCTGTAACTGCGTTGTCCACGTGATCGGTCTCTGCGCTCCGAGTGCCTTTCAGAGTAGCGACCCGTGAAGGCACCCCCTCGTTCTGGCGATAGGTGCAAATCACGGTCTGCTTCCCAGTACTCGTTGCCAGGGTTTCTGTGTACGTGCAGGAAGTTGCAGTGCTTTCCCTTCGGACACTTACGCCTGTCAAATAACCCTACAAGTAAAAATGTTCATAATCAGCAATGATAATAAAAAAAATTCAAGAAATGAAGCTAATTTTAGCATTTAACTGAAAACCTGCTGCCTGCTATCGCTGGATTCCTTACCGCATATGGCAGTTTTCCACCTTGTGACTGGGGAGAATTCGCACTGCAGCTGTTTCCCCGCATACCACCGTCCATTAAACATCAAAAATGCTTCTTTGCATTGTTCTTCCCTGCAAACATGACAAAACCAGACATCCAGTGAAATAAGCCGAGAGCGCGCACACACACACACACACACACACACACACACACAGAGATTATAGACAAAAACCTTATAGCTACTGCAGATACTGTCCACTAATATGAAATCTAAGAGAGAGTAAATAGGTCAGAAATCTTTAACTGCAAATACATGGAGTCAAAAAAGCTCCACAAGATACTGGGATTCAGAGTCATTGGCAGCGTCGTCTTTTGTTTTTTTTTACTTACGTGTCGTACTGTACATAGACATTTCCTCTTAAGTGAGGTTCAAAGTTACAGCTGACCTAAACAGACAAGAAAACTTCAGGTGAAAATTACAATATACGGTATGGTACCTTAAGAAATATTGCACAAAACAACATTTAAGCCGCAAGACTAATATGATCCACCCATATTCCAACTCCTCATCTAGGCCAGGGTTGCCCGGTTGCCCAGAGCTTACCCCAGGCAGCACAGGGCACAAAGCTGAGGCATACCCCGAGTGGGATGCCAGTTCACCGCAGAGCACAAAGACGCACGCAGTAACACTAATTTGCGAACGTCAGTTAGCCTAACAGCATATCGTTGGACTGAGGAAGGAAACTGGAGTAACCGGAGACTTAAACAGCCAGCGGTTGCAGCTGGAGGACTGTGGCCTACCTTAAACTGCACCACCTTCCCTGCACTCTTGAATTCAGGCAGCACGTCCTCATAGAATTCGAGGAACTGCTGCCGTACCTCCTCCTCGCTATACTCCAGACTGGCGTCCGTGTCGTAGTCATCCCGTCGGCACTGCTCCATGCCAAACGTAACAAACATGCCCCTGATCATTAGAGTGCTGCTGCAGGTGGGGTGCGCATGCTTACGGGAACATCTGGAGGGGGGGGGACAAAAACTCCATGCAGCCGTTATTAAACAAACAAGGTTTAACTGTAAGCTCAATCATTAATAGATCAAATTTAAACGCCAACCAACCTTTCACCAAATCTACAGGCTCCCGTCTTAAGAAAGAAAGGACAGTTTGCTCTATCTTTCTCTGTCCCATAATCCATTGGGGCTTCAGGGTTCTTCCATGGACCACTACAGTCCAGCTAATCAAATAAAATACGGGAGGAAAAAAAGTTTATATATTATATAATAAAAAAAAATTAATGCTTTAAATCAAATGATTAAAGAAAATATTGTTAAACTCTGAAATGTTAATATTAATCAGCATAGTTATTACGAAACTGGCTAGCTATTTCATTTTTGAATGCAATTAAAATAATAATTAAAAGCTGATAAATTATACTGAATTTTCAAAAATGTATATGAATGCATACCTGGCTCTCAGCTTGGTCTAACATTTTCTGTACAGCTTCCTATAAACGATGTAAACACAGGACTGGTGAAAAAATCTGTAGTGGGCTAGCAAATATCTGAAAGCATTAGTTAAGAACACATGGCAGACGGGCACTGACACTACCAGAGGATGTCTGATAGCGTTAGCAAACATCAAAATAAATGAAGGAAAAAAATTTATAAAATTAGCAGAATGCACGCCCCCTGATCTTACATATATAATTACATCAATGTCAATGATATACACAAGAATCACAGAAGTGCAAACACGCTATATTCAGGAAAAAGATACATCCGTGTCCTGTGGCAACAGGTAACCGCAGCATTGTCACTCTTTACGTGTACGTTAGTTAAGGAAAGTCAGAAATTGGACAAATCTTACAGGTAAAACCAGAACACATCAATTGCAAAGATCCAAACTGTATCTCTCTTAAGGACCAGCATAAATACTTAGCCAACCTGCAAGTGTGTAATACAAAACCATTCTGAAAAGAAGGATGATTTGTCACATAATGTAACAAAGAGGATATGTTGCTTCTTATCCCCCTCTATCCTCCTAGAGCACAGATCACCTCTCTGTCTCTCTTCTCCTGCTGCTTCTGCTCCCGCTCTTCCCGTTCTTTTTTCTCTCGTGCCTCCCATTCCTCCTTTATTCTTCTCTGTAAGTCAGAAGGGACAAAAAAAATGAGTTACAGACAATAAAATCGGTTACTGGATTATGCCTATGAAACAAATTATGCCACAAATTAAAGTTACCAACACGAGACTTCCATCAATCCCTTACTGCAGTTTCAGGCAAACCCAAGACATGACATTCTTCGACTTTCCCCCCAAAACTGAGCATCATAGGTACTTCATTTCTTTACCTCCTCTTCCTCCTGTTTTCTTTTTGCCACCTCTTCTCTCTCCCGCTTGAGGTTAAACTCCTCCTGGGCAACACGTTCTCGCTCCATCCATTCCAAGTGAAATTTCTGCCTGAATTAGATACCACACTACTCTCAAAATACTAGTTTAATTAAGCATCACATTATAGTAAATACTCATTTACGAAGTTTTCAGACATGCCTCTCCTCCTCCATCTTCCTCTCCTCTTTTTCATCTCCTTCCTCCGATTCCTGATGTTCTTCATCACCTTGTAAGTCTACAGAAATTCCACATTAACAATGTTAAACGGCAGCAAACTAAAACTGAATTCCTCACCCCTGCCGAGCTACAAGAAGCCTGCTGCTTACCTGAATCTCGGACCTTTGCGAGTGCTTGGCGTCTCCTCTTCCTTCTCTGTTTTTTTAATGCAGCACGGCGCTGGTTTTGCCTGGAATACAAACGTTCATATATTGAAAAACTTTTAAAACAATAGTGCTATCGGCTCAAAAATACCTCTGTTCCAGGTTTAACTACTTACCTCGATGCAGACCCTGCAGCTGCTACTGATGCTGCTGTGGAAGCCGCCATTTTGCTGCATGTGTCTTCAGCGCCTCGAAATCTGCTATGCAACTACATACATTACATGCATTCAGTAAATTCAACTGCATCAAGCGTATCCGAATATTCATAAATATTGTTTTTTAAAATACGTATACGATTGCTTCCGAATACATATATATATCTGCCATATCAATCGCGATCTAGATTATGCAAATATCCGTGTATCAACACCTATATTAAACTGAATTAAAATGCATGTAATTTAAAATGCACTAAACATACTATTAGATACCTGATAAATAGCTAACCGTCAGTCAGCACTCTCAGCCCACTCTTTGGCAATGGCGCGATACGAACAGCAATTGGGACGTCATCACCAAGCGCCGACACGGAGGACCCGCGACGGGCAGCCTTTTTCGATGTAGGGAACATGTTGGCCGTGTCTATGCATGTTCTTCTGTGGCTCATTAGGTGGTATTTCCAGTTTTACAATAACAAAGAAAATAAATGAATAAATATTTTTAACGTCGTAAAAATATGTCTGCCATTTTTTATTTTAAACATATACAAGGATAGGATTGTAAATCCAAACGTTCAAAAGAGATATTTCCCCTTCTTTTAATAAGTTGTTTTAATAAATTGACTGTATGCATGATTCAAATAATAAAAAAAAATTGAATCAGATCACATACCGCAAAAACCATCTCGATGCGACCTGTTTTAGGCACTATAAAAGTAGCAAATTAAATTCATATTTTTTTCTCCTTGTTGAAATTCAAGCTACCAACTTCTTTATTTTAGGATTTTCTATACCAGTTTATGGTATTACCCTGAACGCAGGTCCCGTAGCTTACAGGCACACTGGGAGGGAGGTGTGATAGGACCGTAACCGGAGGCGCGCCGATTTACGCCATTGCACATGCTCTCTCTGCCCGAGCGAAGGCGCGGGTCCGCGGCTGCGAAAAGGAGACGGAGAGCGGATGGGCCACGGAAAAAGCTCCTTTAACACAGTAATATAGGAAACCGAGCAGGAATTACTTTCTCTTTTTACGGCGACTACTCACAATATTGGAAATTACTCGTTTTTGCACGCATTGAGAAATGGCGGACAAAGAAGGTACACTCATTGTTTTCTGTAGTTCCTGGGTGTCTGTCTTAAAACTGCAAGCCGTTTGACACCTCATGCCTTTAGAACAAGACTAATATTTGAAGAAATATCTGGTCCGTTTTCCTAAAGATGATGTTGTGGATGTGTAAAATGCAGTAGTGTTGACTGTTTGGGAGACGTATTCGATTTTTCCACATTGTAACATTTGGTATCAATTTAAAGACGGATTATTTTATGGACGTTCTGCGCAGATGAAAATGAATAAAGCGTGGAAACTTCACATAACTATAAATAACTACTTTCGCATTTCGCTTTATTATCAGAATTAAAGATTACAACGATGTAGTATTTTCAATTCGGCAGATACCCGCATACTTTCAACTAATGTGTCTGTGTTTGTTTCTTCTTATTTTCTTATGTAGTTTACGACGATGCAGTGGAGGAACGGGTCATCAATGAGGAATACAAAATCTGGAAGAAAAACACACCTTTCTTATATGATCTGGTGATGACCCACGCGTTAGAATGGCCCAGCCTCACGGTGCAGTGGCTTCCTGATATTAACAGGTACACGATCACCGCCCAGAAGGTGGCACGCGGACCTTTCTCACCCGTCATTATTGTGGCATATGCCAATGTCCCTCTTTAGCACACAAAAATGGAGGCTGGGCTGCCAGATATGTGGGGCTAATGATTTTTGGCATAACTTGATTGCTGACAGGTTTGCTGGTGTGTTCTGTTCATGCACAGGCCAGAGGGTAAAGATCACACCATCCACCGGCTGGTGCTGGGCACTCACACTTCTGACGAACAGAACCATCTAGTCATAGCCAATGTCCAGATCCCAAATGATGATTCACAGTTTGATGCCTCTCACTATGACAGCGAAAAAGGAGGTGAGTATTCAAGGAAGTATTCTGCAAACTAAGGACACTGGGAAAACTAATATGTTGGTTATATTATTGCATCATCACCCATAAAGGATTAATATTGTCAATTGTATGTCATGTATACATAACCATTATCAAGAAATAAGAGCTTGATTTCTTTTCCATTTTTTTTTCTTTTCCAGCGGGTAAGAACTAAACTTCCTTTATTCAGACATTGCTGGACTCTGGGGTATTAGTAAGTGAGATCATTGCATCAGTCAAGAGCAAGCAAGAGGTGTCAGTCGAGGTATTTGTTTTTTAGTTTCTTTCTTTGGATCTGACAGTACCCTGATTGAGACGTTCATCCAATGATGAGGTTGACTTTGCAGTCGCTCTTCTGTCCTGAAAAATGTCGGGTTTTTCCAAAATTCAGGGACAGCGTCCTGGCCGTTTTTGGGTTATGTTTACGAGTGTATTGGGTTAAAAGTGGCTCATATCACAACGTCATACCTGTCTGTGTACTGTGGCTGCTTTATGAAGACTCGTTAACCTAAATTACTGCATTATAGTTCCCAGCAGGAAAGACAGCATTGTAAGTTCTTAGACGTCTAGGGACTGTCACAGAGTGTGTGAGTTTGTTACAGGAATGTACTGTGGTTAAGACAGAAGTAGTACACAGTTTAAATACCCTTTGAACTGCAGTCTGTCTTCGGTGTTATAACTGTACCACAGATACTGCTGCATATCGGAATACATATAAGATTGTAAATTAGGACATAAGATTGATACATAAATTGTATAGACAGTAAGAACTCCTAGTAGATGGGTTTTTAGAAACTGCAACTTTAAGAGAAATATAACGACGTATAACAAAGCAGTGTTACCACAGGCTAATTGATAGCACAAGAGCTGACATTCCATGGTATATTTCTGGTAACAAAAATATCATGAAACTTCTAAATAAAGACCCAAAACACTTATAATTTTACACATTGAAATAAATGTGAGCTATATATAGGTTTAAAAAGGAAAATGAAAAACAAGTAAGATAATTATGTACCCAGTTATTTGTGAATCGGTGAGTGATGGTGGTTGTATTGGGTGTGGGAAGGAAGGCTTAATTATTGGTGTTTAGTAAAGGGGGAGGGGGGTCTGGGTCTCGAACGTGATCACTGAAGGACAGAGATCCAGCCTGGCCAATAGCATCGCAGAAGCTGAGGGCGTGAGTGTTCGATTAGTGTATGGAAACAGTGTGTGTGTGTTCATTCACAATTAATGTGCCTTTGCGCTTTTTGTCTCTTCACGCTGCATCTGATTGCTTTTCTGTAGAGTTTGGAGGCTTTGGCTCTGTAAGTGGAAAGATTGAAATTGAGATCAAGATTAACCACGAGGGGGAGGTGAACCGGGCCAGATACATGCCGCAGAATCCCTGCATCATCGCCACGAAGACGCCTACCTCAGACGTGCTGGTGTTTGACTACACCAAACACCCCAGCAAGCCAGGCATGTCCCAGTCTTGGTTTCATAAGCACCATGCCTATTAGAGCAGTCTTTAGCTTTTCGCTTGGGGCTGATGATTGGCTGATCTGAATCTTTAAACCTGCTTTTGTTTCCTTGTTATTCAGACCCTAATGGGGAATGCAGCCCAGATCTCCGACTACGGGGGCACCAGAAAGAGGGTTATGGTCTCTCCTGGAACCCCAACCTGAGCGGCAACCTGCTGAGTGCCTCAGATGATCACGTAAGTTCTTGGCTGAAATATCACATGACATGCCTTCATTATACATCTGAGAACTGGTGAATTTTGTATTCCTGCTGCTCAGTGTCCATCGGAGACCCAGATACTTTGAATTTCTAGATCTAACCGAATTGCAGACTGAAATGCAAGACTGAATATATAGGTGTGATTCATCCAGCTGTCCTCCAACCATGTATGCTGGTAGCAGCTCTGAGGTATTGTAGTGATGCCTTGGACAAGCAGAAAATATCACCTGATAAGAATGAATATCCCCCGCGACCCAGTAGGATAAGCGGTTTGGAAAATGGATGGATTGATGAAGAATGAATATATGCCAAGATTTTGCGAAAGTTCCATCTTAATTGGAGTCAACATAAAACACCAAATCCTGTGCTTTAGTGCATTCTAAAGTACGCGAGAGGTACCTTTCTGTTACAGCCGGAGTAGTAAAATGTTGCCCTTACAAATATGTTCAGATCATGGAGGCTACTTGGCTCAACATATCAGCATTTTAAAGACATTGTTGCATTTTATGATTTTTACAGTATCAAACTAGAATACGTTGGCATAAAATACTTGTATTTAAAACTAAAGTGAACTTAAGTGTTCTGCTATATTTTGAACAAACTGAAGTAACTGGTAAGCTGGCTCGCATATGCGGATACCTTGCGGATACCTTGCGGATATCCTGATGCTTAGATTTAGCGCCCCCTTCAGTTGTAGCTTGTTATAACAACAACAATGCCTTGTTCCTGATAGTGAGGCAATTTGACTGGGGTGTCAAACTCATTTCAGTGAACAGGTCACATTGGATCCACTCATGTGGACCAGACCAAGAAAAAATACATAAATGTTAGTTTCTCATTTATATAAGAAGTAGATTAATAAGACGTATACTGAATGCGCGGAAGGGTTGATCATAAATCACCTGCATATGATGAACAGACTTCTCTAACCTTCACCATTACAAAATGGGGCTAGTATCAGCCTGGTGTTCAAATTTAGCTGTCCAGTGTCTTTGCAGTTGAGGGTACTGTCGAGATAGTTCCCTACCAGCTGGTAGGCATCTTGGCCAGCGCATTTGTGTTAATCTCACCCCTTGACCTCATGTGATTTTACATTTAAATATTATTTCATCCATTAAAAAAGACGATATAAAACATAAACGTTTGCCTGTGAGCTTAGTCCACAGTAACACCTCAAGTTGTTGAAGAACTTCACACCATAAAAGTGCACAGCTTGAATCTCAAAAACGGAGGAGAAAAATTAAATCGTTATGTTACTTTTATAGTGTGAAACAACAGGTTACGTTATATAAAACCTTATCATTTTATACAGTTTGATGCAGATATTGAACACGACATGGTAATTAAGGGATAATAATGAGTATCAGTCTATTAGTACAAATTTGGTTAGAATGTTTTCCAAGGATTTGAAGTCCTTAATTACGCCTGAGCTTTACAGTGATTTGAGATGTCATTCATTGCACTTGAGCAAGGCCTGTGATCTTGGGTGGAACACAAACTACCATTTGCAAACATGCAAAAATTTGCAGTGTTGTTTGATTTTGGTTAAAAAAAAATAAAAAATCAGCGATTATTGTCATCCAGACGATTTGCCTGTGGGACATTGGTGGAGGCCCAAAGGAGGGAAAGGTTGTGGATGCAAAGACCATCTTCACTGGGCACACGGCTGTCGTGGAAGACGTGTCCTGGCACCTCCTTCACGAGTCACTATTTGGATCAGTGGCAGATGACCAGAAGCTGATGATGTGAGTTTTTATTGCGTGTTTCAATGACTTCTTGCGATTTCTTACCCTGGCCCTTGAAGAATGCGATCACCCGATTCTGTGAATATTTTTAAAAAACATCTAAAGTTTCATTTGTTCAGGCATATAGTTAGCTTCTTTACTACTGTGATTTCACTATAGTTACTTAGTCATGTGTGCTATATTTTTTCGTATCTTTTATTGTACCGACTTTTCGTATTATATTGTTGTATAGATACATAGTACGTTACCATGCTGTTTTGTTGTCATATTGTAAATTTTGGTTATACAATTGTAAAGCTCTTTGTGACTTTGTCTGAGAAAGGCGCTATATAAATACTTTGCTTGTTTTTGGAAGCCCCCTATAGAGTAAAACATCTATCAGAACCAATCTCTGTCATATGCTCGCTAAATGAACAGTTGTTTGTTTTTAAAATTTAGCGCTTGTGATTCAGCACGTATTTTGTTGCCTGGTTTTCCTCACAGCTGGGACACACGGTCCAATAACACGTCGAAGCCCAGCCACTCTGTAGATGCACACACAGCTGAGGTCAACTGCCTCTCCTTCAACCCTTACAGTGAGTTCATCCTGGCCACAGGTTCTGCTGATAAGGTATGCACCTTGCTGCGACGCTGTTCCTCATAACGCTCCCAGTAGCACTGGCATACTGATCATAAGAAGATTGGTGCTTAAATTTTACATGCTATTTTTTTTCTTTTCTAAAGACGGTTACTTTGTGATCAAAGTGTGTTTCGTTCTCATCAGACAGTCGCGCTCTGGGACCTTAGGAACCTGAAGTTAAAGCTCCACTCCTTCGAGTCTCACAAGGACGAGATCTTCCAGGTAACATTTTAAAGAAGTTAAGGAAGTTATTGTTTTTAAGACGTAGAGGATCTATGAATGTCATGAATTATGTGAGGCACCCAGTTTTTCCTTTTTGTTTAGAGGGTTGTTATAAATTTCAGGTTGTTGGGTTCCCCCCCTCCCAGGTACAATGGTCCCCCCACAATGAAACAATTCTGGCTTCAAGTGGCACAGACAGAAGGCTCAATGTGTGGGATCTGAGGTAAAGGAGGGCTTCTCTCTTCTCTGCTTCGATTGGTTCCTAGATCGCAAATCACGCACCGGCAGTGACCTCTCTAGTTCTCAAGCAAGATTACTGTTGAAAATCCATCTGTCTATACCTAGATATTATGTAGTGAAACTTCTTGATGGGTAACGGCAAAATCTCTGGACATCAAGCACGATCTGAAGGTGAAACATTTAGGTGACAGGCGGTTCTGAAAGCACTGGAACAAGGTTATAGTAGTTATATTTTTATTTAATTTTTTCTTTTCAATTTCAGTTTAGTTTTTATTAGTCTTTGAAGTGGGGTTGCTAGTGTGGTTCAGTTTGTTTTTAAATGTTTAGTTTTAGTTTTTAGTAATGCAAGGCATTTGTCAGAGGCGCGATTGATATAGGTCGGAATCACTTGTGACAGGTGTGTGACGTCATGTGCCTGTCGTTTGTATGGAGCCCTGGATGGGACATGGAGGGGAAAAAAAAGTATATGGACTTTTGCGAGATTTCGCAAAGTTGAGATGGACTTTCGTGATATCCCACAATACTTTTCTATTGCTAATAATAACTGTACTGTTTCTGTCTAAAGTTAAGTGTGCTTTAAGCATTAAACTACAGGGCACAATGCACACCATCTCTTACATTTTTTTTTCTTCTTCCAACTATCAATTTCCCCCCCCCCTCCCCCCCCTAACTTTTTTAACATGTGAAAGGGTCTGTTGTCAACTTCTCATTTTTGCAGCAAAATTGGGGAAGAGCAGTCTGCAGAAGACGCTGAAGATGGGCCTCCTGAGCTTCTGGTGAGGCGTGTGGTCAGCGCTTCCTACCACTGTTTGATTTAATCACAGATAAAACCAGCATTACTGGACAACATGACAGCAGTCTTTTTTTTTTGTCAACATTTCACTGTAGTTCATCCACGGCGGACACACAGCAAAGATTTCTGATTTCTCCTGGAACCCCAACGAGCCCTGGGTCATCTGCTCTGTGTCTGAGGACAACATCATGCAAGTGTGGCAGATGGTAAGTTCTGGGATGAGAATGGGTGTGAATTATGTGGAGGGTGGAGCAGTTGTAAACCCCCCACTGACCAGACCAGAGAAGGCGATAGTGGCATTTTACGTTAATTGCCAAATCTGATGTTGGTTGCATTTTTATTACTCAGTCTCTTGACTGTTATGCTATGGTTTGTGCAGGCGGAGAATATCTACAATGACGAAGAACCGGACGCCCCTGCGTCAGAGCTGGAGGCACAAAGCTCTTAATTCCTTCATCACTGCAGTGTGACTTTGTAGATGAAAACTTCTGGAATCAGTGGAGCCCCTTGGATCGCAGTGGTCTGAAGTACCACGCAACATTGTCTTTCTCCGACTCAGTTTAATCATCTTCCAGGCAACCCCAAACCTGAAGATACCAGCAGTGAGCTTATTTCAGTTCATGTTGTAAAATACATTCGAATATAGATGAATTTCATAGTCCCTCTTTTTGTGTAAAACCTGCATTAACCCCAATAAAATGTTTTGCAAGACCTTTTAAAAATCGTGTTTTCTATTTATCAGCTGAACTGAACAAATTTGCTATTGTTTTTTTTTATATATTCCAGAGGCGGTCTGGGAACTGTATTGTGGTCTAAGACATGTTATTAAAATACATCCAAATGCAACTACTGATTTGTTTGTCTGATTAAGATAATTTATTGAAAAGCAAAGGATATGGCAGAATTTTTTACAATCTCACAGGAACATGGACGTATTGTGGAAAAAAAAAAAAGTTCTTAAGTATTCCAAGTATTCCCCAAGTTGCTTGTGTACGTTGTCAGAGGTAGATTTCTTGCAAAACCTGAGAAAAAAAAGGGAAAATTCCAAGTAGGCGGAGCAGATGGCAAACTTCTGGAATGTAGGCATCACTTCCCTCATTGCGAAACAGCAGCTTGATTTCAGTGAAAGAAGTAATGAAAAATCAGCTTGTGAATATCACCAGGAATCCTCAGTCTTCAAGAGAGTAGCCTTCCTTACATGATGTTTTCCTTAGCATGTAAAGAAATATTATTCATTTGCTGTTCTTACAAGGTGTTCATTAACAAAAGGGGAACATTGATAAAAATCAAAACCCAACTAGCTGCTCAGAAGGTCGATAATGAATCTGAAAGGTTCAAGTAAACATGTCACAAAAACTACTCGGTAAAAGCTGGGTAATACAGAATTAAATTTCAGTTGCAGCTAACTTAAGCAGAAAAACAATCAGGAACTGACTCAAGTAATGCTTTGTTGATTATGACAAGATAACATTCAACTGAACCTTACACAAAGGCCTTTTTACAAGTTGCATAAAACATAATAGTCCCTTATTTTTTGTAAAGGTTGATTTAAATGACTTGACAATGTGCCCTTTTTTATTAAACATACAAGTTGAGAAATATGTGCATATCTGTGGTATAAGTAAATGATTTTTAAAGAACTTCTACTGAAATTGACTTGGCAATTATAAATATATAAATGATATGGTTGAATTTGTTCTTTCCTAGTAATTACAGCGCCTGTAGTAGACTCATAAGTGATAAAACCAAACTTCTTTCACAAAACATCCATCCATTTTCCAAACCGCTTATCCTACTGGGCCGCGGGGGGTCCGGACTTTCACAAAACATTTCACAGATAAAGGTAATGGTAGAGAGGCTTCTTGTCACCATAGCTGATGGTAGCCTGCACTGCTAACTGGGTGGAGTTTACATCAAGAACAGCATCTCTCTATCAATTCACCTCATGGTTTTACAATATCATCAAGACATACAGCACGTTGCTTCTTTGCAACGGTGCTGAGAACCATGCCGGAATCAGACTGTGATTCCTACTTATGAGGAAACAGTACCACAGAAATGCATCCAATACTTCCATTACAAAGAGTCCAACGTATGGGAAAGTAGGACTAGTCAAAATGTACTTGTATCCACAAAGTACAATGCTTAAGAATAATACATTTTTAATCAAACAGTATACACATGTTCATTTATACAAACTATATGTTTCTGTCCCATTCTTTCTGTGTCTTGGGGTCTTATTGGTCAAAAGTTAAGGCAGCAAAACACTTAACTGAGGAACTAATTATATGATTATGGGGCGATAATATTGGCTATTCAGTATGTTCTGCTTGACCATCAGCACAGATGGGAAAATCATAGCGGAGACATACAGCCCGATTTCTTCATGTTTGCAGGTTCTTTTACATTTTCATTATGGAAATAGACGTCGTGTCTGTATTCTGGTCATTTTATTATGGCACTGTGCCACCCAAAATGAGGTCGGATAGGAAAATGTACAAAAAAAATACAAAATTCTAAAATAAAATCCTATAGATTCTGCGTCACAGCATTCTTAAATAGCATAAAATCTCTAAATAAAACACAAGAGAGGAAAAAGGGTGAGTAAAAATAATCATCTTCAAGCAAAAACGTAGTAAATTTTACTACACAAAACACTCCATGGGCCATATTCATTCAGCTGGAACCTTCATTTAGAAGGGGAGGGGAATTCCTTCTAAAATCCTTCTAGGTTTGCTCAGGTGGAGCAGGATTCAGCCCTACCCCCCCTCTTTCAGGCTCTGCCGCCTCCTCTTCAGTGGGCTGTGGGTCAGATTTGGCCGTAGGGTCTTCTGGCTCAAGTTCTAAATGGCCCAGGTCAACCAAGCCAGGCTCGACCTGTGGGCCCCGTTGGCCTTCCACCTTTCGAGTCAGGTCATTTCGCTCCTTTTGCAGAGCCCTGCACAGCTTCTCCAGTCGCTCCAGTTTGGCATGGAGTGAAGTGCAGTGTCTGTCTCGCAGAGTTTTCTGAAAGGGCACAGAGTCAATCCCTTAGACGCAAGTAACAGGCGATCATATTTGGGTTTTCTCCATGCCAGTCTAGCAAAGGTCATAATGTCTGCTAGTGATATACCGAAATTCAAAATTAGACACGTAGCATTATGCAACCTAAAGCTGTGGATATTCACCTCAAACTGAGCCCTGAAGCCACGAATCCAGGGCAGCAAACACATATTAGCTGGTACAAGTTTGCTCAAACCTTATCAGATAAACTGCAGGCGCACAATTTAACATGTAGCCTGCAGAGTGATTTGTCAGAACAGATTGCGTCACACTTGTACCTTCATGTATCCTTGCGCAGGCCAGCGTGTGGTTATTGATTAATGTGGAGTCTGGATTTTCTCACATCCAGACTGAGTGGCTGACAAGGTCAGCCCTGTTTCTGAGCATTAAAGACAGAACACCACCTACTGGCAGGGCAGCCTTGTATATCTCCAGTGCAAACAGGCGCTCACCTCCTGAGCCATCTGCAGCACTGCCTGACTGCTGCTCTCCCATTTACTGCGCCACATCGTCGTCTCCTTCTCCAGTTTCTTGATCTTTTTGGTCATCTTGGTAATAAGAATGGGGAGTGCAGGCCAGTCATAGATCCGCAGTGTAATCTCGGTTCAGACTTTAAAAGCCCACACAATCGTACCATTTCCAAGCCTACCTTCTCCATTTCTTGCCTGAAGGCGGTGAACATCTCGTTGCTTTTAGAAAGCGTGCTCTGAAAATCCTCAAACTTGTCCATGTAAAAGGAAAGCTAAAACAAAGGATACAAGGCATAGACTGGTGTATCATGCACACAGCAAGCCTTCATAACGGGAGATGATGCTGTATTTCCATACAGCAATGTTCTACTGTAAATTAATTATATTAATAAAAATCCTAAAATTAATACAATACAATTAATACAAGCCTTTGATTATTTTCCCCATTAGTTTTTTTGTTTGGGTAGAAATGAACACAGGGTTATCCAGTATGAACAGTGTTTGTTGTATGCAGGGTAATTTTTCAGGGTTATCCAATGTAAACAATACTGTCATGCAGTATACAGAGGGCAGTATTGTCCTGTGTTTGGGCTAAGCAGCCCTAGGCTTCTAGCTCCTCTCTGGTACCTGCTGCTTGAGTTGGGACTCCTGATCCTTCATCAGCTCACACAGGTGTCTGGACTCCGTAGCTTCCTTCAGGAGCTGAAAAGGGTATGGCAAGCTACTTCAAGGATGACACGCCCAGGTCTACACACACACACACACACACACACACATTAGCACTGCGCGCAGACCAAAGGTCTCCTACCATTATAGTATCTACGCTGTATATCACTTTCGGTTCGGTATCTCAGGCACAAAAATCAGTGGAATGGCATCCATGTCCCATAATGTGCATGAAATTATAAACCTATGATGTGAGGAATTAAAGGGCTGCATCTGACTCATTCCATGTGTAAATCAACTACTAAGCTAAAACACAGATCAGTTTCATAAGTTGCAAAATGTTAACGACAATAAAATTTTCCAGAGAGCTGCAAGTGCACAAATGACAAATCTGACTGCAAAGGCTCAATTTCTCGTAATTTCCATTTTTTTTTGCTCGTATTACTGAATTCAAATACAAAATATTTCCACGTCATAGCATCAGAATTATGACCTGTGCGGTAGTTCTAATCGACACGTGAACTAGATCTCGTGGCACTCACAAAGTCTATTTCTCTAAGGTGCTTCTCCTCCGACCTCCTGAGCAGCTCCGTGGTCTTCTGCAGCTTTGAATCCAGCAGCTGCTGCTCTTCATCCTTCTGCTTGAACACGCTGTCCACTTGCTGTGGGGCAGACAGGGTAGCTGTGGGAACCGTACCTTTGCACGCGGCCGCATACGCCTGACACCAGTCTCTCCACACTTTCACGCAGCCTAGTCACACATCGTCAGACACCTACAGTGAGGTCAGATGGAGAAGCCACCAGGTCCAAAGGGATTACAAGTTTACCAACCATCACCTCTTTCCCCAACTTCTCTCCCTCACCTCCTCCCTGAGCTGATACTGCTCAACAAGCTTCTTCAGCTTATCAGCCAGCTCCAGGTTCTCCTGCTGCAATCTACTGTTGTGGGTGCTGTGCTGTTCCATTTGCTCTTCTATTTCACTGAGCGTCGCCTGGAAGTGGAGGGTGGCCTCCTTGCGCCTCTCATCGTACTCCCGGGACTTCAGGGTGTTCTCCTCCTGTCCCGTACAGGAAGTACACATCTCAGTTTGGTGACTGTGAGACACATAGTGCAGGAGAGGAACTGAAAGGGACCATAATACCTTACCTTGAGGACCCTATTGTGGCGCTGAAGCTCTCTGCACCGGTTCTCCAGCTTACTGCGGGCCAGGACGGCTTTACTGTGCTCGCCCTGAAGCTGGGCCTTCTCCTTCACCATCTGCGCCTGCTGCTTCTGCAGCCCCTTCATCTGCTTCTGCATGCCACGGCTCTCCTCTAGCTATCAGGAACACCAGGCGTACAAGTCATTGCAACTTCATTCAACTGCAGCTTAGAGCAACTGCAACTTGGGCAAAGGCATGAGATACACAAGGGATATGTACACTTTAAATAGCAATAACCACTAGTTATTACTTTTTAAGTTATCAAACATTACTACTGTGCTGTAATTTAATGCATCACCTTTTCAGAACTTCACTAAACCTACTGAAACCCAATGCTATGAAAGTTTTGCTTGAACCTGCACTCCCTAAACTCAGACACTAATATAAACCTTGGTAGCAAGTGTACAGGACTTCTCACCAAATCTGCATATTTCTTGCATAAAGCTGCCAGCTTCTCCTCAGAACTGGATAAGGTGTTCAGAGCTTCCATCAGTAAATTAACCTCATCTCCTGTTGCAAATCAAGAGACGATAAATTATGCTGGAGAACACCAGTACAGTACAATTTTATATTGCACTTAAAATAGTGATATCTAAATTAGTCTCTTACGTAAATACTCGTGAATAAGGTGATTTATAACACACATGTCCAAGATATGTAAGGCCTTAGCGGATGAGCAATTTAGTAAAGCTAACATTAAGCGCCAACAATCCTACCCAACTCCTTGTTGTCCTGGGGTTTCTGGCTATCAGCTGGATCTCTGTGCCCCAAGGTTTCCTCTCTGGAGTCCTCACTGCTGGATGCCATCTCCTCCGCAGATCCTCTGGTGTGATGGCTACACCTCAGTGATAGCCCCTGTACCAGCACGTCCACACCACAGGCCTCTGTTGCATCCATGATCTGGTTACCAAAAATGTACAGAAATAGTAAAGACCTTAAGGTATGAAACGAATGGGTCAGGCAATGTTCCCCACAGTCATAGTTATGAATTTCTCAAATAATCATCATGATATAGAAATATGTTAAACTGTCATTTTAAATTTAAAGGAACATATAAGCAACAAGGCATATAAAATCATTCTTCTTGTATCAAACATCTTACCACAGCTAGACCGTCTCTGGACTTGACAATGTATGATACCAGGGTTTGCCAAACTCTCACGCATCTGGCGTGACACGCTTTCAGACTCTCACGCAAATCTATATTATCCATTATAAACGCAAAATTAGCCACATCAGAAGTGTTGTGGCAGTCTGCAAACATTAGACTATTTACAAGGTAATGAAACTGTTATATACGTGGAAATGCGTGGAAACTCGTCTCGAATTGAAAATATCACGCCAGCCAGCTGACCGAAGTTGATAAACCCTAAATACGAAGGTCATTTGTTTCGCTATTGGACAAAAACCACATGGAAACTACAGGACTTGTTAACGTTTCTGGCATAACAGAACCTGAAATTCTAACTTGCATTTAACACACATGCCATAGCAGTGTCCATTATCACAACCAAAATAAGGTTAATCGGCTCAAAGGAAACAGTCACAAACTTAATTCTTTTATGCCGCCTTTCAGAAGATATCTAATCCTCCAGCTTTACTGTCACAGCCAGCCCCCCGCAAACCGAAAGTAACCGAATTGGGACACGTAAGGTACCATTTGCTGTTTGTTTTTCTGGGTCGTCGATGTTTATATACAGACTAAGTTTAATCGCTTGCAGTTCGTCTTATCAGTGTCCTCTGTCGTGTCTTAAAAACACTGTTTGTAGTGCGTGGCTTCACTTCGAAAATAAAACCATGTTTCCTTACGCGACACGTCTGTTGCTTCGGCACAGCGTTTCGTTGATGAACTACCAGTTGGTCACCCAGCTTAAGATCTCATAACCCAAAGGCTGAGTCCTGATCCGCACGCCCGTCACAGCCTGCCGGTGGCCGTGCTTCCTCGCCGCCCCCTTTTCCCTCCCGCTGGCCGGCAGAGCCGCGCTCGGACCCCCCTTGCCCCCCCGTCCAGCTTGGACACCGTAAACCGGACGCACTGCATAACAGTGTATCGTTCAGTACCTGCACAGTCTCGGCATTTACAGCGACCCTGTTATCTGAGCACGTCGCCATGTTGTGACGAAATAGAGACTGATGGAGGGGGTGGAAAAAGAAGATAAGAGCGGAGGAGGGACTGCGGAGGAAGGGAGCTGCCGGCGTTTCACGCCTTGGGCTTGGGTTTGACTCACGGGAACGTCGATGAAAGATGAAACGTTGGTGCACGTGTTTTTGGTGATTTTTATAAGGCATAAATATGTGCGGCGTTTATCATTCGGTTTCGTTCTACGGACCTTTTTACGATTTGGTATTTAGAAGTGTTTCGGGTGTGCAGCCAGCGGCAGTGCGGGCTGTCAGTGGGATGTTATGTATTTAACGTGGATGCTCTGGATGCAGCTAGGGGACACTCCTCAGAAGGTATTTATATGGTGGGGGGGAGAGAGTCCTCAGACGGAGGGTAATAATAAACATTACTGCAGTAAAAATACAATCCAGAAATCATGCGATTTTTTTTGGCCTAGGTAACGCTAACGTCTGTCAAATCAGTCACATAAACACGGGGTTTTCCGGTAATAAAATAGATGTCTGATTTTTTTTTTCTTGAAATCCATGGATGAAGTCAGCTGTTTCACATGATGCCTACGCTAAGTTTCTGCCAGGAGTCTTATTTCCACTGTCACAGAAACAAAAGTATGCTGTCATAATAAAACACTGTGCAATATATATATATATATATATATATATATATATATATATATATATATATATATATATATATATATATATATATATATATATATATATAAATGTTTCATATTATACATATCAGGTAAAAACCTGCGGCCAACAACATAAAAACATAAAACTTGACATGACCGTGTGCATTAACATAATCAGAGGCCCCTAGACTACTTGAGTCACAAGCCCCCCACCATTTTGACAATGGTGCAGTTTTCAGGGTACCGACAATGAAATTTGGCAAGTGCTGGGAAGCACCAGTCTGGATTAAATTGTATTTCAGTCTGGACACGAAAATACAGGACAGAGACTATACTGAAACTAACTTAAAGCACCTGTGAACTTTACATATATAACTAAATCATTCTTTTCGATATATTCAAATACATTTTCATATCTTTCTTCTCAGAGTAAGGAAAAAAATGGTAAGCCATTAAAAATGAAATCCAAAAGCAGAAATGTCAACTATTAGTAATTCACCCCCATGGTCAGTTCTTGGTTGAACTGAGTTTTTCACAGCTATTACAAACTGTGGTATTTTTGCTAAACTGTCTCCCTTTGCCCATTTGCCGCCCCTTAGCTAAGTTGGCACCACCCTTGCCTGGTTGGCACCCCATTGCTAAACTGCCTCCCTTTGCCCATTTGGCGCCCCTTTGCTAAGTCGGCACCCCCCTTACCTGGTTGGCACCCCTTTGTTAGCTGCCTCCCTTTGCCCATTTGGTGCCCCTTTGCTAAACTGCCTCCCTTTGCCCATTTGGCGCCCCTTTACCTGGTTGGCACCCCTTTGTTAACTGCCTCCCTTTGCCCATTTGGTGCCCCTTTGCTAAGTCGGCACTCTCCTTGCCTATTTGCCACCCTTTTGCTAAGTCGGTACCCCCCTTGCCTGGTTGGCACCCTTTTGTTAAACTGCCTCCCTTTGCCCATTTGGTGCCCCTTTGCTAAGTCGGCACTCTCCTTGCCTATTTGCCACCCCTTTGCTAAGTCGGTACCCCCCTTGCCTGGTTGGCACCCCTTTGTTAAACTGCCTCCCTTTGCCCATTTGGTGATGAAGATTTAACCATTTATTCTTGCAAAATGTTTCAAACTGTGCCAGGTTGCTGTGGACATCAATTTCTGCGTCATGCTGCAGATGTTCCGTGGCGTTAAGGTCAGGACCCGGCCACTCAAGGACGTCAATTTTCTTCATTTTAAGCCAATCCATTGTTGCCCTGGCTGTGTGCTTTGCCTCATTGTCCTGTTAAAATGCAAACTTCCGCTCCAGTTCAGGCTTTTTGGCAGAAAGGAGCAGGTTTTCCTCCAGGATCAGTCTGTATGGTGCAGCACGCATCTTCTCATCAGTCTGGACCAGCTTGACAGTCCTTGCTTCCCAGAAACTTCCCAAGAACATGCTATTGCCAGACTGATGTGCAGTGTTAGATATACACCATGCAAACTGTTTAGTTCTCAAGCCAAAAAGTTTTCCTTTTCTCTGATCAGACTACTGCCACTTCTTCTGTGTGCTGCTGTCTTTTTTTTACACTCAAGAGCATGTTGTTTTTTCATTCAAGGCTTCTACCTGGCTGATCTTCAATAAATAAAAAATTTGTTGAGCTGTGAACGTTACCAGTTGTAGTCACTGACTCTGGCAACTCGATCAGTATGACAGCCATAATATCACTTATTTGTACTCAATACTATTTTTGCTTTGTAGTAAATCTTCATGCTACAGAAAGGAGATCTAAATTCTTATTAACAGAGAATAGGTCATTTACTCAGCTCCTACACGAACAGAGACCATCAACATATTGAGGGAGTTAGTAAAATAATATTCTGCACCTAAGCAAAGATAGCTTTCTATGTACAAAGGGTACGAATAGCCTTTTTCATCCATCTTCCACCTCCACTTTTCCTATGTAGGGTCTGGAGCTTATCCAGGAAACTACCGGCACAAGGCAGGTAAGAACCTAGGATAGAGAAATCCCTACTGTGACATGGGGAGAACATGCAAACTCCATGCACACAGACTGAAACCCTGCAGGCAGGCGGGTAGGCAGCGGGGTAGGACGAGGCGGGGTAGGACGTGGCGGGTAGGCGGCGGGGTGGGACGAGGCGGGTAGGCGGCGGGGTGGGACGAGGCGGGTAGGCGGTGGGGTAGGACGCGGCGGGTAGGCGGCGGGGTAGGACGAGGCGGGTAGGCGGCGGGGTAGGACGCGGCGGGGTGGGACGAGGCGGGTAGGCGGCGGGGTGGGACGAGGCGGGTAGGCGGCGGGGTGGGACGAGGCGGGTAGGCGGCGGGGTAGGACGCGGCGGGTAGGCGGCGGGGTGGGACGAGGCGGGTAGGCGGCGGGGTAGGACGCGGCGGGGTGGGACGAGGCGGGTAGGCGGCGGGGTGGGACGAGGCGGGTAGGCGGCGGGGTGGGACGAGGCAGATAGGCAGACGTGGACTGATATACAAGAGACGAAATAACATGGAACAGCTGGGCACAATTGGGGAAGCACACATAAGGATGATAAGGGGGCGTGGCACACATAAGGATGATAAGGGGGCGTGGCACACATAAGGATGATAAGGGGGCGTGGCACACACGAGGATGATAAGGGGGCGTGGCACACACGAGGATCAGTTGAGCTGGGCGTGACAACTCTGAGTTACCTTTTGCATTTCAAAATTTAGATTCTTACTTTTACTTTTAGATTTTTACTGATCATTATATTGTGGGGCCCAGTCCATCGTAAGGTTAAGCGTAGCCCATTTTTGGACTGTGGGGGGACTCGAGGAAAACAAGCCCCACAGCCGAGACTCAAAAGCCAGTCCCGGGAGAATAAAGTAACAGAGCTAACCACTGCATAACTACCACCCCCAGAACAGCCGCAATGAAGAAGAACATTTACAATAATTTGTGAGTTTTGAGAAGCGCAATTAAAAAAAAAAGAAAAGAGAATGCACAAAAACCAGTCCATGTATCATGTCTGAAATTAAATTAACTGACAAAACTCATTTTAACAGATAATTCCCGATGGGGGCACTTACTTGCTGTCAGAGCACCACCTAGTACGAACGAATCTTCTCACCCGGGATACATCCACCGCAAACAGGCTCTTCAGAAGAGACGAGGGTAGCTGTTAGGCACCGCGACGGTCTGCATCTTCAGGCGCGGCCAGTCACCATAAAGAGGAACATCGAACATCCTTGGAAGGTCAAGGTGAGATCTACGCGGATCACTGAAAGGTACAAAACTGTATGCAACATCTATGCACGTCGCGTTTCACATTAGCAGAGAAAACAAAAACAAAGTATATCTGAGGGACAACAGTACAGCAGCTCGCGTTTCTGCTCAAGTGGTGCATTAAATTTAGGAATTATTGTTATATAAAAAAGCTGTTCTTTAATCACAGTAAACAAACTGTTAACGTGTGTAGGCTATAATAATAATATAATATAATATAATTAATATAATATAATATAATATAATGATCATTTTCAGCAGCTCAGCAAAGATCTACCAGGTAGCGTTATACTTCACTAACAATAATGGTCATAGTAAAAATCATAATGATGGTGATTCAGTGGAGGTTCTACACCATTTTAACGGGGGGGCACTGGGGCCAGTTGTTCTATTAGGAGAGCAGGATGCATTTGACCTTATTGTTCTCCAAATATTGCACTAAATTCCCAGCATAAAAAGCAAAACACAGTTTTGAAAACCGATGTTAATTATATAATGCTACGCAGTTGTAGCTTACCGTCTGAACCCGGCGCACCCACGTTAAGAGTCCGTCAAGAAAAAGTGCTTACGTTTGTGTCCCAGCTCACAAAATTATTTTAGCCCAGATATATAAATGAAATAAAAATAGCAGTATTAATAACAATACATTAATTTCAGACCCAAGTAACACAAGTATTTGCAAGGGCCACGGGGGCAGGGGCGGGTATGTATGTTATCACGGGGGCAGCGCCACCCAATCCCCCCCGATCTTACAGACTAAAGAATAAAGATAAGACGTGGTAGTCTGTGCAAAATAGTTTCTCATATAATTTTGATGTCTGTTTTTCTTTAAAAATGAAAGTCACTATATTGTTATGGCGATTTTTCAAATAGTTTTTCTTTTTCTTAGTTACTAACAAAAAAGTGGACCGTAGATATGCTTTTATTAGCTATTATCAGCTGAATTTCCCTCATAGCGCCTTGGAAGTTCAGGCCAGTTCAGGGCAATTCCCAGTATAAAACGGCCTGTGGATATTTACATTCCCCTGTAATGCAGTTTACATTACATTTACTAGCTTATTTGTATCTTCTAACGGGGGGGATTTCTTTACAAAGAAACATCATAGATGCTGAGCCGTTTAAACGCACGTTGGTCCTCTATGCTTTAGTAGTGTGGCGTGTTGTTGCGTTGAGTGAGTGATTTTCCCACGCAGAGTAGAAATTCAATTCAGTAAAAGTCCTCTTCACTATCAACCCGCAGTCTGTATATAGTGCCCAAAGCGACTTCAAAGAGGTTTCTTTGAATGGGTGCAGGCTATTGGCTGCTGTAATAAAGAATGACATTTAATGAGCTACTAGACAAAAAAAATCTTTACGTAAATAGAATTCGTGCTTGTTTATTGTGATGTACATGTTATAGTAATATATTTACCAACAAAAACAGGATGTTTGTTTTTTTCTTTTTTGGCGAAAAAGTACACCTGTAATATTCAATGATAATGATCTGCTTTTATAAATTTAACTGGCATTTTTTCTAAAAGAAACAGGACCAACAGAAATTAGTATGAAGACTCTTTGTACAGCAGTAACAGTAGGTTTTTTGTGGTATTTTATGGTTCTTTTTCTACTTGGTTTCTCTCATATTTAAGGAAATACTTCTTTGTCTTTGTGTGTCACTGTCATTTCGGGTTCTTAGGCTTTGCCCTGACAGGTCTTGTCTCTTGTCTCTCTAACAGGTGAGACAGGTGTTTAGTTTGCTATATCTTCAGGAGACAGCTCAGAATGTTTGAAAGATCCAGCTAGAGATCTTACCCTTCCTGGAGACAAAGTGTGGAAGTAAAGCTCTTTAAAAAGCAGTTTCGGTGGGATCTCATATGTTCCCCACACCTTGAACATCATTGAACGAATTCAGCCTTTCCTTCAGGTAAAGCATCACCTGGACGTTAGAGAGGCAAATCTAAGTAAAACAATGTACCTGGTGCACACGTCTCACCCGCAGTTTGTGGGCTTCTGCCTGGGCCTTGTGGGATGGATCCTATCGGTGGTGACTATCGGAATAATCCAGTGGCGGGTCTGGTACACTGCAGACACTGCAGTCATAACATCAGGGGTGGCCTGGGTTGGCATCTGGAGGGTTTGCTTTTACAGTCGCTGGCTGGTGACCTCACAATACCAGCTGCTCTTCTGTCAGCCTATGAAGATTTGGGACACGTTTGTGTCCTTCGATATCCGAGCAGCTCAGGTTCTCACGCTGGTGGCGGCTGTCACTGGGGTTGGCGGGAACGTCAGTGCGGCGTATGGACTCCAGAAAATCTTCTTTGGGATCGAGGAGCAGAAGCTCATCATGACTGCTTTCCGAATGGCCGGGACCCTCTACCTACTAGCAGGGGTGTGCTCCCTCTTGCCTCTTGCATGGAACGTATACTCCGTGGTGGGCAATCATACAATAGCCTTCCCCTCCAGCTTTCACATGCCCTCTGCCCCAGTCAAACAGGAAGTGGGGGATGGCATTGGGATAGGGATCATAGCCTCTATAATAATGATGAGCAGTGGCTTTGTATTTCTCTCCTATAGGTTTCCAGTTGTCCTTTTGCCCAGGGATCTTGCTCTGGGACAGAATAAAGGTGAATCTGATTCATTAGGTATTGGCAAAAGCTACTCTCAAAGGTCGGTACCTCACAGAAACAAAAACACTGAAAATCTCTCATATGTCCGAGAAAACCCTGCATTCCAGGTACATGTGTGATACTTGGGCGGTTTGAACTGTTTATCATTTTCAGTGCAAAGTTATTCCTACTGAGGAGTAAACTTTACCTTACAGGAGTAACGTCAGTGGTAACACGTGACACGTGACTTGATGGGTTACAAATTACAGTGTTTCCCCTACCATTATATTAAATGGCATCTCCTGCCCCCCTTGAAGGTCAATTTAATTTAATTTTCTACAGTATATAGCGCCAGATCACAACAGAAGTAATTTACGGTTACCTTTCCAATAGAACAGGTCTATACATTGTCCTTTTATTAAACAAGCTAAATAGTCTTAGCCCCCCCTCCCCCCCAAAAAAAAAAGAAGCTGTAAACCTTGGAGAAACATTGAATAATATAGTATCATGCCATTACTTATGTACTAATTAACCACAAACTAAGTCTTAGTTACATAATGATCTCATATTCATTCATCATTAATTAATCGTGACATGTTTTTTATCTCAAGTAGTTACCATATTTCTTATAATATCTGTTAATTCTTGAAACCTTGTGAACTACTGAATGAACTGCTAATCAAACAACTGAGGGAACAAGTCATGAATAACGTAAGTGAAACACTGACCACATGTTTGTTCATTAATAACAAATCATGTTTTATCCCAATAGCAACTTCATTTGTTCATGATTTGTTCTTGGTTTGTACTCCAGCAGTAACTGAGTTGTTACTAAGTATTTGTGCCCCGTCAAGTTAAGTGTTACCATGTCGATCCATGCAAAACCACAAGCCCTGGAATCCAGTTACATTACAAAGTTAAAGAACAAAGCATCTCAAGACACACCAATGCCTGAAAAAAATATAACCGTTTTGAGGTACAATCCTCGTTTAGGATAAATTTTTGACAAGTAAAGGCACCCAACTGAATATGGATCTTTGGTCACATATTATAACTTCAGAAAATGTTATAAAGCTCTTTCAGGTTCAGTAGGTGGACAATGTACATGACAGTGAGATATGGGCCGTGTTATATAATGATCCCATGACAAAGTGTACATATTATGAATTTCATTTATGTTGTTTATATATTAGATGTATCACGTAGCAGCAGGAGAAGGACGACCCAAATGCAGGCTGTCGGTACAGTTACCCCTCACAGGGTTGTTTATTGTGGGGAAACAGGCCGGGCAGCAATGTAGACAGTGAGCAAAGACTGAACAAGAAGCACAGCGCTGAGATACTAATATACATGAGGAGTAAACACAAGGCAGCTGCGGCTGCTTAACAAGAGAGCAGGAACAAGAGGTACGACTAACAAGCTTGAAGGGCAGCTGATTAGCAGCCACAGCCATGGAAAACGCAGGGATCAGACCAGCAGGGTGGGGCTCGATGTGGCAAGACGCATATTTATTAATATGTTTTATTAATATGTTCAAGCTTACTTCTTGCAATTTTAAATTTGAACAGTTTTTTTGTTAGACTCTTTATTTTGCTATGGTAAAAAAAAAGCCTGTACATGAATTTATATGTGAATCATGCTCTTAACCCTTCACAGTTACATAAAATGGATATACATGCCATCAGAATATGTTCATTCACATTAATTTGTAATGTACTGGTGTGAATGTTACGGAATGAGTAATGGCCACACTGTATACTATACACACGCTGTGTTTTTCTGTTAGGTAAGACGGCTCTCTGTTTACATCCTCGATCAGCTCCAGCACAGCAAGTTTAATTGGGGAAGTTTGCACACACACCACTCCTGGGGGGGGGACGACACAGCATGACTCTGGGGTGGTACTTATTGCCTTGGAATCAGTCTCTGTGGATTCTTAAAGTCACAGTCAGACTGAATGGGAATACAGTTTGGAGCTGCATTATTCTGACTTTCATTTTGCAGTGCATCTTCATATATTGTTTCAGGAGAGTTTCTAAGCATTTTTATGATTTTACAATAAATAATAATAATAAGTAATATTATAAAAGGTGAAGGATTTAACAGTTTACTGCTTACGTTGAAGGTTTTGGGCTAATCAGCATTAAAATTGCATATTTCTATTCCTATAGGCATGTCAAAGTGAAAGTAAGACAGACGCTTCCATTGGATCAAAATCATTAAGATGTTATATTATTATTTGTCAAATACACAAGTGAAAAATATGCTCCTGTTGGGCCTGATATTAATTCGAACTTTGTGGCACGGTGAACTGTGAATGATTGTGTAATATATGAAGCGTATGGAATTTCTTATGAAGAAGTCATGTAATCAAAGAAGCAAAAGAAGATGAGCGCACCTGCACGTGTGAATGTGAACGTGTTAAATGCTGGGTGTCTGTGAGCCGTAAGCGGTCCTGCCTCCTGTTATCTTTCCTTTGATCCAGCAGGCAGAGGAGGTGCGGGAGTCTCCCTGGCATGGAGAATTCTCCGGGGAACAACCTTATCCAGCAATCAGGACCCAGCCCCTGGCTTTGTGTTTCATTTGTATATTTTAAAAATCAGTGATGGAGGCTTTTACAGGAATTATACTATGAACAAAGTGATTTTAAAATATATATATATATATATATTTTTTTTACAAAACTCAAACTACAGATATATAAATAGATGTACTGCTTTGTTTTTTCATACTTTAATCCTTGGACGAACTTTTCTTTTTCCTCCATGTGGTTACTGTGTTGAAATGTAGGGTTGGGGTTGTCTTACCGTAAGTGACGACGTCACAAATACAGTCACTTCGGGGAAGATGGGGCTATTTTGTTTGCCGTTCTATTTTGCCTGTACTAATGAAATGTAGCGAGTATTGACCACCTTGTTTATAAAACAAATACCATTTCTGTAGATCACACACGAACACAACACTTTTGTAAGGCAGATAGCACAGCTAGGTCAAGCCTAAGCGTTTATTGAACTTGTGTAACTTTATAACCACAACTTGTGTGTATTGTAAGCCAATGTTTGTGAAGGTTTCATAGCAGCAAGAAAACCGGCGAACTTAATAACCCCCCACCCCCCAATACCCCTCTTCTCATAAATATCTTATTATTTGTTACTGGAAGTTTAACACAGAGCACTTCTATGATAGTGATGTATTCTCTATCTCACCTGTATATTGTCTTGGACAAAAATGCCTGATAATTAATGAAATGTAAATGTAAGGTGAACCCGTTTTGATACCCATGGCTACTCAGGAAACAAGGAGACCAAACCTTTTAATAATAAAAGATGTAACATGTGATATGAAACCTTACACTTTCTTATGGGATATGTACATTAAGCAGGTGATTAGGTTTTGACAGTCAGCCTTTCTGGATAACCAGACTTACATGCTAATTCAAATGGATGTCTACAGTGTCGCAGTGTTGGACTAGTGATTACAGTTAGTGTTTCATTTCATACACAATAACTCTAGATATTGGACATGGTGCAGTTACATAACAGTTTTTATTGAAAAATTTTGAACATTTATACGACTCTTTATTAGCAGTTCAAGTTCAATCAAATGCCATCAAAATTACAATAATCAAAAGAACCCACTTGAACTCCCTCGCGCCTAAATATGTTAACACTTGCTGTACCGGATGAGAGATATCAAGGAAAGCATTTTGATGCCCATCAGAGGGCTAATTACTCCATTTCCACCGTCATAATGGTTATTTGCTTAAATCAGCTTGTCTTGGAGGAAACAGCTTGGTTTGTTTTTCAGGCAACAGGGTTATGGGAAATGCGGACCCTGGCCATGTGGTCTTTATAGCATGCTGACGACAACAGTAGATGCTGTCTGTGCAGGAAGGCGCCTGTATACAAGGTGTGGCACAGCTGATAATGTACAACTAATCAGCGCAGTTGACTGAGAAGTGATTTTTCCACTTTGATTATCAGGCTCCCACATGGTCCCTCACTTGCTATGTATATGAAAATATTTACTGCACCTACAGAAATCTCAAATTCTTTGTATGTTTCATGGATTTGCATGTAAATCAGCACACTTTTATTTACTTACTTTTTCCAAAACCTTTTTTCTTGGTCTCGCTTATTACACTTTAAATGAGTCAAGCCATTTGTTTTATGTGCTATGCACTATACTATACTATACTATACTGTACTATACTATACTATACACACTCTGAACAGGGAATGATGCAAATAAAAAATCTATTCACTAACGTATTGATGCACAGACAATGCAAAGGTTCAAATTCAGTGAAATAATGCAGTTTCCCTTTCGTACTTCCTGGCACATGCTCCACCCAGCTATCTATCTGTTATTAACCAGCTATGAAAACCAAGAGCCAGGGAAAGATATAGAGAACTGAAAGCAATTTCAAAAATTCCTCTTGGAAGTACAAACAGATAAGGAGCAACACAGCAATCTGCCTGTGCACACTGTCCTACTCACCCTTTCATTACCTTATCCAAAGAGGAGCGATATTATAACTCTGTTTATTTTAGAATTTATAGCTACTAGAAATAACGAGATTGTCAAACAACAAAGAAATAAACAAAACGATAACAATAATAATCATGCTTAAAAACAACTTGTGTTGCATAACCACAGTATAAATTCATTTCACAGTGAAAAATCTAACAAAAATCTTCAGCTAATACTTTGTGTAAGAAAATAGCTCTTGTTTTCAAACTTGATAAACATAGAGATTTATAAAAAAAATTGCAATGAATGCTATTTTGCTGTATCAAAATCACATTGGTTCATTTACATCATCAGAACTTTATGTATTTTTTTATGATCCCCCTAGTAAAACGAAAAGCCAAAATGAGAAAACATAACCCAAGGAGACTTGCTATATTTACACTAGAGTCTGAATACCTGAAGACCTCCACATTGTGTCGATTTGTCCTGAATCACAATGTCTATGCAGACGTCTCCTCAAGCCCTGTCCAAAAGGGACAGCTGACTGACGTTCTGGGTCTACGAGAGGGGCCGTACAGTGCTCAGACGTATTCGGATGTACTTTTCGAAGAGTAGGCGATAGCTTTGACATCATGCCTCTTAGGAGCCCTGGGATGGACATAGCAATAGCAAGAGCTGACCAACAAAACTCCAGCCACAATGTGAAGGAAGCTGGCAGCCCAGCCACAGAACAGAGCATCACCAAAATCCCATTTCGCCACCTGCTCCGACACGGACTCATCAAAGAACTCCATTATTGTCTCGTGAGCTATGTATGACACAGGAATCAGAACTTCCACTCCAGTTAACAGGCTAAAAATGCCCCCTATCATCTTCATGACTTTCTTGGCTTGGCAACCTTCCTCCGACCCCATGCAGCATTTGATCACCTGCAGTCCTGGAATTGGGAGCAGCACTGCCAGAATGCCAGTGGCCAGGGCCATGCACATGAACATCTGGGCCAGCTTGATGTCTAAAGGCAAGCCCAGGACGCCGTCGTAAGGTCTGCACTCCATGGAACCACCCTCATGCATCACACAGTTCTCCCACAGGCCGGTTTCGTAGCTCTCTTTCAGCAGCAGCTCCGTAGACTTGCTCTTCCACTGTGGCATGAGGGTCGTGGCTAGTGAGCAAAGCCAGGCAATAATGGACAAAAATATCCCGAAGAGCTCCAGAGCACAAGTGCACGCCTGCATGTTGATGGCTTTTCCTTACACTGAATTGTCCTCCTGAGATAGTTGCGGAGAAATGGCTTATTATGAGTCTGGTTGGATTGGAAGTGCTAAAATATAGTTGTCAGTTATCTCTCATTACTTCATTACAACTCCAGATAGACTCCTTCACCACCAGGTCCTATTAAGAAAGGAAAAAAAACCTGCATTTGCTTGGATGGAGAGCAGATTCTTGAGATTATGCCTTTCTTTTGCCAGTGCTGTTGCCGTATCAAAGCAAAGCAGATAGTGACAGGCAAAGTGGACAGAGAGCTCTTTTTGGTCCCAGCCACTCAGTCAGCCCTACAGGAAGCTATTCCATGTAAACAGGATGTGATTATACAGCACGTAAAATCTCACGGATTAGTGGCCCATTCTTTTCCCCTGTTTCCAATTCTGCATTATTTTTTTGTTGTTGCATGTTGTCTCACTCAAGTGATAAAAAAATGTATCCGGTAAACATTAAACCAAGGATAGGCTACGTTTGAAGATATGCATACCTGCAGGAAAGGAATATCATCAATGGCACAGACACAAACAGATCAAACAATCGCTGCTTGATAAACCAAGTGCAGAGCTATAAGGTCATTGACTCTATGGGAGTATTAAAAACAAAGAGCATGCAGTCTTTGTAATTATGTATCATCCAAAAGTTATTCAGTTTAATTCTATAGGTGTACATTGTTTTATGGCCACATATGGTTCCAATTAAGGTTATCGTTATGCAATTTGGTTGTTAGGCGAACCCCCAGATATTACCATAAATACATACCTTACAGTACTGATATAGACTGTATATACTTACAGCATACATAGTACTCTATGTTTTAATACATTGTAATACAATAGCAGCAGTTACTCACACATACAATAAAACACGGTATGCACACAAGAAGAACTATTACTATTATTGTTATTATTATTATTGTTGTTGTTGTTATTGTTATTATTATTATGTATGATTTGTATTAGTACTTAGCAATGGAGCATCCAACAGTATTCATATATTGTCCTTCTTCGTATCATTTGTTTTGTTTCAAGGTTTATTAAATTCCTTTGTTTGTTGGAAGCTCTTTTAGAACTTCATTAATGGCTTTTGCAGCCCATGATGCACGTAAATATGACCTGGAGTCATTATGACTATTATGAGTATGAGAATTTTACAGCAACATGACTGTGGTTGACATACCCCCCCCCCCCCCCCCCTTTTGTGGTAGCAAGATAACTTGCCAGATTTAAGATATTGAACTGGGCTAAATGTAAGTGAACGAAGATAAAGTCCATTTAAACTGGGGTACCATTAATCTGACAAGTTATCCAGCTAAGCAATAAATCCTGCTTGATGAAAGCTCCATCCTCATGAAGCAGTTTTTTTTTACGTCCTTTTACACTCAATTTGGGAGCTTGGTATTAAGATGGTAGGTTAGCAAGCAGTAGGCTGGTATGTAATGCATACCTGTACTATTTATTCTGCAAACAATATAATTTTACTCATGGATATCTGAATTTAGTATGGATTTAAATAAAATAAACTAACCACACAAAGCTAATGAGAAAAAAATATGCAATTGAAAGGATGTTATTCGTAGAATTTACTGTAGTTAACAGTGAACACAAACAAATCAGTTATATGGACACTGATCTTTTAAAATTAAAATAATCGTCAATAGTTAAATTATTATGTGACTTATTTTCTCTATATATGTGCTTGTTTTACACATCCAAATACGCAGCCGTCAATAGTATGCATGCATCCATCTTACAACCACTAATGAAGTCCAAGGGTCACTGTCACAGGCAGTGGCCTTCATACACTCTGCATTTACAAATAAATACATGGGAAGTCTTTCCTTTTATCATCTGTCTTAAACATTTATCATGTAAACATTAAGAGAGACGATGGGAAAAGTGACAACACCCCCCCCCCAACACACACACACACACACACAGGTTAGGTTTGGGCAACAAAGAATTTCCTGTGTAATGCTGTACTGTCCACACAATGGGATGGTTATAACTGGGAAGGGCACTGGAAGTTACTGTTGTTAAAAGCGAGGTGCCTTTTGTGTTTTGCAGGAAGACAAAACACACGGGTGAAACTGTCCGATATGCTGTCGCTCGAGGCGCGTTTATATCTCAGAGGAAGGACATAGCATACATCATCGAACAGAAGGCAGGAAGGCATTGCAAATGCCACTTTTTCCCCTTTAACTTGATGAAAAACGGCAATTACCTTGCAAAATACAAAATATTAAAAATAATATGTAGGGACATTTCGTGAAAAACATGTTCGTGCATAATGTGATCAAAGATATTTCAGTATTTGCCGTAAGGGCGAACGGGGCTGATGTCAAGCCAGTGGTTAAAATGAGCTGTTGCTTATATGCAAGCAACTATACACAAAATTAACATTTCCTCTAAGGTGTAACCGAGGCAAACACATTGGGAGAGCAGTAAGCAAAAGAATGAAAAATGTGACTTTCGGCATGCAATGCAAATTTATTTCTTCTTCGCAATGGAAATAGTTGGGGATACTCTTACAAATTAGTTTAAAGTGTGTACAGGCTTCTGAGTGACTGGTGACTGGCTGTATGAAGCGTTTGCTCAAGTAGAAACTGTGAGGCTGGAAGTGCCAGTAGCTTTAGGGCAAGTTGAGCTCACAGTGTTGAGAAATACTCTCAGAAATCTGGCACATATTCAACCCCTCCCAGAATCTGGTACAAGGATCAATAATAGGCTCTGCTTCAACCAGATTTAAATCATCAGGCTTACCTGGGGTGCTTCCTTCATCATACCAAATACTCAAATGAGCACCCTGTTCCACTTCTTAAAGAATTCTAACCCACATTGCTTTCAACCCACCTGCCACATTTGTTATTAGCCTATTACGGACCCTGATTACGGATCTGACCCTGATTAAGGCTGGGTTGCAATGAAAACAGTCCTGAAGGAACAGGATTGAGAACCACTTCTGATTAGCGCACAGGAGATACTTCCAAGACAGGAAGGACCACGTGAGATAAAGGACCTGGAACAGAACAGATGAGAACTGGAATGGTAAGCGGGGGAATAGCAGGACAGGCAGAGATGAAACGCCACACCACAGCAACAAGGACAGGAAAGGGAACACGGGGCGGACAGGGAGAGAAACACAGGACTGCAGGGGAAAAACAGGACGGCTAACTAGGTCCAGAATACAGCCGAATTCGCAGAAGGAACAATTAGACGAGGGAGACCAAGCACCCTGAGTAGGAGCTGCAGGGCCCCACTACAGTCCCCTCCAGGGTGGGGCCCAAAATGAGGATGGACAAGATCAGGCTGCTGTGTCATACTGTATACCTGGGAAATTATTTGAATACTTTATATTTGAATAGCTGTGCTGGATAGATTACATTAGATAGCCTATCTAATATAGTTATAAAAAGGTTAAATGGGGATTGTGAATTATACACTTAGCCTAAAAAAGATATAAAATAGTACATAAGCAAATAATGAATTTATTAAGAAAAACAAATTAAGCGTTACAGACACACATGACAGTAGTAACCGTGCACTAACACGTGTTTGCAGTGTTGGGATCACGTGATGCAGAGTCGTGCGCCGGGAGGAGGTGCGTTGTAGGAAGCTGCCGGTTAAGCCTGTATTTAATTTTTGCATTAAAAATGATGACAGTGAAAATATCTGGGACGATCAGGTCGACGGGGGATATTCGTGCGCTATAAGGCGTTTATCTGCAATATACACAAAATATGGCTGGCGAAGGTAAGCCGTTGTGTGCAGAGATGCACAGATTTGTTAGCTGGATACCAACCTTTAGCTTTACAGAACAGAGTCACGTCGAGACTCCTGAAAGATGCTCATAGGTGCCGCACTAACAGGCATATGGTTACTACAGGACGAAAGCGAGAACCGGAAAGCCGAGGAGACGCGCTGCAGAGATAAATTAAATAAATTGCTTGTTTAATCCGAACCTGCTATCTTCTTCGAGTCATCTCCTGCTGTTTATCTTTATTTACCTGATAAGAAAAAGAAAAGAAAACAACACCAAGGACATTACATAAAACCAAATACGATTAAGCAAGGTTATTAAAATAATTGTCTGATGTTCTTAAAAATATCAGAAAACCTGCGTTTTTTCTCAGTTTATTATGCACTTAGTCTGATTGTATGCATGAAATAGTTAATGTGATATTTTAAGTGACGAATCTTCTGTCAAGTTCTGCTTTTATCTCTGTAGCAGAGACTATCATGACCCCCACAGAGGAGATGAATGGATCTGGGTCTGGCCATCTGATGGACCTTTTAGATGAGCCCTTCCCAGATGTAGCCACTTATGAGGATTTCCATACTATCGACTGGCTTCGAGAGAAGTCACGGGACACAGATCGCCACAGGAAGGTGAGTATACTTCGTCCTGAAATTAGTGCTGATTTTCGGGGGTGTTCAGTCAAATCACTTAGTACATCCAGACCGATTTTGTTTTGAGACTGATGTGTTTGCTGTATGCCTAGATTACCAGTAAGAGCAAGGAGTCCGTCTGGGAGTTTGTTAAGAGCCTGCTGGATGCTTGGTCCGGATGGGTGGTGATGCTGCTCATTGGGCTTCTATCAGGTATGGCCCAACTGCACTTCAGAGTTGGAATATCAAAATTGTATTAACATCAGTGCTTATAGTTAAAAAACATAACTAGAATGGTTCGTGGGTGTTTCTGAATACCAAGAAGACAAAGATCCTACTTGTTCTTGTTCTTAGCAAGAGTCTACTTGGTTACTTAACTCCCGAGGATCAACTTGGGCTGCAATGGATCATGGGATTGTCGTGTTTAGCGAGGATGCAACCAATGTGTCCTTGATATTTGGGGCGGAGCAGGAACGAGGTTTGGGGATTATTACCATCTGCTATACTTCTGTCCTTGAGAACTGGAACTGTACTTTGGCAATGGAAGATGATGTCAGACAGGAATGTGAGAATACATCAACGGTCAAGTACGCGTATTGGTAAAGTGTGCGTATCGATCAGTTTCTAATGTCTTAGATGAAAGAAATAATACATGCTTCATGAAGAAGGGTATGTGATGTCTTGAAACTAATTTTACTTGTCTCTTGTCTGTAGGTACACTGGCTGCTGTCATTGACCTGGCGGTGGACTGGATGACCGACCTGAAGGAAGGAGTGTGTCTGTCAGCGTTCTGGTACAGCCATGAGCAGTGCTGCTGGACCTCAAATGAGACCACTTTCGACGACCGGGACAAGTGCCCACAGTGGCAGACGTGGTCCGAACTCATGATGGGCCAAACACAGGTAGGGTGTCTATACCATGGTAGGATCTGAAAACCGTATATAGTTTGTGTTGGTTCTGATTAAACCCTAAATGTACCGTGTTTGACTGTATTCTCGTTTCTTCTTACCAGGGTGCTGGGGCGTACTTGTTAAACTACTTTCTGTACATTGTCTCGGCGCTTTCTTTTTCTCTTCTGGCTGTATCTCTCGTTCGGGTCTTTGCGCCGTACGCTTGCGGATCAGGCATCCCTGAGGTGAGCACCACAAGTACTCTGTCTGTCCTTGATTTAAAACAAAAGATTCGAACGTAAGGCAATACAATACAATATGAGCTCATGTTGTATGGAAAGTGGACATCCGGCAGCAATTTTCTTCCGGTCCCTGTTAGATAAAGACAATCCTCAGTGGATTCATCATTCGGGGCTACCTGGGGAAGTGGACCTTGCTGATAAAGACGGTCACGTTGGTTCTGGCAGTATCATCCGGGCTCAGCTTGGGAAAGGAGGGCCCGTTGGTGCATGTGGCCTGTTGCTGTGGAAACCTCTTCTGTAGCCTGTTCTCCAAGTACAGCAAGAACGAGGGGAAACGCAGAGAGGTAAATGATTACCCAGCTGCAACAGGAGAAATGCACAGTGATTTGCCACCTGTCACGGTAGTTAACAAGATTTTTTTCCCACCTTTTTTCACACAAACTTTGCTTCTTTATATCAACTGCAAATAGCACTTTCTTAATTTCCTTGCTTGGTATACAAATCATGTGATTGTATAACCACTGGCGTTTCCCACGGCTTATGTGAGCAGAGAGAACCCTCCAAATGTTAGAGCTTTAATTGTTCCTCTGACCGCCTTTTAATGAACTTTGGGTTTGTGTTGTACAGGTGTTATCTGCGGCAGCTGCTGCTGGAGTATCTGTGGCATTCGGGGCACCAATCGGAGGAGTTCTCTTCAGCTTGGAAGAAGTAGGATGACTCTCATAATGTCTTTGTTTATTTTATATCACCCAATAAGATTAGATAAACTTTACTGATCTCAGGGGGACAATATTCATCAAATGTATTTATTGAATGGTGTTGTACTCTGCTGGTGTTCTTCAGAATAGAATGACTTCTTTTTGTATAGGTTAGTTACTACTTCCCGTTGAAGACTCTGTGGAGATCTTTCTTCGCCGCCCTAGTGGCTGCCTTTACTCTGCGCTCTATCAACCCATTTGGGAACAGCCGGCTGGTCCTGTTTTATGTAGAATACCACACCCCCTGGTACATGGCAGAACTGGTGCCATTCATTCTGCTGGGGGTGTTCGGGGGTCTGTGGGGGACGGTCTTCATTCGAGGAAACATCGCCTGGTGCCGACGGCGCAAAACGACACAGCTGGGGAAGTACCCGGTGTTGGAGGTGATGGCAGTGACGGGCATCACGGCCATCTTGGCCTTTCCCAACCCCTACACCAGACGCAGCACCAGCGAGCTCATCTCTGAGCTCTTCAACGACTGTGGAGCTCTGGAGTCCTCCCAGCTCTGTGACTACGTGAATGACCCCAACATGACCCGTCCAGCAGATGATATTCCCGACAGGCCTGCCGGTCCAGGAGTCTACACCGCTCTCTGGCAGCTCACACTCGCGCTTATTTTCAAGATCATCATCACCATTTTCACCTTTGGAATAAAGGTCAGGACGTCATGGACGACGCATTTGGAAGTGCCTGACAATGCAGTGCCATCTGAAGTTTGATTGACCTTCTCTACTTTGGGCAGATTCCCTCTGGGCTCTTCATCCCTAGCATGGCTGTAGGGGCCATTGCAGGCCGCATCGTGGGCATCGCTGTGGAACAGATGGCTTACCATCACCACGACTGGATCATCTTCAAGAACTGGTGTCGTCCTGGAGCAGACTGTGTCACGCCTGGCCTGTATGCCATGGTGGGAGCAGCAGCATGCCTGGGTTTGAGCCGCATACCTTTCAAATTGTCCATTTTCTACTTTTGCTCTGCCGATTCTATCGCTGCATTTTATGTGGCCACGTTCTCTTCCTGAAATTCCTCCGGCCGTTTGTAGGTGGGGTGACGCGCATGACGGTGTCTCTGGTGGTCATCATGTTCGAGCTGACGGGTGGCCTGGAGTACATCGTGCCCCTGATGGCCGCCGCCGTCACCAGCAAGTGGGTGGCGGACGCCTTTGGCAAAGAGGGCATCTACGAGTCCCACATCCAGTTGAATGGCTACCCTTTCCTGGACGTTAAGGATGAGTTCACGCACCGCACGCTGGCTACGGACGTGATGCGTCCACGCTGTGGAGAGCCCCCGCTGGCCGTGCTCACGCAGGACAGCACCACGGTGGAGGACGTTGAGGCCCTTATCAAAGACACTGACTACAATGGCTTCCCCGTGGTGGTTTCCTGCGAGTCAGAGCGCCTCATTGGCTTCGTCCAGCGCAGAGATTTGACTCTGGCTATCAGTGAGTCCCTGAGGATCATCTTGCTACAGACTTCTGCATCTTTTCTCAAAATCTGTCTTATAGTCATTTCCAAAAAGAGGTTAATGACTGTGAGATGGTGGGGGTGTGGCCCACTCAGGAGTAATTAAGTAATTAAATAGCCAAGAATATTGTGTTTATTCAGTCTGTCTGTTCCTTGTATGTTCCTTGTATGGTTGGGATTATAGTTGCTGTTTATTTGATCTTATTTTGACTCTGGCGCCTGTTATATTTTGTTATTTTGTTTTGATTTGTTTTTAACGTTTTAGCTCTTTAGCTTTTTATTTTCATGTTTTATTTATTTTCTGTTGACCCTATATCTACCTCATCCCTGTAACTCTTATCTCCATCACACCTAATCTCTGATGTTTAGATGAAGTTGCTTGCACACATATGGGGAATGCATCAATGTTTTTAGTAGTTTTTCTTTTTGTTTTTATTATTGGGGCTTTTTATGTTCATTCTGTGGTCTGTGAGCACTGTCACTGTGTGCATAATTAGTCAAATGTTTCATCCTATAGTGTAGTCATGCATTTGAGGGTAATTCTTGATGGCCATTGGTATACATGCGTAAATGTCCTTTGAAAGATTTACAGGTCATTTTATTTTTATGCTGCATGCATTTTAGAAATAGTACGTAGCAAATTAATTTATAACATCCTTAATGGATAACTGAGCTGGACTTCTATTTGTTGTCATGAACATTTAGCTGTACTCTTTTTCTTCCAGAAAATGCCCGTCAGAAACAGGATGGGGTGGTCAGCAACTCCATCGTGTACTTCACTGAGGAGGCCCCCCAGCTGCCCGCTAACCACCCCCAGCCACTCAAGCTGCGACGCATCCTCAACCTGAGCCCCTTCACCGTCACAGACCACACACCCATGGAGACGGTAGTGGACATCTTCCGTAAGCTGGGGCTGCGGCAGTGCCTGGTCACTCGAAGTGGGTAGGTCTGTCGCGTTGGCCGCCGTTGGTTTTTGTCATTCGAGTCCCATAGTGGTAAAATCCTCATATTCTGTCTTTTTTTTTTGTTCTGTTTTGCAGCCGCCTTTTGGGCATCATTACAAAAAAAGATGTTCTGAGGCACATGGCTCAGATGATGAATCAGGACCCGGAGTCCATCATGTTTAATTAGAACGTGTCTGATGTACCCTGGGACAAACACATGCACGCACAAGCACACATACATTAACCAAAGGCTTTGGTGGAGCTCTTCTGTCCATGAAGTTATGCAGAGCTTTGGCTTTAACCATCGGACGTCCGAAGAGTGCTAGCATGGGTGCTGGTGCCACGGGACATGGAGTAGTCTTTAAGTAAAGAGGAAACCAATAAAGTAAGACCTCTGGCTATATTTCTGCTGCAATTTTTATTAAGTTCTGTCACGTCTTGGAATCTTTCTTATCACACGTATTGGCTTGTGTTCTGCACCATTGGAGTTGTTCTGTAGATGCCCCTTGATTGATGCACTCAGCCATGTAAAACTAAGCAGTCGCTACTCATTCGCCTGTGGAGTAATGACAAATAAAACAGGCAACTTTTGTTATAACTGGATGTTATTGTTTGTTTTATTTCCAGTATTAGCTGTGACACGCACTATATATTGTACGCTGTCACCCTTGTTGTTAAAGCATGCAGTACAACGACCTGAAATAGTTGGGCCACTCTCTCTGCCGCTGGTCTCTTTCACTGCTCTCTTTTAGTGTATAAGCTCCATTCACAGATATTTTTCTTAATCATCCTGTATAAGACGGAACTTTTAAGCATGGCATTTTGGTGTTTTATTCTGACAAGTTTGCTGCAATCACTGAAATGATCTCATGGACAGCCAAAAGGTAGTTAATGGAACAGAAGAATGAAGTTTCCTATTTTCTTCATTAGTAGCCTTTACTGTAAACAAGTTTGCTTTTGTCTTTGAATCTTGTTTCAGCCTTAAATAAGTACAGGGCTTTCTTGGCTGCCTTTGCTCTTAATTGTTGGCTTAATACTGCATTTCTTACCCAATGAGTATAGCCTGTACTGTGTCCTATTGGTTATTAGCAAAGAAGTAACAAAGTTGCAGGGGTGTATATGTCTGGCTATAGAGTTTTCATAAATGTTAAAGTTAAATGATAGTTCTGTCAAAGCAGCAGAGCATGTTACAGTAAAATATAAAACTTGCTGATTGGAAGATGGTATTGTTGTTTGGTTATAATTGAATTACTTATTAATGACTATGATTAAGTACTATGGCAATGGCTAAACAAATCCTCCCTTAGCTGTGTGTTTAGGTTTGTTTATTTGTTATTTACGGTATTATTTTTCATTTTTTTATTGTAAATATGTTTTAAACTAGGTCCTGTTAAGTGTTATGCTATATTCAGTACTAATTAAGAGAACTAAAATAAGAAAAAATGGCTAATATTTTGTTAAGTGATAAGATATAAATTCTGTTTTAAATGCTTCTGCTGTAGATATTATAGTAAGTATGTTTAAATACATTGGGGAATTACAATGAGAAAATGTTACTCAATTACACATTCTAATTGTATTTAATGATGGGAGCTATAACTATAATATTTGTATTTTTTCTGAATTGTGCAATTTTTTTATATCCATCCATCCATCCATCCATCCATCCATCCATCCATATGTCCATCCTTACCCACTTATCCTGGTATGTATTCTGTATACTGCTATATTTTTCTTTCTGGCAGTTTATGTAGGTTTAAATGGAAATTGTTTTGTACATGAGCCAATTCACAAATGACACGACAGATTAAATGAAATGACAAAGTAACACACCAATAGAGATTCTCTGGTTTATCCCTCTTACCTGTTAATCATTTACCTGTTAACCAGTTTGTCCGAAGTGATGTAAGTGAGGAAGGTTTTGGGCGAGAGCGCAGGGTCAGCCCACGTTCGGTGTCCGTGGAGCAGTTGGGATTAAATGCCTTGTTCAAGGGCCCACGAGTGACCAGAATCCTCTGGGATTAGAAATAATGACCACAAATCCCTGACCTGCTGACTTAGGCGGTGCCCTCATAATCAGTGTCACACGATCACATTTCAAGCACCAGCAGTACTGTATGTGACCTTAAGCTACCACTCTGAGCTGGTGAGGTTGTTGTATGTCAAGAAAGACGATTAATCAGGAATTCTGTGGCCATTAGATTTGAAGAAAAATGTGTTACAGAGCATTATTATTTCAGCAGATGTACTTCACCTGTGAGGGAAGGTTCTCTGTTCTCTGCTTATTTTATATGTCACTATAACTTCAAACAGCTGTTAAGTTGAAAATGTATAGATGGGAATAGTTTTGAAAAATAATGTGTACAGGGCAGACAAAATAATGTACATCTGTATAACACATGTTACATATATGAATTTATGTATATATTACAATAGTATGGAGAATATGGAGTTTAGGCAAAAATGTTCAAGTAAACTGATGAATTGTATAATATTAAGCTGACAGTCAACCTACATAAATCGAACAAGGCAGAAAATAAGGTAAATTGTCAATCACTTTTGCTTGATTACCAGTCTGTACAGTAAAACACAGTACAGAAATGCAGAACGAGGTGATGACACAGGACATAATTCCTCTTTGTCCAGCCAAACTACAAGCATGGCTCAAAATCCAGAGCCGATGTTTACAGAGGAGTGTGTGAGAGAGTCTGAGGCCGGCTTGTGAGCTGAGGGAGCGGGATGTGGATGTCCTGTGGGCAGACTAGGAGGAAGCCCAGCTCTCTGGCTCAGCGCTGGCAGCCCGGGCACAGCTTGAGCTGCGACGGCCGGCGCTCCTCCTGCTCGGCACCGAGGCGGGCGCCTCCCGACGTCTCGCCTGGACCTCCGCTGTCGCTGCAGGGAGCCTCGTGCTCTGACCTTTTCACCTTCCTCATCAACCAATCAAAGATGGCGAGACCAGATTTGCAACTCTGAAAGAATCAGCCATTGCAAAATATACACTTTGTCTGGGTGCTTCTAGGGAGCACTTTGTCACACTGCAGGGCTGGATGAAAAAGTGAACAAGAGCCCCGAGTACCCAGGTGGCACTTTGCAAGCACAGCGACATGCCGCAGCAGCGAGTGAAGGCTGAAATGGCACTTACTTCCCTGTGGAGCTGGTGGGCACAGCTCTTGCCTCCTCTTATGTCCTCTTGATGAATTAGACACATATTGTCAACATCATTCTGCAATACAATAAGCACATACCTAAACCAAAAGTGCACAACAACTACAGGAAACAGTAAATCGTTTAAAAAAAAAACAAAACGATTTGATTGTTGGCAAAAAGAAAGATGTGCTTTTAGGTATTAGAAACAAAGAAAATTTCAGTTTGAAAATCAGTATATTTTTCGCTACAGGAATACTAAACGTTATCTTTCACATACACTAGTGGCCAATATTGTGGAAACAATTCCATTTTTTAGGGATTGCAGAACTCAGCTGTCACTCCAGTTAATTATTTAATTATTTAATTATTTAAAGCGCTACGTATTTCCACAATTTTGACCATTAGTATAACTTTTATTGAATAATACTGCACTTTAATCTTAAAAAAATAAGCGGAGCAGCCTGAGCCGCTAAGAGCACCCTGAGCTGATCCAGAAGCTCGCTTGTCACACACGGGCCTGGAAGGGCCCCCTGCTTTGGCCACGATGACATACCGTGACCGCCACACCACGAGCCCGGAGCCGCGGCTTCCTCTCGAAGGACTCGGAGAGCTCGGGAATGGTGCTTATCCGCTTCTCGCAGTTGGCGGCCCTCCTGTGATGGCTGTCGTCGGAGGAGGCGCAGCGGGCACGGGGGCGGGTGCTCACCTCCTTCCGGGATCTCTGGGATCGGTCGTGAAGCCCATGCAGACGCATCCTGTCCAGCTGGGCCTGTGGCAGTAAGAGGAGCGTGTCAGTGATGTGGGTGGCTTTCCCCTCACAGAACGGCACTGCCGTCATCACACTAATAACGACGATTATTTAAGTTCCAGAATGTTTAAACACTTCCTGTATCCTCCTGATATCTAGCCATTCTTTTTTATCCCCTGTAGATGGTGTGTTTTTCCTCATATCTCTCATACTACACAGCCTACTGTTTGCCACTCTAGCAGTCCTGTCGTTATTTAGGTTAAGATGACAGTTAGGACTTTAGGATGATGTCACATGGGTAGGGATGTGCTTTTATTATCCCAAAATATAAAGTAAAAAAAATCCCCTGGATCTCAAAATGATAGTAATAAGAAGACCATAATGTTGCTTCTCCCTGGTGTGTATGTGTGTGTGTGTGTGTGTGTGTGTGTGTGTGTGTGTCATTCACAGCAAAGGAACGGGAAAGGATGAATTCTCACAAGAAAATGCAGGTTTAGAAACTAGTATTATGGTGATACTTAGGAATAAATGTTGTGGTATCACTGCTTCATTACTCCATCGATTTGCAGATGATATTTCTGTCATCCCCACAGAGTTAGATCTGTCTGGGTGAAACACGTGCTGGAGATCTCAAACACCAAGGTTCACTGAGTGTCTCGTTCAGATTGTATGCACCTCTATGCTCACTTCGTAACTCCGCAACTTCCGAGAAACACAGAAGTCAGTATGGCTACATACATGCAGTAAATGTGGCCCTGATCCCACACCGTAGCATTTTCTGCATGCTGACCTTTTATGTCTAAATGGTATTCTTCCTTCCCTGCAGCTGTGGTTAAACTTTCTTCAGTCTTGTCCCCAAATAAATAAAATCCACATTCTTTCCTTTCCCATATTGTCTTGGATGTCCAGGCCAGAGTATGTTTGTATTTGTTTCTTACCATTTTATAAAACATCCAAGGTGCACACACGCAGACCCCCCGGCAGACCAACCTGGCAGGGCAGTGAGGCCCGGCGGTCTGCATGCAGGTGGCCCAGCTGCATCAGGCTCCGCCTCCTCCCCTTCGTTTGCTCCTCACTCGCTCCGTGGCCCCAGTAGCTGCTCATCCACTTGGCGAAGTTCCCATCTTCGTCGTCGTCGTTGTTGCCGACGACGGCAGGGCACAGCCTGAGAGACAGCGTGATTTCTGGCTACCGGTGAAGCTAAGGTTCGGGGTTCAGCGCACCTGTGCTGTGGGAGGGGGGTCTTGCGGAGGACACACCGCTCCGCCGTGAAGTCCCGCTGAACCTAACGGTGAAGCTGGGCACCTGGAGATCCTTCGGCTTTGATAGGACCTCCTACCTGCTGTCTGGTTCGATTCCCGCCAACAGATATGCGGCACAACTATTCCTAAAGCTTTAATGGTAGCGGTTCATGAAGTGGAGCAGTGGTCAGTCAGCTTCTGCGCTGGAAGGGGACCTTGCTTTTAAACCTTCAATTATTGGAAGCAGCAAAGGCCTGGGGGGTGGGGGGAGGCATACTGTAGCTCCAATGTTCCCATAGTTTCCACTTGGTGAGCACATCAAACCTGTCAATAAATTATTGACTGCTGGTTGTTCTCTGCCAACCCCATCAGTCCCTGGAAGACCATGGCAGACTGGTGGGAGACTAGCGCGCGACTGACGGACAAAGGCTTAACAAAATCACGAATAAGCTGGACCTAGCTGGGTAGGCATAGGCACATATAACAGGTGACAACAGACAGGTGATTTCTTACAGAATAAGCATATTGTCTTTCCCTCTTTTGATTGATTATTAACTGGTTAAAGACTAAGCAGTAGCCTAGCATTGTTGCTAACCGGGACTGCAGTTTCTCTCAGTCAATAATTATATATTTAAAAGGCAAGTGATTAAATGTTTTTAAATGTATGCAATATGAATCCTATTTTTATGGCCTTGAGGAGATAAAGAACACACTCACTATGGCCTAAGGATTGCATGCACATTTGTTGCAGCAAATGTAATACACGTCATACACTAATTACAGGACTGTTACGTTTCTGATCCGTCCTCAGTCATCACTCAATTCCCAGTGGAACAAACTTCTGCCTTAGTGAATCACTGACTGCGCCAAAGACTTCCTGTCAATAAAACTGCCCTCCTTCCTAAGGATGTGTCTGGGGCAGATTCCCCTGACTGTTCTTTGCTGCCCTGGCCCACTTGCTCTGTGTATGAGGTCACAGCCTATTGTTGCAATCTGTCTTTTAGAACAACCGTATTTTAACAGTATACCAGCCACACACAAGGAGGCCAGCGCTGTCTAGAAATAGATTTCACATGCTGTGAATGGCGTCAAAGGAAGATCATCGGTCATCTGCCATGGGTGGAAAAGTTATTCCCTGCAGGGTGCATGAATGGAGAATCCGAAGCCAAACACTAGAATTCCCATGAAAGTCTCACACAATATAGAAAATATTGGAACTTGAGGTGACAATGGGCTAATCACAGATTTGTCAACAGATGTCCCATATATTATTCCCTAGTAGCAATCCCCAAACATATAACCTTCGAATCAAGCTGGAAGATCCCAGATAATCCTAACAGGATATCAGTGCTGCCCACTGACCTCCAGAACATGGGTTTTACTATGATCGATGACATTGACCATTAGTTAAAGTTTAGTTAACAGTCATGCATGTTGTGGGCTGTGACCCAATACAACCTGATCAATGCATATCAGTACAAATAAATGCACAGCCAATGTCTGATTTGTAAAGTACGAGTAAAAAGTCTGGAAACACATACCCATAGAAAGGCTTTTTGTACTATTCTCTACATTTTAGAATAATTATAAAGACATCAAAACTGTAAAATAACATATATGGAATTATACAATGAACAAAAAAAGCATTAAACATACTAAGGGGGGGAGGGGCAGCTCGGTGGGTTGTTGGTTCAAATCCCTGGGTCAGCAAAGTGATCCCACAATTGGGCTCTTGAGCAAGGCCCTTAACCTTGACTGCTCCAGGGACCGACTGATCCTACTTTCCCCTTACACCAGCTTCATGAGGTGGCTTCCTGGGATGCTTTTCCAGCTGTTCTGAAGGAGGTCCCACATATGCTGAACACTCATTGGCCACTTTTCCTTCACTCTCTGATCAAACTCCTCCAAAATCATCCGTACTGTATTTAGATCAGGTGGCCAGGTCATGTGATGTGACACTCACTCTCCTTTGTACGTGGCTTGGTGTGTCCAAACTTTTTACTGGTACCATATAAAGAGAGACAATGTCAATGATATCCAAGAGGTAAAAACTGATTTAGAAGCAAAATCACTGATAATTATGAGTGCAGCAAAAAACAGGAAGCATTGGTATTACATGCAGGAAATATGGTATCTCTGGAGGAAGAAAACATGACAGGGATTCAGTTAAACCAAGAGTTAAACCTGAAATAAATCTCATGATATAAAATTTCGGGCAGAAAGGTCTGACGTCAGGGAAATAAAGACGTGAAATATTTTCATATCTCTCAGTGTACTCTACTGCAGAACTAGTGTAGGAAAGAGGACTGAGATAATTACAGGAAACTTAAACGATAAACTAACTAGCATGGTATAACTAGGGCAAAGATTTAGATCAAGACTTTCAAAGTGTATTAATTTGCTTGACCGTTGAAATGACAGTCTCCTCTGGGATAACATATCCAGAGAAACACTGCAAGTCTACTGCAAAAATGGCAGTAAGCACAGCAGAGCAAACATTGCCACGCTGAAATCATGAAGCCTTGATACAATTAACATGAAATATGAAAGAGGGGGCTTCACATGAAAAAAAATATATTCACTATACCACATACTGAAACTGACATACACTACACCCACCAGAAAAAAACATTCCTCAGTAACCTGCTGTGCACCAAACAATGTAAAAAATGTAAAATGAATAGAGGACAAAACAGGGTACTTGAATGTTTGGTAACACTTACCTGCAGCTTCATAATTTCTTTCATTATGCATTAATAGAACATTCAGTGTCATAATACATCTATAATGCATTCATAGAACACTCATAGTCAGCATGTATCTATACCTGAACATCCTTATTTATGACACATTTATGAGTAACATCCAGGTTTTAGAAGTATTAACATTATACATATTCTTAAGAGGAAGATTTAATAAGAATTATCAAATTTACGTCAGTCGATTTATCTATTTCCCCCACAATTCTGAAGCATCCTCCCCCACTTAAAACATTCAATAATTCTAATAATTAACAAATGAAATAATTTCAACATTAAAGGATTATGATAAAATATATTTAATATAATTTAGACACAATGTTTTGACACTCACTGAGAGTAACAAAACAAATGTGTTTCAAAAAGCATAGTAAATAGACATGTACATTTTTTTGTTTAGAGATTAAATAGCCTCTGATCATTTAAAAGTATATCTACAGTGCGAAATAGTTGAGTCTGGCCTGTCGACACTCTTTCCAAAGTTGTAGAAAAATCATACTGACATGATTTCTTGCTATTTGTACAGTATGGCCTTCAAAACCAATCACCCGACATTATGGGGCATCAGGGACAATTAAAAATCGACCCTGTCGTGTGTTATTATCAGAAGCTACGACTGACGAGGGGAAGCCTGCAAACTGGCATGCACTGCGCTGGATGTCTGCTATTGATGTTCTGGTCATGTGGCCAAAGTGAGAGATCATACTCATGTCTTCATGTCCCGCAGATGTGATTTTTTTTAATAGTAATTTCATTGTATAGGTGATGCTTTAAGTATATACAGTCAAATAAAAAGAAAATAAGATGTCTGCAGTAGAAAAACCCTTTTCATACACGAGAGCTGATTGATTAGTAAAGGTTTCCTACCACATGGCATCTCTGGTAGTGGGAAAAAAACATTTGGTCATGTGTTTGGTAGCCGATACTGTGTAGTGCAAACAAGCTAGGTTTCAGTTCAGCGTTCGAAGCCCCAAAGCAATAATGTTTGTCGGTAATGTACTCTAAATCCGAGTTACGCATGTGTCTTTGACAGTAGAAGGTTGTGAGCTAGTAAAATTCATAGGCAATGGGCATGATTTACATGGATTTTCTGACTAAAGGAACGACGATAAATTCTGAAAGGTATTGTTAAACCTTACCAGCACTTAAGCAATGCATCGGCAGAATCAGGCCTGAAAGAAAAACTTTTCTTTTCCATCATGACAACACAAGGCCACACTGCAGTGGTCAAACGCAGGAAGCAGAGACAGACCTGATTCTCACAGTTCTTCCACCGCCCACCGTATAGCACAGGTTTGACTTTGTTCGACTTCTGGTTCTTCCCAAAATTGAATGAGATTTTGCAAGGATGACATTTTTTCTCAGATGTTGAAGTTAAAGCTGCTGTGTACAAATGGATCGAAACCAACCAGAAACATTCTTCATGGACGGAATAAAAAAATGGACGGTGCATTTGGAAAATTGTGCGTGAAAATTGTGTCCTTAAGTAAATGTGAACTATGTTGAAAAATACGTTCACAGTGTTTAAGAGGAATGAATTTCCTTCGTTTTGATATCACTTTTATTATTTCATATCATCAGAATTGTATTGTATATAATTAGAGATCTTATCAATCAACCTTTGTTCTAAATATACAGGTGCTTTTATGAAAGTAGCATTTTAAAAACATTTTATTCAAAAATATTTTGTTGTATATTTCATTTAAGAAGAAAATATTTTATTTACTGCTGCATCAGTCGGATACGCAATAAAATGGTAGAAATACTGTTCTCATTACATGCATCGGGGATGCGGGTGTACATTGCTTAGCACTGTCGCCTCACACCTCTGGGACCTGGGTTCCATTTCTGTTTGAATTGGGTTGTAGTTGGTGGCTTGGTGGTTCATCTGGTAGCACTGTTGCTTTACGCCAACATAGCTGGAGGTTCCTATCCCACCTTCGATTTAGGGTGTATGCTTTGCCTGTGATGCACACTTTGTCTCCTGTAGGCAAAAGACAGGCACTTAAGCTAATTACTGTCATTAACCTGGCATCCCATCCAGAGTATGTCCTGGGATGGATTCCAGGCCCTGGCACAACCCATATCAGGATAAGTGATTGGATGATAGATGGATGTAATCCATCCTTCCATTATCTGAAACCACTTGTTCTATTCAAGGTTGCAGGGAGTACCAGAGCCTGGAGACACAAGGCAGGGAACACCCCAGGATGGAGCACCAGCCCATCACGGGACACACTCACACACCCTTCACTCACACCTGCACACCTACAAGCAATTTTGGTAATTCCAATAGCCTCGGCATGTTTTTGGACTGTCGGGAGAAACCCGAGTATCCAAAGGAAACCCCACGACGACACAGGAAATACATGCAAAGTCTACACACACAGAGCCACGGCAGAGACTCAAACCCTGGTCTCAGAGGTGTGAGGCAACAGTACTAACCACTGCACCACTGTGCTGCCCCATGTCGGTATATGTGATATAATTTTACAGATTGTGATGATCATTAATTGTAGCAGTGGGTTGATAGAGGCAAGCAATGCTCAGCCCACTCTTTACAGATCCCATTGGATTTGTCAGGAAAGCAAAGATCAGGGGCAATCAATGACATATTGCACATCAAAATAGAAGCAAACAATCCATTGCTACACAGAAGTCTTGAATCTCTGCCCCGAAGAACAAAATGGAAATCTTTCCATCAAAAAACTACCAATGATTAGCTGCTATGAGCTGCAATGTGTAATGTGTACACGCCATGAACACCAGTGAAAATGACCAGTGAGGAATCATCACTGAGGGGATTCCTGGAAATATCCTTAAGGGAATCATAGTTAATGACTGGGCCCTGCGGACAGCTGGGTTAATAAACAGTTTTCTGTGGGATCTTCCTTTGGGCATTTAGATTAATAATCTGGCCCTGTGGACACCTTTGTTAATGAGTAGCCCCTGTGAGAATCCTTGTTAATGAAAAGTGCTGTCGGCCTTGAAGGGCTATTTAATCAAGGCTTTTGATGTCTGTTAGTCTTTATGATCAGTCAGTGTACGAGTGTGAGCAGGATTCAACACTTACGGTCAATCCTGGTGGACATTTTGATCAAAATCCAATTTTTATCAAGGCCATAGTATTTAAAAACATGCTTATGTGGTTAGATTTTCCTCAGTCAAACCATTTTGGCCCAGACACCATTGTTTGTGTACGACAGGTTGACAGTCTCTCAGTGTCAGGTGTACATCATGTTTACTTGTGCTGATGGCGGGCGGCTGAGTCTAAGTAAAGTGGGTGGAAGTGGTTTAAGATTTTTCTCAAGAGACAAAGCACAAGAGGGGCTCGACAACAAGAAGGGGGAGCTCCCCGTAAATAGCCCCTAAAGGCCCTGCTACACTCCTAACCAGAAGCTTTTCGGCGAAATACCAAGTTGTATAAATGGGTCAAACACTTTGGGTCACTTCGTATAAATGACTTGGAAAACAAAATAAATGTAAATATCATTATATAAATGACTGAATACCTCTATGAAAGTATGAAGAATATGATGATTTGCTTGATGGGAAAATGTAGTTAAATTGTTGATTGTGGATTTAAAAAACACACTCTAGGCCAGTCTTATCTGCAAAGGGCCGGTGTGTATGCAGGTTTTTGGGATAAGCTTTAGGTCAGCTGTTCAAACCCAGGTGTGAGGACTCTTCAGCCAATCAGCCCTCTAATTAGTAATCTAATTAGTGAAAACCCACATACACAAATGGCCCTTTGTGGACAAGATTGGCCCCCCCTGCTTTAGACATTCACCTCCTTTTACCTCCTTCCTAGTATGGTTTCAATTGTTTGAAACTTGGGTAAGAGCCACCACAGCTACCACACAAATGAAAGTCCTACTTCTCGTTGACCATGCAAGTTGGGAGACAAGGTTATGAAACTTGTTATTCATTATCAGATGATCTCAGGCAGATTGCTGGATTTTCCCACAGCATCAATTATAGACTCCCACGTAAATATTTACCCCCACGTAAATATTTACCTTTGCTCCCATATGAATTCGTGACTGGCAAATGTCTTTGCTATTTTCTGTGAAATAGACTGCAATGCTTCCCTGAGTACAGTAGAATAAATGATGCAAGTGCCACCTACTGGTGTCATTAAGATCTGCAGGGAGACCTAAATCTCTGCAATAGAGCGTAAGCTATTGGACTGCATGATTTTCATTCTTCTGTATCCTAAAGATAAATTAAGGACACTCTGGGAACTCAGAATGTTTGTACAGGTTTCCACAGAGAGCTGACTCCTTATCGCCTTTTCTGTGTGATTGTGTGCACTGTGTTTGACCACCATCCCATCCAGGGTGCAGTCTTCCTTCTGTCCTGTGCTTTGTGGAACAGGCTCCACCCTCACATTCCTGCATAAATAAGTAGCAAAAAAAGCTGGATAGATAAATAATAATATTAATATTTTTTTTTGGTATTTGTTCTACATAACAAACTGATCGCAGGCGGGGTGCTACAGTATGTTCGACTCAGCATGTCGGGCAGAGTGATGTTATTATTGGGCCCCTAAACGTGGCCCTTAATCCCCACTTGCTCCAGGGACTGTTTGACTCTGGTTTCTCAAAGAGATCTATGTTGTTTGGGGTGCTGAATAAGGTAAATGTCATTATAAGGATGTGTTTTGAAAATGAAACTCATTCAATCAACACAATATTTTTTTATTAAAAAAATAAACCTTGAACCTTTCTTCCATTCATTAGTCAGAGTATGATTTTATAAGATTAACCAAGATATATATATATATATATAGAGAGAGAATCTTTTCTTGGATAAATGGTTGGAAAATTGATGGATATTTATATATATTTTTAACTAGTATGTACACAGCAAACATCACATCCATTCAGCCATCAAAACATTTGTCATTATACTACTTGCAATTCATAGACACCAATTGACCTAAACATCTTGTTTGTTTTTGTTGGATAAACCCCACAAACATGCAGGAATAATATGCTTCCATTCAGACACTTAAACAGAATTTAATGATTTAGAGTTGAGGACTAAAGGAAAAATACAACAAATAGCCTTTTAGAAAAAAACAATGGACACTATAATTACGAAATGGATTGTTAAAATTTGTGAATCATTCTTTCCAGCATTTTCTACAGATTATAAATTTAAACCCCAAACTGTCTTTCTCCCATTTCCTCCACCCATCCAACACATTTTAAAGAGTGTTGTATCAAATGCTGTGCATTAGATATAGACAGACAGCTCATCACTACAACCTCATTTATGAACCTTTGTTTCACTGGGTGTAATCCATTACACTGACACCTACTGTACTGCTAGTCTTTGTAAATTCATCAGACAAGATTTAACACCTGTAGGCCCCCAAGCTGAATGATGCCTGAACGCACTTTAAGTGTGCCTGAGGACTGAGCTGTGTAAAATGCAGAACCACCGAGCCTGCTTGAAGCTACCTTATAGTTGACAGCTCACATTCCTCAGTTCTACCATGAATACACGGCCTGATGATTACAGAATGTTGTCAGTAGACTTCCATACATTTCAAAGGACAGGTTTCATATACACTACATGCTCCAGTGAAATGGCAGTGAATCTCCTCTGCTTCAACTATGTGTCAGGAGCGGCACTGAAAAAGGATACTGTGCTGCTAAAGGCATCACATCAAGATCTCAGAATCAGTTTGATGGGAAGACCTCTTTGAGGCAACTACATGGGAAAAGGCACTGCAAAAGCTGACTGGACAGGGTTCTTCTGCAGCATTAGAACACTTAGGACCGGACGGCAGACGCAGCATTGTGGCCTTCTCACTGCGATTCTGTCAACCATACAACCACAAAGCGAGGTCTGGGAGGAGGATCGGGTGCAATGTTGAGAAGTCACTGCTGTATCCCCACCCACTCCACCGTGTTCCTTTCATAGTAATAAACTCCGTTAGAAAGATACTCAAAAGACAAGATCAGGACATATTCAAAAGAAAATTTAGATTGTCAAACTGTCAAAAGACTGTACATATACATGAGACATCAAACGTCAGTTATTATAAATAAATGCAATTAAAAATATTTATGATTTAAGTAAAGAATCCCACCCAAGACGAACAGATTCCACATTATTTATTCAGCAGTAACATTCTGCCGATTCAAGTTCAGCTGTACCTAGGTCTTAAACATGCCCACATTCCAGAGAACAATGCAGGATACTGGCACAGGTTATGATCGAGGTGTGCGCTTCGTTCTGCCAAAATCTATTTTTTTATTTCTTATAAAATTTTATGTAATAGAAAAATTAAAAGTAAACAGAAACATTAAAAGTGACAGAAAAATTGTTTCTGTGCCCAAAATTGGAAGGCTGCCGTTTCAGACTGCAGGGTCAGCAGAGTGACGCCACCATTCGGCCCTTGAACAAGATCCTTCATTTCTCCAGGCACTGGCCACATGAACAATGCATGTTGGATAAAAGTAGCTGCTAAATAAATATAATAAACATGTAAATCCAGTTTACATACATTTAGAACCTAAATAGGGCACAATCTTATGTAAGCACTACCAGATATTTAGCCCTTTGTGGGTGGCACGTTGGTTCCACATAGGCAGCACAGACACCAGCATCACTAGGGCGGGTGGTTTTAGTCCCAATCCTGCTTTGTGTACTGTATAGATTTCCTCTGGATACCTCAGGTTCCATTAATGAACAGGACAAGAAACATCCATCCATTATCTACTGCTTTTCCGGGTCGGGTTGAGGGGGCAGCAGTCTAAGCAGGGAAACCCAGACTTCCCTCTCCCCGGCCACTTCATCCAGCTCCTCTGGGGGAATTCCGAGGCGTTCCCAGGCCAGCCGAGAGACAGAGTCTCTCCAGCGTGTACAGGACGAGAAACATGCTACATGTATATACAGCATTAATGTAATTTAAATATCTACAGTACAATATTGTAAACAATGCAAACAGCTTCATTACGTTTCCTTACAGCTTCTGTATTTTGCCTGTCATCTATCACTGTCACGGCACAGAATGATAAAAACACTGAAGATTTGTGAATTGTTTACATGGTGAACTCATGAGTTCAATTTAATTCCTAAATTAATTCTTAAAAAGTGAAAGAAAAAAATACAGTATTTATCTTCAAGCGCCACAGGTACTGACAATTTAAGGTCTGTGCATTCTACAGTGAAATACTTTATAAAGTTTGTAGCTGTATCTTGTAAAACTATAAAATGACATCAGTGTGCATATGACCTATAATGTTACAGGAAAAGTTCTACAAATACCATCAGCACTATGTGCAGTTCAGTAGGCTCTCATTTAGGGCGATCACAGATGACACCAAATGGCTGTCAGTCACGAAATCCCCCGCAATTATGTTGATGCACTCACTGTTGGATCCAGGGCTTTGTGCCATGACCCAAGTCAGTAGTGCTGGGTAGGTGGTCATCACCAGGTCCTTTAAGGACTCCAAAGGGTGGAGACAGATGTACTTCAAATCTTCTGTCAGGTTAATACCAGCAACAAAGAAGCCCGCTGTCAAAATATTCAGGGGACATTATGCGCAGGTTTAAAACAAAGAAATCATTTGTTTTTATTGCTTAAGTTTAGTTCCTACCACTGGGTCTTCACAGAAGCACTGTGCATTTCCACTAAAGCTGACATTAAATTACTAGATTGGCTGAACTCTAACCATGTGATGTATCTTCATTCCTCACCTGGGCGACCGTGCTGCTTCCTTCGCTCAAACTCCTGGATCAACGCCTCTGCTTTGCACTTATTTGCCCACCAGTATGGGATGTGCGCCCACAGCTCGCCATGGTGACTCATAGCCATGTGATCATATGAGACTATCACCTGATACTCTTTGCTCCACAGGTTCTTCAGGGTTACCGTCTCCTGTAATTAACAAGAGAGTCACAAATTCCAAGTCAATGTCTTATGAGCATTTCCTAGGGTTGGGTGATATCACATCGATATAAAATTTCGCCAGTGCAATAATGACCAGGGCTTCAGCTGACAGCTGAAACATTTAGCCGGATGCTAGCTTTTCGGCACTATACGGATGTTTGTTTACGAACACAATTTGTTAAGCTGATTAGTAGTATGGCTAAAATATTAATGCGATGTTTTTTGTGACGTCCAAGTTAGTAATCTGTATAAACCTGCATATTTTTATGTTTATTAAATTCGCTTAGTGGACCACACCACATAATGCTGTTCTGGTATACTATGATTTGGTATACTTCAGTGTGATATGCACTGAAATGGTGGTAAAGAAAGGAACAGCTCAGCAGCCGCAACATCTTTTAAAAGAGGAGATATTGTGGATGAACAAGGCAAAAAGATGTCGGTGGTGTGGCAGTATTTTTTGCAGTTTAAAGTCCAACACGTTTGTTAAACACAAGGATATTCCGAATTTAAACTGATTACTAAATTTTTGTCATCATAATAAGCCTCATTAACATACTACTAATTTGCGTAAATTGTGGGTGTAAATAAATGTCTGTATAGTACCGAAAAGATGGCATCTGGCCAAATGTTTGACCCATTACCTGAAGCCCCAGTGATTATTGCACATGGGCGATATATTATCAGTGTGATATCACCCAGCCCTACCATTTCCCCTCTAGTTCATTAAGTATTTATTAACAAAGCTGTTTTGTTCAACAATTCATGTCGAAAACCACTTGAAAAACAAGCCAGCTGTACCTTCTTAGGACATAACTTTGTGCTGAAGACATCCTTTATGGTTTCAATGAGGACATTGTGAAGTTCTTGGTTTAATCCCTGGAAGTGACTGAAGGACAAGATTACCACCTCTCTTGGATGGACATCCAACCACTCTCTAATCTCCTTCAGAACAGACTACAAAAGAGAAGTAGAAGAAATCCTTGCAGCAGCATAAACCTTTCTGTAAAGAAATTCTGAAATTCATACTACTCTGTTAGATATACAGGCAATCACCAGGTTACGAATGAGTTCCGTTTCCTAAGTCTAAGCCAAATTTGCAAGCAAGTCAGACAATTAATCACAGTACATTATAATAATACTTATTACGGTAATAAGTTATAAGTAACTACATATGGTACTGCATGGTACATTGAGCCAACAAACTGCTAAAGCCATCCAACATTTTCACGAGAGACACAAAGTAGTGCATGTGTTCCTTATCAGGAACCATTGCATTTAACCCAAATATTTAATAATAGAATTTATGGCAGTGTGTTTATAAGTATGAGTCATTCATAAGTCTCTTAACCTGTCCATACAAGTCTCATATGCTCTTAACCCGGGGTCCGTCTGTACAACGTAACCTATATAAACCAATTAACAAAGGGCCTCAAGTTGATTCAATAGTTTAAATGTTGCAAATACTAAACTTTTCCATAGCTGAGTGTAAAGTATATTGCACATAAACAGACATCAATGCTATAAATGCCACACAAAATCTCAATATTTTTAGAACAGGCAATATTTCCATAAATAAAAAAAATTAAACATTACAGCATGCATAATGCTAAGTTGCATTGTTGTTGCACAAGTAACGTTTCTTCTGCAGATGATTTTAAAGTCAAACTGGCTGCATGTTAACTTACTTCCACGGTCACTGTCGTATAGACGCCATGATAAAAGCACAAGTCACTGGAGCAGTCATTGGGCCGATGGGCAATTCGCAGGTCACAGTATCGAACTCCACCATCCAACTGCTGTGTTACACTGGACTCCTGAGGAAAACAGGAAGGGGGTAGATGACATGCTGCTACCGGACTACGGAAGTTACTTACAAGGGTTAACCAAAACACACCAATTAAGGGTTTATTGGAATCATGAAGCTGAGCAGACAACAGTCATTTCAGTTTGAATATTTAACTCCTTTTATCTTCATTGCATGTCAGCTCCCCAGACAAATGTCACTCATATTAAAAACAACTCTGGAACAGAAATCATGGAATTGGAACTACCAATTATATTTCCAGTAAGAAAAATATATTTATCCACACTGATCAAACCTGTTTTCAAGCTGCAGGCAGCATGGGTAGATAAGTAAACAGACATGTGACTACATCACTCGAAGCTCACTGGTGCAAAATAATATCAAAAGAATAGTGCACAAGAACAGTGCACACACCCTTCAAAGAAATGACAACTGAAAATGAGAAACCTAGACTGCATGTTAGATACAGGTATACACTTGGTGTTGGGGAAGTCACAAAAGTCCATTACAGACAGAGGTGGAAAGTTTCAGGCCTAGAAAGTACAAATCCAGACAAAGGTTTTTTTTCATGGTACCTTACTCTACACCTCATATTTGTGCTAAGCGTATATTGCTGATGCCTGCATATATTGACCTCTTTGACAAAAAGAACTTCCACCTCCTTCAAAGAGGTCACTGCATTCTTGGGGGTCTCTGGACAGTCTGGTTGTTCTCTCTCATGGTTTGTTTCGACAACTTAGTCTAAGAAAAGTGGTACCATTTTCCATTCATTTATTAACGATGAATGTGACTGTGTTCTCATGGATATTTAAAGCCTTTCTTTCTGCAGTCTCAGTAGTACTGTGCTTAGATGAGCTTTCTGATTTATTAGGCTGAATGGAAACTGCAGTTGGATTTCTATGCCGCTTACCTGTGTTACAGCCCATTTGTATAAAAAAGGACGGACCAGTGGTTTCATGTACTTATCCAGCTTCTGCAGCAAATCTGGTTGTGTGAGGTCCATCGGACTGTTCTTATCCAAGCAGTAAGTAATGGTGTCATGACTTCCTACAAAATGCACACAACATGCTTAAATCTAAAACATGTTAATCGTAATAAAAGAACAAAAAAAACTCATCCAAGAATAAAATATTTCTACATACACTTTTTGCGATCATGAATATTCATTTGATTTTTGCAACTAGTTACTGGGAAGTGTGCCCATTTACCTGGGATGGCCAGGTTATAGAGAGGCATGTTGTGAAGTATGGCTGGCAGGTGAGACATCCAGTTGTCTGTGGGCAAATCTCTCAGGGACTGGTTACTCGCAGACATCTCTGTATTACACGAAACTGATTCAGTATAAATAATTTGTATGCTGGACGGTAGCGAAGAATTTGTAAATACAAGTAAATATTTTGCATATATAAAAAAACTCAGTTTGTCGAAAAGGATTAGGAAGTAAATTTTACACCAAAATCTACTAACGCACCAATGAATACTTATTCTTCAAAACGAATAACGTTTATCACTAAACACATTATGCATTTGTTTCTAACCATCGTGGGAGTTACATCTGGAAGCAAACGGAATAATTACCTTTCCCGAATGACTAACGACGCGGAAGTCACAGTAGTTTCTTCTATATTACTTTCTGCGGTAAACTGCTATGGGAACAAATTTAAATAGCTTCCCATTACAAAACAAATGGCCCAGACACGTCCGCTCATTTCCCAGTCTGTCCCATCCAGGCACCGTCAGGAGAGGCAAAGGTGAAACCGGCACAACACCGGAGCCCCGAGCAGTAGCCGGCCCTCCATCGTATCAGGTTGCAAATGGACGCTTCGTGCTGAAAGATCCGCCGTTGAATGCGTTGAAAACTTTAACATAATAGAAAAGTCGCATTTTAAATTCTAATTTTTAACGTCTTTATCATAGATTACTATGGCTCTCACAGGGGATACGGTATGAAATAAAACAGGAGCTGAGAAGCGTTCAGAGGGCGGTCGCGTTTTAATATGCCGAGGAGCGCTCGCGCTCATCCAATCGGCGTAACCTCGCTACAAGGAAATAAATAGTCGTTAACACCACCCATAAAGAGACTTTTATATTATACCCACACGGCATTAAATCCAAAGTTATATTTAAACATTTGGAACGCATATTGTAAGTGATAAGTAATAATTATTAGTTTTCCACAATAACTCTTCGATCAAGCGGAAGGTGCCAAGTCAGCGACGGGGCCCAGCGCGGGTCTTCCGGAGTGTGAGTCTGGCAGCCGGGGGTGGATAAGTCGTTTGTAACTTTAGCTTCTACTCAGGTCGGGAAAGTCGTAATTACTAGATGAGAGCACATGAACGCCAGTGCAAAGTCCGTATTTACTGATGGGAAACTCGAGGTTTTCTTTAAACCCCGACTTCCCGAGTTGGGGGCGTTTCATTACAACAATCGTGGCGAAGGTTATGGATACCTCCCATGTCAAAGGCAAATTAATTTGAAATTAGTACATTTTACGTTGCCTGCCATTGCAAAACTCTTAATTGTTTTGAAGGTTGAGGACATTATTAAATGGCGCACTGCCAAAAAAAATTTGATAGGTTCGTGGCTTAATATTTGATGTGTAGCTGATTAGCTGTTGTTTAAGCAGGGGTTACTAAAAGTAATGTAATAATTAATGTAAGAATTCATTTTGTTATGTGTAAATTAACCTATTAACTCTTAAGTTGTAAACTGGAATAGCGAGTAACTAGTTATCAACACAAACAAATGGGTTTCCTAAGCTCTTCTTCACGTTCAGTAACGTTGGGGGAATGCAAAATTAAGCCAAACAAAACGTATCTTTCTTACTGCCTCTTTCTTACTGCCTCCCTTTACTCCGACTTAACAACTTGAACATGCGTCATGTAGTAATTACGTTTTCCCTGCTCCCTAGTCGGATCTTCCAGTAGGACTAGACTAGCATTAGACTTCCGGGTTGTTCCAAAAATTACTATACAGCGAACTCTACTGTCGACTGGATAAAACGGACTGTAGAAAAACACCGAGAAAATGTAAATGAGAATCTAGCGACGAGCTGGTATCCTATTAAAGATTTTTCCAGGTTTCTGTCCTGTTCTTTCTGGGATAAACTCCAACCACAACAGAACGTTGTAGTGGATATTTTTTTAACACTTCAGAAGAGAGTCTCCTTCTAGGAATGATAAAGCTCCAGAAAATGTATTATCGGAATTAATGATTTTTCAGAAAGACCTAACCATTTGGAAAACCCTCTGTCCCTCCATCTGTCTCAAGCAGCACAGCGCACAAAGGTGTGGTACATCCTGGATGGGATGTCAGTAAATCAAAGGGCGTGTACATACACACAGTATACTCTGTGGGCAATTTAGAGGCACCAGTTAGCCTAAGAGCATGTCTTTGAACAGCAGGAAGTAACCTGAGTAGCAGGAGGAAACCCTGGTGGGTGGTAGGACTAGGCCACAGTGCCATCTTCATTTGGAAAAACACAGGCAAAGAAAAGACCTATATCAAGTGACAAATATTTCACTACATTGTGCATATCAGTTCCAAATGCTTTAAACATGAAATTTTAATAGCACAGGGAACAGTACACAACCTCCACATATCAGAGAAGGAACAAACAACAATTGAATCACAGAATTGAACATGCCACCAGGAAGTTTAAAGACTCAGTGGACAGGATGTTCTGGAAGAATTCAATCTATATGATCAACAGCGGTCCATGTCAGTTTGGGGTTTGAATTCCACCCCTGTTATGCAAGTTTGCATGTTCTTCCCATGTCACTTGTGTTTTTTTTTCTGGGTACGTTTCACTTCTGCAGGGCAGAAAGACAGCAAGTAGTCAGGAAAATTGGTTTCAAAATTGCCTGTAGTGTGTGTGCACATCCAGCAATAGACTGGCATGCCACTCAAAGTAACACCCAATGGTGAAATCACTCTGCCAATGCTGGAAGCTCAACCAGCAACCTTCCATTCACAGCCTCTTAAGCCACTGAGCCACACATCACACATTTAAGCTAGTTGCCTGCTTTTTGCCTGACGCCACCTGGGACAGACTCTAGGCTTATCAGTACCCTACACTGGACAAGTGGTTGGATGATGGAAGAAATTTAGGTGTCACAATAAAATGAGGCATTTCCACCTTTCAAAAAAGTGAATTTTCTTAATACATTACCTCATATTTTCACGTCAACCGGCACATCAATAGCGTTATCATTTCCTGTCATATACATCTGGATTTTTATGTACAAAGTAATTAATCAAATTTCATTGTGCTATTTCAGTTAAAATCCATTAAAACCGAGAGGCAAAGCAGCAAAAGGAAATCACACAATAAACTGGGATGCATTTTTTAATTTAATGAAAAACATTAAAAAGAAACAATACCTGAAAATTCAATACCACCTAATGCAGTAAACATAGTATAAAATTAGCACCCCCTTTGGCTTTTGTCTGAATGAAAGCCAAGACATCCCTCCAAGAATTCTTTACAGTGTTTTCAATAGTCTGAAAGATGACACAACTCAGTGATGCCTTTTAACAACAACATTTTATACAAGTAGTTCTCCATTATGCACAATAAGAGGTTGGGTGGTACAGCACGTAAGCAATACCCTGGACTGCAGGTGCCTGAAGTCACATATGCAAAGAAACCGCTGCTCTGTGACCGTCCAGCCTTTCCAAAACCTCTTGCCAGCCTAGCCGGGTCTCAGCATGGAGTAGCTAGACCATTAACAGGCTCTTAAGTAAAGCTGCCAGCTGTACAGATTGGTCCACTTTTTTTCAGATTTCCATAGGTTCACTACAGTAAGGAGTGTCATACTCTATAATGAACCGATTACACAAGTAGTTCCTAAACCTGCTGTTCCGTGCAAGAAATGCACAAGTTTTTGACATTTTCCATGATTATTTATTTGGCAGTAATGTGCATACACACTGCAGGGGTAGACTTCAGGCATGTACTGCAGTAATAATTTATAAAATCACTAATATTCTTTCACACAGCTTCACGCAAAATATTCCACCAGGAATTTCTAAATCCAGCAATTACCCTTGAAAAACACAATAGTCCTGATTGAGAGGGGTGTGTAGTTGGCAAATGGAATGATTTTTCTCCTAAATATATGCAAGTTGAAACCTGGGTAAAGACTGCATTTTCTTCATTTACTAAAAGCAAAGAAACTTCAGTTTTAGAGTTATACTTTGGATTGATCTGAAATTAACTATAATCATACATGTACTTGGACATGTACACAAAATTTTGGTAATGCTTAAGATGTGTGATGTATAAAAAATACTAACATGGGAGCATTCATCCTTACAGATTATGTGCTCGCCGAGAATTTTATTTTTTTTGCACTGAACATATTAACGATTCTCACAGGGAGATACTGAACACAAAGATCCCGTCTTTCCAAACTCCTGGTGGAAGAACTCAGGTATTTACACTTCCCCATAAAAGGGCAAAAAAGCACCAAGAAGGACCCCAGGCCAGGAGAGAGGAGTGTCATGGAAAGTAATGGCTTCAGTCTCTTATTAATGTCATGACACAAAACAGGTGTCTTAATTCACCAAAATAGACTATTCTGCAAACACAGGGAAAGGGTGTGAATTAACATGTTAATTAACAAGGGTATTTTGTGTAGACCTCCTCTTCAGCTGCCAGGAGTAACTATTTCAAAACTATAAAATGTAGAGACTTTTCTTAAATATCCACAACAGTAGTTAAAAGGCTGTTCTACACACCCCCTACAGATATGCCACGTGTCTTTAAATTAACTCAGTTTTAATCGCTAAAATCCACTTGTGTAGCATTAGGAAAGGCAGAAAGGGCAGACAGACATAAATATTTCAGTCTCTTCCTGGTTTGAAAAAAAATCAGTTCAGCTGGTCCAGACCATTCACGCTAGTGAACGTGACCCTTGGGGTTACAATGGCAGGAAGGAAGGGGAGCCGTCTCCTAATCCTTTACGGAGCACCCGTGTTTAGGTCGGCACTCCTGGAAAACCTTACATGCCGAGCGATTCCTCCATGAAGGCACGGGACAACCCTGAACTTCATCCTGAGCCCAGAGGAGGAAATACCAGAACCAGGTCATGTTTAAAGAAAAAAAAAAAAAACAAGGAGTTATGGTCAAGACCTCTGCACAGAGGTCCTGGAGCCCAATAAGAGTTTGCTCTTGCTGCTGCTGCCTTTCCCACAGTCCTGATCTGGATATTCTTCCTCCAGGCTATAACCCAGCCCTCGGACACGCCTCTTCCTCCCCTTGATTTCAGGCTCCGAGTCGCTGAGCTCCAGGTCCGGGCAGTACCCATCACTCTCCTGGCAGGGCGTACCTGGGTCTTTGGTGGAGGTATTCCAGGCCGCCGCTCTGCGGTCGTTTGTGGCTTCCGTCATGCCCTCCTTCAGCTGTCGGCTGCACTGCTCCACGGTGAAGTGGCCCAAACTCTCTGGCAGATAGTCTTTGCCCGAGATGCAGTCCCGGCTTCCGTGCTCATAGGGGCCCTTGAGGGAGCCCTTAATCGGCAGGTCCTCCACGACGCCACTGAACTTGTGAAGCCGACGATGCTCACGCTCCTGCTTGCCGTGCCCATTGGATGAGTGGCCGTGGAGGATGGCGTGATACCCCAGGGTCTTTCCTGGTGGCTTGGCGACTGGAACTGGTAGAAGGCCGTTGGTGAGCTGAGGTGTCTGGTCTCGCCCCTTAACCTGTCCCACCTTGCCAATGCTGCAGTCGAACACGTCCCTGCCGTTATCCGGACACAAGGGAATATTACCTGACCTGAAGCTGGACTTCCCGTTTCCAAGAGCTTCTTTGGGCATCTTTAGTTTTAGCATTATCCTTGGTGGAGTACTGTTGGTCTTCTCCAGTGCCCGAGGGAGAGAAGTGCCTGAAAACAAAGTGAAGAACGTTGACTTTCTAGAACAGACCATTACTAACCAGTTAGATAAAAATATTTAAATAACACTTAAACTCACAAAGCATCTTTGCAGTACCATGTCTGTAATGTGAACAGAAAGATAAGTGTACTAATAATGTTTGTAAAAATGGCAAGAAAAGTATTCCCTGCCTAATTAGACAATGGCAAGTACAAAGTGAACAAGTCAGAATATTTTAAGATTAAACAAGAGACACTAAAAAATCCAAGTCATCTTCCACGGTCTTTGCAATAAGGCTGTTGATGTACCCCTGACCTGATGAATGTGGACACCACTCATATCCATGGAAGGTTTCTACTGTCGAAGGTGGGATTTTGCCAAAAAAAAGTCCTACCAAGACATACCAATATTCTTGCTACATTTCAATGGATAATTTCAGTGTGTTTTTTTTGAAAAAATAAAAAATAGCAATAAGACATAAGTTTATACACAGAGCAAAAAATAGCTTTTATTTTTGTTAAAAAATAAGTTCTGAAGTAAATAGGGCTGCATACCGACACATAGCTCCTCATCCATCAGCTGCACTTGCAGGTTGAAGACCTGCTCCTGGGCTTTGCTGTGGGACAACTTAAGCTTCTCCCTCCGGCTCACCATGTAACACAGGTTCCTCACCTGCAACACCAAGCAGAGCAGAAGGTAATAAAACGGGGAGGACTAACAGAGCGAAACACCAGAGGTCTCATGCTCTTCTCTCTGGCTACGGAGCCTCACTCACTCTCTCCAGGTCCTGCCGCAGGTGCATGAACATGCGCATCCGTGTGTGCACGCTGTTCTCCTCGGGCTGCAGCAGCACGTTCTCCTCCTCCTCTTTGGGAGGAAGGAGGGCCTTATTGAAGCTGCTCTTGCGTTTGAGCTTCCAGTATTGAAAGATGAAGTCCAGGATGTGAGGTGGGACCATCATGTCCTGAGCTAGCTCCCCGGGATGCACCAGTGAGTAGAACTCCTCTTCTAGCTCCTGCAGCTTTCGTGCTCGCAGGCCCAGCTTCTCGGTCTCCGTGGGGGGCTTTTGGCGGGCGGGGCTGTGCCCCCCCTCCCCCGCCTTGGGCTTGCTGTGCTTCAGGCAGTAGGACTTGAACTTGACCTCGTCGCCTTCGTCCAGGATAGTCTTCATCTCCAGGTTGTGCTCGAAGGCACAGGTGACGTGGAACGGAACGGTGCAGCTCTTCACTGAGCACTATAAGGGCAGAAGGTCACACTGATCAGGAACAGAAAAACAGTAGCTGCATGTCTGAAATAAAAACACAGTTCAAGATGTAGTATAGGACTAGACGACAGCTATCTGTGATACGATTAATGTGTTCGCTTAATGTGGCAGCGGTTCTACGCTGCTGGATAGGTTTTGGCCCACCTGGATGCACGCGCCCATCTTCAGCTTGCAGAGGCTGCAGATCAGCGACCAGCGGCTGGGTGGGATGTGTGACACTTTGGTGATTGGCTCCATCCTTTCCGGACAAGCAATGCTCACCTACAGCAGTGGTTGTGAGGGGGGGGAAAAAAAAAAAAATAAAAAAAAACATTTACAGTAATGCAGTCGGAAGAAACCAGGCATAGGGAAAGACTTCACATTTTGGCTCCCAACTCACTTCAGGGATCCAGAGGGCACAGCTGACATGGGCCCATTTGGTGCCCGCCCGGGTAGCCTTCATGGCTCCGCCCTTATTTGGGCAGAGCATGCACTGTGGGTCGATGCCCAGGACACAGGTCCTGCAGAGCCAGCAGCCATCTGGAACCTTTACGATGCCATAACAAGCCTGCAGGGCAAAACAAGCTGGATTACACCCCCGTCTCTATCTATCAACAGGCCTCTCACAGCCACTTCCTCTAAGCAATCGCTCACACTCTTCACTGAATTTTGGCTCACTAGAACAACAGCCGTGACCTTTACTGTCGGGCATGCCTGAACGACGAGTGGCCAGCGCATACTGGTTTCTTACTTGATGCACGCAGATGTTGCACTTGTCACAGAAGACCATGTCGTTGCCCTCCTCGCTCTCTGGCGAGCGGCATACGTCGCAGACGACGTCCTCGTCATACTCGATGCCCAGGCCTTCCTCCGTCTCGATGGCGTGATTCATGCTGTCGTGACACTGGCGTTCCAGAGCCTCCATGACGCGCTCCATGGTCAGCTCATCTAACTTATCTTCCCCTAATACGCACACACACCCACACACAGAACAGAGTGCTTTGTTACTGCAAACACAGAAACAAAGGACCACTCCAATCACATAAATCATATACATCATGGAAATGAATAAAGTATGAAAATATGTGTATGCATACATCCGTATATGTTTTTATATATATATATATATATATATATATATATATATATATATATATATATATATATATATATATATATATATATATATATACATATGTGTTATATACATACACATGTATGTCTGTGTGTATGTATGTGTGTATATATACACACACACATACATATATACACACCACTCTCTTCTCTGTAGGTGAGAGCAAGCAAGGGCAGCCACCTGTTGTGGCTCCCAGGGAGCTGGGGGCTAAGGGCCTTGCATAAGGAGTCACAGATCTGTCGCCAACCTGATCACAGGCATACAACAACATTACCCCGAGATTTATGTGAATGATTAAATATTCTGAGCAGGAGTAATTCCTTACACAACGCCATTTAGTGTTTTCTGCAGGTTACTCTGAGCCTGTGTCTGCAGTGAGCAAATTAAAACAAATGAAATGGTATTCGCAATTAGGAACTAAAAGCCTTTGAGGATTCTTGCTCATCAAATGTCGGCAGAGCATTACGCTGTGTGTGCAAAATGTGACATGGATTTTAAAAAGTGAAAAAAAAACCCGTCTTGAGGCAGCCCTTGCATGTCTTTAAAGATGAAGTTGAAAACAACTTGGAAATAGATTTCCATCACGCTGGCCAAAACAAACACGGAAGCAATATAGCAGCCCCACCCACAAAGTCTGTCTGCCCCTTTACCCATCTCTGCCAGCTCCTGGTTCAGCTCCTGCAGCCAGTACAGGTCCATATCGTCCAGGTCGTAGCGACACATCGCCTCAGCCAGCTCCTGGACGCTGACGTAGCCAGGCTCCTGGGCTTCCTGGCTACAGCACTGGATATACATTTTCGGCCTGGAGAACAAGCTTTCTTTGGGCTCCTCCGCAACAATCCTGCACATGGGTCATGTGGGGGACACATCAACAGTACTGAGGGTCTCTCTTCTCCATCGCCACAGATATCATTGAGCTTGCTTTAGCTTTAACGATATTGTTTTAGTTTGCACGTGCTAAGCAAAAAAAAAAAAAAAAAAAAGTACTGTAAATTAAAATAATTCAATTGTTAAATCTTGTTGTCTAGAAGAAAATCCCCTGAGACGACAGAAGGAGAACAATCAGCCCCGCAAGTTGTGCGAGTGAAAAGGAATCTGAGGTGGACACCCACCTGACAGAGGCTTGGGGAATGGCGTCAGGACTGGCTGGAACCTGGACCCCCTTCTCCCACTCTTGCCTCCAGGGGTCCGCCAACAGGTAATACTCCTCCAGTGAGATGTGGTGGGAGTCAGGCAGCTTCATTGCACTGATCAGGTCTTTTCGGAAAACCTGCAACCCCGGGGAGGACGATACATTAAGGGAGAGGTGCGCGCACAGGTTCCGGTCACTTCCGACGACGAGGAAAGCGAAAGTCAGGCTTGCGGAAATACCGATACCTCTGCCGGTTTCTTCGGCATGGAAATGGGGGTGCCGGCCTTCCCTCCATACTTACTGGAAGAGCAGAAAGAGGTTGAAGGACCTGAGATGGATATTAGGGAGACAGAGATAAGAAGAGCTGAAGTAAACAAATACTCCTAAAAATAGAGTATGACAAAGGCAGCCACTCTAGTGATACTCCTCAACTTACAACACGTGGTAATTAATCATACTTACGGCCATTGTCCCCCTAACTTGTACATTAGCCTTAAATTATTGCAGTCATGATCATCAGCTGTCAGGTCTAATGTCAGCCACTTGCTGTGCGGTACAATAACATGGCACTGCAGCACCAGACGACACAGTATTTGGAAGATAATCTTTTGTTGAATTGTTCAGAGCTTGGGTGCTAGCATACTTATGCAAACGAAAGTATCTGCAGGGCTTATTTCTGTGCTTGATTCTGGAACATGGCAGGCAAGACAAAATTCTTTTAGTATGTTTATACTTCCGGTCTTGATAATGTCCGACTCACAACCTGATTTTCAGAGCCTAAGCTTGCAGAGTATCTTAATGTTTTTCGCTGACTGCTGTCTATTCTGGATATACAGTCTGTTGCAAGCCATATATTTTTTTTGGACTTAGGTACGTTGTAGGCAGCACTGGGCATTGATTAAATACATGCTTAACTGCTTGAATACAAAACAATCCAGCATCAGTATGAACACATACTATATGGGAGACTGAGGTATTCAAAAACACTGGGGGGGGGGTGAAATGAAGGCGCAACTATCAGGACCACACTCACTCTCATTGTCTGAGCTGTCGCTGCTACTTGAAGACCTGTGGCGCTTCATCCTGCAGTTCCTGAAGCCAGGAGAAAAGGAGGTCAAGGCTGGAAAGGGGGGCTCGTAATAGCCAGAGCCAGACATTTCAGGTCCAGAAAGTACCAACTGAGTACTCTGTGACTGTGACTCTTTATACTCAGCTGGTTGGTTGAAACAAAATCCTAATTTGTATTTGTACTTTCTGCACCTGAAATGTCCGTCTCTGGTAGTAGCACCTTCATGACGGCAGTGCAGGGGGTTTTAACCTTCCTCAGGCCAGGTATGAAATGAAAACAGAACAGTGCTAAGAAGCCCCATAAGTAAGGACCACCTAAGGACCAAAGGGTTGGGGGGCGGCTTCCACATACATATTTTTTGCTCCACATCAAGTGAATAGTAATTCTGACAGTTTCTGCAGTCTCCAAACTGGAAACTTCTATCATACAGGAATCTTAAGAGAACAGCAATGCCGACTGTTTGCAGGAACAACCGAACATCTGTGACTAAAACATTACAAGAAGCCTCAGAGTGCTGTACTGCAAAAATGTCGATATATTTTTGTAGCACAGGATTAGGAATAAAGATAAACTTACCATACGTCCCCAAAAGAAGAGCATGCTAGAGTATTCTTACGTTTTCCTAAATCTCAAGACTCATCTCTGGGGAGGAAAAAAAAAAAACACAGTATTTCAAAATGATGCATAAGTGCAATATGAATGGCATGGTATTATTAAAAACTTGGCATTCTTGGGACTCCCAGGAATGTGTAGGAAGTTATACTAATAAATCCCAGGGTACTACATAGACAACTGATGTTTGTGAGGGCTACCTCCATAACTGTAGCCATTTATTCCCTGCACAAAAGATTTCGGTGTCAATGTGCTAAGAGACCGTGATGCTGAAGCCTAGAGACAGGCTTCCCACAGAAAGGGACTTAAAGCACTGGCTGACTGCTAATGAGCACACTCCTAATTTTTTGCTCAGATAAATGAGGTGATGAACAACAAAGTACTCCAGTTAAGACGGACAACCTCCACAGTCTGCTAGACACAACCTGCCCAAACACTGTAAATCCACAAGTACAAGCCTAATTAAACTTAGCACTCACACTATGCTATTAAATATCTTGACAATTTTTATTTCCCCAATATTCCGTTTTCATGATATTCTCATACTTTTTTTTGTCTGCGCTAAGTTTACTTGTTTGCACTGGATACTGTCCTTGCACCGTTTCTTCTTTTGTACTAATTTGTTTGCGTCTTTCCACACCTTGCTGCTGTACGCACAAGAATTTTCCCTTGGGATCAATAAAGTTTAACTTATCTTAATCTCATCTTATAAGGTGATGGGTGTTACAGAGAACAGCTTCATGATCTCAAAGCTCCATGAAGAAGAGGAAGCAGCAGAGAAGCTGTGGGAGGCTCCTTTATAACCTTCCAGGCCAGACAGGACCTCATGTGCCAAATATGAAAGAACGGCTCCTGGGTGATGAGTTCAATTCACCCTGAAAAGTACTGCCCTTCCATACACTACCAACATAAAGCTCACACTATATTAAAAACGTACTGTACATCTGCACAAATCCTCCAGCATAAAATGATTAGCCTCAGTAAATGCGTGTCAAACACAACATTTCGTTAATACGCACCATTACACAGCAATGGTGTGTAGAACAGTGTGAAAAGAATCACATTAACACCAGGGATAATTTATTATTTCACTGGCTGTCCATTGAGTACAATGGGCCTCTGCAGCCGGGTCCGGAAACACTATTTCCTTTCAATGCCATCAACGACACATTAACCGCATACATTCTCTTAGTGCAATTGTCAGCACTTGTGTGACGACCACCCCGCTTAAGCTGCAAGTGACAACCTCAGCCCTGAATTTACATTAATAGCAAAGCTACGCTACCCGTTATGGATGCGAGACACCGCTATTGAAATCATCGGTGTGACTTGTTCTGAACAAAAAGTCAGTACAATATTTACTTTTGGAAATTAGACAACCAGATGCGAAGCTACTCTTTTCCCATTTCAATAACTTGTTTTCCGGGGATATCCTCACTGACACATGCATTCTATATATTTATATACATCATTAAAAAACAGAAATAAAGAAACAACGTGCTTCCAACTTGGAAAATATAAAACCATACTTGATGTTTGATGTTTCTGATTAAAGAATGTAAAAACATCCAGCCTTGGGGAACAGTAATAGGATTACGTATGGCTGGTGCACCAATACTAACTTTGTCGTGTTACAGATCAGAAACTGAGCAACTCCAAGAGCAAACCACATAGGACTTGGGGGACCCGTTACTGCATTGAGGTTTTCTGCGGCTTTATATCTTGTACAACACACACAAAACTTTCACAACTCCTAAGAGAACAGTGAACAGGGACACTTAATCTACTCTTTTGTGTTTCTTTCATCCAAATAAAATCCCCATTATCCAGAATGAACCTTACAGGTCCAATTTTGCAGATTCTTGCGTAAGAACTATGATACGTTTTCAGCCTGTGACCATAAAAAAGGCAGGAAGCAGAGGCTGTACTAGACGCAGAGAGAGTTTAACACAATGGCTCAGTACCACTTTGCCCCCAAATGGTGCCTGAAAATATCTGAGGGAAAATAAAACCGTTCAGATAACCCCAATTATATACAGCTTCAGCAAAACATCAACTATTCTGTGTACTGCTAACTTAACAATCAGTGTACAAAGAAAGATTGTGATCAAACAGGTTAAAAAACTTGCTAGGAGCGATTCTCATTTCTGTCACATGACACAAGGCTGGACTGACCATGTCAATGTAACAAATTTATATTTTAAACTTCATAAGTACTGAAGTGTAAACCCTAAAACGAATGTATGAATGAACATATACATTGTAAAAATATATATTTCAATAGAATATAGTGTGATGAAATCCATCATCCAAAGAAGCTATCAGATGTGTCAAGTGGCTCCTTGTTCTGCTTTTCACTGATAAGTGCGAATGACAAAAGTGTGACTAGGCGACTGCAAAACTGAAGAAAAAACATCCTCGGCAAAAAGGCAGACGCTACACTGCAAGGCAACAGCTCATCCAGCCAGCTACCCAACCGTGCTCCAGGTGACTGAAAACACATCTTATCTAAAATTTAATGGATCTTCGGGAAGTTGAGGGCCCTGCTTCAACTGTCATTCTGCTGTCATGAACGTGCTTCAGGAAGATACCAAAAATTCCTCAGGGTGCGCGACAGCCCTGAACTCCTGACTAGCCGTTTGCGTCACATTTGTACAGAAATATCTTTATGATAGACAGGGGCGTACAAGGAAATTCTGTGCTCTGTGACAGAATGTCACCTTGAGTCGCCTGCCCAATCATACGCATGAGTCAATACATTGAAGGACCCTTGTCATGTGCTGCCCCCCCACCCCTGAACTCGCTACGGTCTCCACGCCCCTCCAACAACCCCGAGAACAGAACTGTTACCAAATTACTTGTAACGTAGAACAGTCTAAACTTAGGTTATTCGCTGTACACTGACCATGTTTAAGTTTGGAGTTACTTGGTAACTTTGTTACATCTCCCATAAGAAGTGACATTTCACAAGGATCGCTGCTGTTGCCGATTATGTGGCACTGCCTATGTCTGTGATACAAGTCATGCTGTAGATTTGGTTCCCTAATCAAGGCTTTGGGAATGTTCACGCACAGGCCGACAGTTCCAACGCTTCATCAAAGACCAAACAATGGCCACGTAATGGGGGCACAGTAGAATGTAGGACAGAATACTTTTCATCATACTCCTACAATGGGCTGTGATAATAAAATAACCGCAGTCGTCTTCTCAAACAGGGAGCTACATTGGTATGGCATAGCCAGGTCTGCAAAACCATTAATCGGTCACAAAACGAACTAGACAATGACTCAAAAACGGGGTGGGGGGGTATAAGATTTAACATTACAGGGCAAGAAAAAGATGTGTACAAAAACCATGTTAAAAATATGCTATGGTGGCCAAATACAGATGGATGTGCACACTTTTATTATGGATAAAGTGGCTCATGCTCACCTGTGCATTCAAATTAGAGTTCATTCAAGAATAATCAATGGCTTCACATCAGGGGGGTGATCAGAAATGACATTACTGTTGCAGTTTAAGCTGGTGCAGGAGGCTGGTGGTGTTTGCTGGGGTATGCATGCACCCCCCGAGGTAGACGTCCTCCTAACGTCAGGCGGTGTGCGGGCTGCCCGGCGGCGGCCCTAAACGCCCATGTCTTAGGCTACAAAGAAACTGGCTGTCCGTAACCCCGGAAACAAGGCAACAGCGCCCCGGTCCGCGAACAATCAGCTGGATTTATTCACGCTGCCGACATTTAGCGCTGGCCTTGGCGCCAAAAGGCCTCAGTGTTTGAGGATGACCACGGCTGCTTCGAGAAAAAAAAACAACACTAATATGAAATATCATGTTCAAGCCCCGGGGTGACATTTACACTAATGTATAATATGAGCAGCAAACCGAATGTAAGGTTATGGTTTGTTCTGGTGCTGTACAAAGCGGAGAGCCCACGAGAAGGCACGGAGGCCCCGCCGGCCAGAGAAATCATCTAGGGACGGAGCTGAGTGGCAGAGCCAAGCAAACAATATTGTTCATTCATCGACCTTACCTTACATCATAAACGGCCGACGAATACTAATTAGGTGCCGTGCTGGCCGTTGTACAATTTAAGAAATATCTTCACCTATACACTAGTTAGGTTCGGGAGTGAGGCGCACGCTGTCTTTATTTTACCTTTCATTTCTGTTTCCTACCGCGGCAATTCCTCCTCCGCCATGGCACAGCAGCCCTATTGTGCCACCGGGGCCGCAGGGTCCTACACTCCGCCTGTTCTCCCTCCCGCTTCCCCGTCCCCAGCGTTTTCTTTTATTCTAATTAAATTTCGCTTCGGGAGTTTTGCTTTACCGTTTCAGTTCATGATGTATTACCAGGCCCGCACGATCCTAGACCCAACATAGTTAATCTTGGGGGGGGAGAAACAGACCTAGTGGCAGTTATACTCTCATGTACTCTGCGTTATTTCTGGTGTATACAGGCTTTATCATTATAGGATTAAATGTGAGTGTGCGTGCCATGTGATGTACTGGGATCCAGGGGGTACCCGTGCCTCCTCCACCGTATAAGCTTTAATGAAAGAAAATGGATGGATGAATGAAAATGCTACAGTGGAGAATGGTGTTGGACGGAAGCATTTTATATCGTAGGCCTATAGCTTGATACAAAATACGAAAAAAAATTAAAATACAATAAACTTCACGGGACTCCATATATTTTAAAGAATAATTGAAATAAAATGTAAATTATTTTTTTAATCAAATAAGCAGCAACATTCATGGTTTGTCTAAGCACATGTAAATGTTTTCTTACAATCCTGCCTGTGCAATATCTTTGTTTATAGCACTGGGGTCAATGATCTATGGCTAGACCAGTAAATATTTTGCTTTCAAAAGAATACATCTAAACAAAATAAAAATAAGACAAGAATGTGTATGGGGGGCATGGTGGTTAGCACTGTTGCCTCACACCTCTGGGACCTGGGTTTGAGTCTCTGCCTGGGTCACATATGTGTGGAGTTTGCATGTTCTCCCCATGTCGTCGTGGGGTTTCCTCCGGGTACTCTGGTTTCCCCCCACAGTCCAAAAACATGCTGGGGCTATTGGAGTTACCAAATTGCTTGTAGGTGTGCATGTGTGAGTGACTGGTGTGTGAGTGTGCCCTGTGATGGGCTGGTCCCCCATACTGGGTTGTTTCCTGCCTCGTGCCCTTAGCTTCCAGGGTAGGCTCCCGCAATCCTGACAGATAAGAGGTTTGGAAAATGGATGTAAATAAGATCTTATATAGATATAAAAATTATTTGTCTGATTATTCTTGCACCTTCTACATATTCAATCCCATATTCCTCTACAAATGAGAAATATAATCTTCTGAAGTAATTCTAAATGTAATTATGTCCCACAATGCAACAGAAAAAATGAGAGATTCACAGCAAAATAATAAAAAAAAAGATTTCCAAACAACACAGTAAGGAGTATGTTAAAGAAAAGGCAATAATGCCAATGATAAAGTTGCTAGTAAAAAATACATTATCGTGAGATGTGACACCCAATGCAAGTATAAAACTCCGTACCTTCAGATGCATGGGCATCACTAGCAAATCCACAGACAAACCAGAGGTCTGCAGCAATTTAAAACTCATGTTATAAAATACAAAAATGAAGCTAATACAAATATCTCTCTATACATATTTTATACTACAAACAGACTCGAAATTCACATAGAATAAATTATTAAAAATATTAAAGCTTTAGATTGAGGCATAAAAAGTTAAAAATTTAATAATGACATGCTTAAATGTCATATGTTACGTGTAGAAATGGAATATCAAATATCTCCAAAAACTGAAATTTCAAAGTGCCCTTTTCTTGTCTTCAGAATTAAAGAAGTTTTCCACATCTTTTGAGGAGGAATCTTTGTTTTCTGAAACAAACACCTGGAAAAAAAAAAAAAAAAACTACGTATAAGGTTGTTGTACGGCACACAGGAAGTGACTAAAACCGCCAACATTACTGGCACCCTTTGACCCAACCCATGATCTTCTTTCACCTTTGTTTCACTGAACACGTCATCAGCGATACTGCGACAGGCTTCAACGACACCATCTCCATTCAGTTCCAGAGCCACAACTGGGCCTACAAGGAAGGAGTTGCTTTAATTAACCATTAACAGTAGGTATAATAAAAAGTATGATCACATTTGCTAGCACATCAGCCTAAAATGGTGCATCGCCGTTTGCCATTTCATGTTAATATGTCATTGTATGTCAGGACATACCTTTAGCTATTAGCTCTGTGAGATCTTCTGCATTGCTCTGAAATATTCTGCTGACATCTTCGGGGCGCATTGAAACCTCCTTTGTCTGGATCAGGCCGAAGCCCTTTCCAGTTGCCTGTAGTGAAAGGAGGATGTAACATAAGGTACGTGTCACGATCAAGTCATTCAGCAGAAATTCTCATTAGTGACTGCATAAAAATGTTTTCACTAGATTAATCGGGAAAACCATTTCAGAAATGCACCACCCACATTAACCAGCAGAACCAGATAAAAAGTTTATATGGACATGAACTTTTAACCACTGTATTTGTCCATTAACGGCACAGCAAACTCACAAAGCTGCACTGCGTCTGATCAATATGATACTAACAGAGCTGCCTAAAAATCCTAACCAGCTTCAGTCATAATGAAACCTGGAGCACACAATAAGTGATGCATCAAGCAGAAGTGACAAAAGACACCCTCACTTCCCTATTATGGTTCCCTTTCTTCCTTTCATCAGGAAGTGAGTCAATGCACAAAAAACAGTTAATATAGACTATAGACTCCTGGTAACATACTCCCACCCAGGGCATATAAGTAGGCTAGAACTTTCAGCAGAGGCAAGTCATTTAAATGAAGGACAAGTACAAAAAACATGAAAAATGTGCATATTTACTTTGACCAGGTAGATACTAGGCAGCCATATGAATTCAATTAGCAGTTTAGATCTTTCACTTTAAGAACAGAATTGTGATACTTTATTCATTCCTATGGGGAAAATTCTTTTTTCTCTTTAGCCCATCTTGCTCTCTGTGAGACACACATGCACGCAGGAACAAGCTTGGGGTACCAGCGAAGTTAAAGGCCCGAGGGCATGTGGTCGGAAGTCTGAGGCTTTCAGCCTGTCACAGGTAGAGAGGCTTCGCCCACAAGGTCTCACCTCTTCAAAAACAATATTAGCATTTCAGTTTCACAACTTTCTTTTTTCCAACTAATGTTCAAGAAAAATAGCTTGTGCATTGTATATAGGTTGTACAAAGGAATGACTACAAAGCACCGTAATTACCAGTGCAAAATGACAAGGACCACACACTGAGAATCGACACCCAAGTGGCGCAGCTCGGCCTCTCACCTCATCTATGAGTTTGCGGGCATTGGCGGTGGAGTAATCCCCAGAAAAGAAGACAAAAAGACAGGACTCCTCATTGTTCTTCTGACGCAAACCATGGGTCATGGGTACAATGCTCCGACTGGCATCCGTCAGGACCCTGACAGACTTGAACTCAGAATCTGAGTCCGGCATTGGCACATAATCCAGAAGTACAGCATCTTCAGGAAGCAGACTCCAGTTGGCCTCATCAGAGGCTGGCGTGAGGTCCTGAACATTGCTCCAGTTGTTGTTGAAGATGCTCAGCTCAGCATCTTTAAAGTGGAAGGCCAGCTCAGGGTAGTAGTACTGATAGCAGCCAAACCTGAAGCCCGTGGAGGATTCGATGATGGGCTGAGTTGCGCTGTACATGAAGACGTCCATCTTTTCGCAGTCTCGCGCACGGAACTGCTGGCACGCCACCACGCACCTAATGTCCTGGCAGCCGCGGAAGCTCACACAGCCCTTCACCGGGCCCAGCATAATACGACAGTTTACACACTCCTCAATGTTTATGCTGGCTGAATGGTCAAATATGTATATATTGCAGTTCTCACAGTTCTGGATAACGAACTGCCGACCGTTGACTTTGCCGGGCAAACGGCCAATTGTGGCATCCTTCACTCCAGTCAGCATATAGTCCTTAGGGTCCACCTAAGAATTGGGAGGGGGGTAAAATTGGAATGGGGACCAGTTGGACCCGGTTAGTTTATGTCATAAAGAATGCCAATTCCATGTAATTTAATATGCCTGATATGCAGTATAAAGACGTTACATGCTTTACAAAAGTTAAAATGGTGAAATAATGCTTAAACATTATTCTGGACATGATTAACATATTTATCCAATTAGTTACAATGGTCTCTGGCCTCTCCCAGGAACCACAGTGTGTCAAGAAGGTAAAACCCAGTGCGGCCAGAAGTGTTCTCATTTTCACACACACAATTATGGTGAAGTAGTTATTTTTGGGGATTGAGAGTCAGCAGTTCATCTGAACAATCAGTCTTCTGACTGTGGGAGGAAGCTGAGGCATCCATGGGAAGCCCACAGAAAAGGGGAAGAACAGGCTAACTCCTTCATCAAAGTGCATATACAGTCTCCGTCTGCTTTAAAATTGACCCTAGAGGTTTCAGGTGACAGTTATGCTTCCTGGGACCCCATGATACCATGCCTTTACAAAAACGATAAACTACAGTCCCAAGGGCGTAACTTTCACTGGTACATTGGGGGGTTGAAATCTCCACCTATTACGGGAGAAACATGATTATTAGGGGGAGGGATTGCTAACAGCGATACAGCCTGACTCCCATGCATAGGCGTAAATTACGGGGGGGTGTTTCAACCCCCGTAATTTACACCCATGCATGGGAGTCAGGCTGTATCGCTGTTCCTGGCTATTAGTGTAGATGTGAAGGCAAAAGGTAGTGGTATAACACTTACTTTAAAACGATATCTATCTTTAAATACCTGCTTTAAACACATGGCATTCCAACGTTTCAACATCTACATATGTCACTATATGTAATATCCTGTACTTCATTAGCTTGTGACTATCTGTTAGTTCTGAGGTTCTCACATACGTATAAATAGTTTTGGTCTAAGAAACCTCGGTTTTACCCATTGGACTTTCACGACCTGCGAACAAATCCTATGCAGGGCTGACACTCACGCTTTCGGACGATCACTCTCACGCAAGGAATCTTACGGCAAATCTATATTATTCCATTATAAACCCCAAATTAGTCACATCAGAAGCGTCAGGGCAGTCGGCAAACATTACAGACCATTTACAAGGTAATAAAAGTGTAATAATATACGTGGAAATACGTGTGCATACTCGTCTCAAATTGAAAATTTCACGCCAACCAGCTGACCAAAGTTGGCAACTCAGCCTATGTTGTGGATCGGGGCGTCTTTAAGCCTGAATAAAGCGTTTACCTTCTCGAGGGTGTCACAGTTGTCCTGCTGCTTAGTATTCGCAGCATTCCCCCTGTCCTGGTTTTCCACTGTAGCCGGCATCTGCTCCAGCTCAAGTGTTTTCCGCTTGGAGAAAAAGCAACCCATCCTCGGCAGCCTTCACCCCTTAACTTCGGTTTGTAAAGTTCTGTGACACATACGCCCTTCTACTCGGCAGCGAAGCTGGCTACATGCTCCGTGCGCACTTCCTGCTTCCTTGCCTACCGGTCAGTTACCAAGGAAACGAGAAATCGCCTACACCCAAACCCGGTGGGCGCTCTGCGGGTCCAGCGTGCGGCTTCTATCTATGTGTTGGACCTGGAGTCAGTGTCAGACTCGGGGCAGCCTTGCATGGGATACCGCGTTACCATCACACTCAAACACTAAGGGTAATCTAGTGACAGTAAATTAAGCTAGATCACATGTTTGTTTGTTTGTTTGTTTCAAACAAGAAACAAGAATTTGGGGCGAGAAAGAAACCCACAACTGTAAAGGTGTGAGACCACATACTGAAACACAGTCTCATGTGGTTTTGTCTTGTCATGCAAATAGATTGATCTGGTAATGGTTTTAAAATCTTTTACAATTCATTATACTCCCCAACGCTTATTCTGCATTCTGAGAAAATGGCATATTATTGACTGGGATGGAGTATGTATGTATGTATGTATGTATGTATGTATGTATGTCTGTCTGTCTGTCTCTCTGTCTGTCCCAAAGTAGTCTATACCTAAAATCACTGAACTTGAAAATTAAGCAAATGATCAAACTCAAAACTCAATGATGAATTTATTTACAAATGTTATTATTAGAAATAATAATAACTATAAATGTACACCTCTGCTTTGTTCGTGCTCGAATTTGACCTCCAAGCCTCCGTGTAGCTGGCATTTCTTAGACCTCCAGACATGCTCGCTGCTGCAGCAGTGTCAGAGTGAAGCAGGCAGCTGTATGGCAGGATGCAGCCCCAACATTTCTCTGGTATCAGCTGGAAAAGGCTCCCATGAGACAAAAGAAGAGTGATGACCTCCGAAGCAGAGGGAGATGCTTCCGGGTCAGGGAGGTCGTCTGGATTTACAGTCCAACACAGAACACAGGACTCTACCATAAAATGGATGGCCACTGGGAGGGAGGAGGGGGCGTGAGTTGGTGGGTTTTGGAGACAGTGGGCAAGGTGGAGTACAGTAAGAGTCCCCAACCCGTACAGTAAGTGTCCGCAGACTGGTACCAATCCGCAGTCAGTATCCCAGGCCGAGGAATGCTGAGGGTAGAGTTATGGGATTGTCCTGTATTTTAAATATAATGTCCTGTGATATAACAGGTCAATAGACAATCAAAGGGTTGGGAAGTCCAGGTCTACAGGCTGCAGATGCCACCTAAAGGCATAAAAGTGGAACTACACATGGATAAATCAGCCCCTTTCAGACTACACTGTCTTCCCTCTTTTACTCAAAGGATTGCTAATCCTAATGAAATTGGGATTGGACCACACACGCACAGAGAAGAATGGCATGTGACTGGGCTCCAGAAACACAGAACTGGAGCATATTCACCAATAAGCTTTTGTATATTCTCTATTTAGACAATGTACATGAATCCTTCATAGACTTGGCATCAGTGGGTGGCTATGGAATGTATTTATCCTGGTTTCAAATGGAAAATTAACGTAAATGTCGAAAGCCACTCCCATGAAACAGTCAGCACTGTGGTTCACTTAGTAAGACAGATTGCACTTTTAACATGAATTAAATTGACTTTATTGCAATCTTATGGAGGACGCCGGGCTTCCTGTGTAGTCTTAGAACAATTGCTTGTGGTTTACTATGAACTTTTAGACTGTATGTTTAACTAAACCTATTAATTCTGCACTTGGCCGTTGTCCAGGATTCACTTTGGCTGATTCAGTAATATCCACAGACACAGTACGGAACCAATTTGATCATTTCACCTACGTAGTTCTGCATGTCTGAGTCAACTAAGAGGTAGACAGCTGAACCCCCCCCCCCCCCCCCCATGTTCTGTATGTGATTTTGGGAAAGATGAGAAAATTGACTCAACGTTGCTGTTTTATTCACCACTGTACAGCTGGCGACACATGCTTGTAGAGCCAGCACAGCAAACACGCAGAACACAGATCTTACATGAAGATGACAATGTAATGATGCAGAACGCTTCACAAAAATCATCAATAATCTGTTCTAATACCAACGCAAGAAAGAACACCTGTATCATCACAAATTGCTAATGTAAAGTATTAAAAATAAAGGTACATAGGGAATTGCAGTACATAGGTAATAGGCACGGTACCCCTTACAGATCCAGCGTGGCAAGAGAATGAACACAGATATGCGAACAGGTTTGCCGCACCTGAAAGTACAAAAAAAGATGCACATTGTTGATGTCTTACATATTCCCACGCAATATAATCTTAATTATAGTTAGTAATAGTAAAAAATGAAACAAAAACAGTAAATAAATCATGACAATTATTTCTTTAATAATATCGCCCTCCAGTAATAAGTGTCCTTAGCTAATGAATAATTCAGGGGGATATACCTAACTCACTCTGTTACACAAGGTAGTTCATTACTGTAAAATTCCCCAGCTCTGATGTTCCATGCTCTTACACCAATGCTGTAATTTGTGCTGCTCCTAGTCAGTAATTGCAAAAACATCGCTGCCTAGTTATCTGCTAGATAGATCTTGTTGTTGCTTCATTGGTAGTAATGTCCATTTAACTTTCTCCTTTGTCCTATGCAGATCCGCGGAGGTCTGCAGTCTATCCCGGAACCAATGGCCGCAAGGCAGGGAACAACCCACCTGTGGTGCATGTTTAGAAGTGAGTGCCTGTGAGTGTCGGAGATGGATGAGAAAGCACAAAGTATCAAAAGATGGACGAATGCTGCAGTCAAACTTAAAAGTTCAAATGCGCATGATACCAATCATTTTATAGAGAAACGGAAACTGAAATGAAGTATCGAAATCTCTAAACCGGTGTAGGAAATAGACTGTTCACAACATTCGCTACATTTATCCAAGTAACAGGTATTATTTACTGACTAAACTTTTTATGTCTGAAAAGCTGGATCTAGAAAACCTATAAATCCTTGAAATAGGCAAATTGAATGTTCTCACATTAAGCTGCCAACAGAAAGAATAACCAAAATCTGCATTTCTTCGTGATCTTCACTCTGTTCCTTAATGTCTATAGTCTCTATATGAATGCTTGTTGACTGAAAAACTGTAATATTATTGATGTTTCTTACTGCTCAAAAGACTGGACACAAAATTTAGTATTTATTGATGGTGAAGTTTAAGGGATTTTGATAGGGCTTGGTAAGCTTATGGCACAAACTCAGAGACTTGCTCTTCAGGATACTTGATTCTGGTTGTTTCCACGTGGTCGTCTATAATGGGGACTGACTGAGAGTCGGTTCGGCTACGAAAAGGGGGATTGATCTCTGCTTGCCAACTGGCATCCTTGTCGGTGTTGTCATGAATCTGGAGCAGGGTGAGGCCACTAACACTATGGTCTGATAAGCCATGGGTTGTGGGACACCATGGGTAGAGGCAACTGCAAAACAGGATGCCTATCAGGAGAAACAGCAGGATGCTACTGGCTAACCAGACACTCATCGCCAGCCTGTCAATGCCAAGATTGGTGTCGCCTTCCCCAAGGGTGCTGAAGGTCTGGCACTCATCCTTGGGATAGCTGACGGAATGGCAAATCACACATAGGACGTACATGGTGCCCGGGGTGAGGTTGGCAAGAGTGGCCATGTTCTGGCTGGCTTGCACCATGTTCTCTTTAAAGAAATTCTTCCTTGTGAAGCCCGTTAGCAGACTGTCCCAGTTTGGGTGGTACATTATATTATAGAAGCTGCCCCGGCAGGCAGCAGTAGACTGCCAGATCACTGTGGCTGAGTGTGATGTGATGTTTCCCACAGTGACTGCCATTGTCTTCTTTAGTGCTGCTCTGGCTATTCCATGTTCCGTGTTCTGTAAGGGTTCTTTACACCAGGGACGATTGCTTTGGTTAAGTCCATTTTGAGGCCATGGATGGAAGCGCTGTCAAACAGAGAGGGGATTACCATGACATTCACATCTGTTATTCAGTCTGACAAGTGCATTACTTGGTATTCCAAAGGAATGTACTTCTCTCAAGAGTAGTGACAGGAAATGTTACAAACTCCATCCATCTATCGAAAAGTTCTAAAAATTTAACAAAATGTATGAATTCAACAATGACCTTTTTTACATTTAATATACACCTCACCATTCTTCAGTTCTGTTTTCATGTCTTTTTTATTTTTATATTATCTTGTCAAAAAATTATTAAATATTAGCTGAAATTAACCATTTTTTTCTAGTTAATTGGCTAATAGTTGTATGCACTGCATGTCCTTATAACAGCCTCTGCTTTCTGTACTGCGAATTGGCTAAATGGATAAAGTCATCAATTAAACTAAATCAGAATATTTCTGCATGATGCACTTGAAAATATCCATGCTTTACCTGGTCTTGCCAGCACAGTGAACAAACAGGTGAGAAAGAGAATTGGGATGGAAGGAAGAGGAACTTTACCTGGGGGAGTGACGGGGGGCATAAACGTCACTGCATGAACATGATTAGGAAACAAGCTACAATCTCAATCATGCTGCATCACAGGAGTAAGGAAAAACTGTAAGGTTTGTACAAGAAAACATAGATTTGTCTAATGATTGTGGACGATGAAACAGAGCGGTGTGGCTCAGTGGGTTTGGATACTGTGTCTGTGAGTGGGTGGTTGTTAGTTTGAATCCCTGGGTCTGCCAAGTGATGTCACTTTTGAGCCCTTGAGTAAGGAACTTAACTCCCAGTTGCTCTTGGGCAGCGTTTTCCAACCCGGTACTTAGAGACTAAGGATCTAGTCACAGAAAGAGAGACATAGCCCACTGAGCTGCACAACACCCACACATAAGTTGTTAATTGAATTTAAACACCTCCACAACATATGTGGACATCTTGGCATCTAGGATACTGATGAGGGGAACAATGAGCCTTCAAAACATAATAAGCTGTGGCTGTCTGCTTTAACTCAAATGTAATTCTATGGCTAACAATGAGCCTTTGCACTATTTCCCAATCCAGTCCTTGGGGACCCCCAGACTGTCAAGTTTTTGCTCCCTCACAGTGCCCTGCCAGACAGTACGTATTTTTACACCCTCCCAGCTCCTGGTGGACTGTCTGGGGCTCACTGTGGAGTGGGTTAGGAAACATCAGTCTAGTGTATAAGAACATGAATATGACAGTTAGAGCCACAGAAGGGGACTGGCGTAGTAAAAGACCCAGCTAAGGTAAATGTATGAACCTGTAAATTGCTTTGGAGGAAATCGTCAACTAATCCGGAGGGTTACATACCTGCAATGTGATGAGACAGTTGGCTGCTAACTCATATCCTCAGTTTTATTACACGTTTTATTTTTTTTCATCATGCAAATACTTTTCAGCATCTTCTTTTAAAAGATGCTGCTGGAAAGAAAATTGCATTAATTACAGTTTTATTCAGAATCTTAGAACATAATTCTTGAAGCACAGGGACAGGTTCTTAATTCTGTAAGAATTATTTTGCTTTTCTTTTCTTTATAATGTGTCGAAAATAAATGTTTGCACACTGAATATAATCAACTATTAATTATTAAATCATGCCACATTCAATACAGGGTTGTGCTTTTTAAAAGTCGTTTTTGACCTTTCCTTCTCGATTTGTGCTGCTAATAGCTTTGGTGTGGTACTAAAACCTCCGTTACCCTTGGAAATGTCTGTGCCTCTGTGGCATGTGAGATAGAGAGAGGAGCTGAAATATTTACTTACGGTATGCGAGTGATGAAAGAGGCAATGGAGCGCCGGCGGGATGCAGGTCGATGTGAACTGGCTGCGCCCTTCCTGTCTGCTGCTTCTCCTCAACAGGTCTTCAGTACATATTCCCGAGGACGGCTGATGGGATGGATCTGCATTAATCCCTGCAGAAGCTGCAGCAGCAGCAGCTCAAAGAGGACGATGCAGAGATGCACGAGTGAGCATAGTCATTCAGGAGAAGAGAGGGAATTAAATCAGCCTGAGCTCGTAGCCCAGCCCTCCCTGTCTTTCCTCCACCTACCTGCTCATCTGTTACCCGACAGGTTCCCGGCAGACGCAAGTGTGTGACTGACAGCATCAGCTGTCCTCAGAGGCGACACAGGGACATGGAGGATGCTATTCGAAACATTATATAGTGCAGCGAATGACAGCTGACAGACTAATGAATAAGGTTCATGTCTCTTCTAATTGTTTACAACTTAGGATTTAAGTCTAAAACCAATGAGATCTGTTGTTTTGGGAAGACAAATGTCTTAAGCTTGTCCTGGTGGAAAGTTTTTTAAAAGAAGACGTCATCTTATGGGTCATTAAGTATGCACTTTGATCTGTATCTATGTTTCCACTTTGCCATTCTGTTATGACAATGTCCATTGGTCTAGGCAATCATTCTTGATGATATAGCTGAATAAATTACGCAAACAGGCCCCGAAGTAGATAAATAAAATCAATGATTAATTTTGTAATTCAGTATAAATGTTATACTGTATATCTAAGAGGGTGTAGTTGAACTGCTGTGCCTGTAAGAAGGTACAGCTGAACTGCAGAACCAAGGAAGGAGTACAAGTCACAACTTATCCAAACTAGTGCTATGTGTTAGAGAAGACCATGCTTAAGTAGTTAATGGCATGAAATCAAGCTTTATTTGCTATTGGTGCAAGTGCATTTGAATCGTTACAACCACAGGCCCTGTCTTCCTCCCTTTAAGTGTTATGTAGTTTTGCCTGAAACGCAAAAATAAAACAAAGCAATTAAAGTCAGATAGTTGCTCAAATTCTGCTGTAGCGATTGAAGAACTTTTGTCGGAAGCTGGATTCGAACCCACGCCTTACTTCGGAGAACAGAATACCCCTTATTTTGAAAGGCCATTTTCGCTGCGCAGGAGGCTTTAGACCGCTCGGCCATGGGGCAGTTTCCAGTTGAACCCTAAGGAGTAGGTTAAGTCCAGCCTTGGCTTCCAAGCTGACGTTTTTCTACATATGTGCTCGTGTATCATGGACAGTAAGAGGGGGCAGGCAAGGAGAGAATATCTCTCTCTCTTTGGGGATCAATAGAGTGTTGTTATTATAACGTCTAAAACGTATGATGGTCTGTCGATAAATCTATAACAATATCAATGAAGTCAATGTTTATGTAAAGAAATCAGAATTCAGGAAAAGCCAGGGGCCGGACCGAGTGTAGGGGGCGTGGCCAGAGACAGCCTGCTGACTGTTCCAAATCATGGGTGCATGTTACAAGTCCGGAACATATTTTAACTTAGTACTAACTTAGCATCATATTTGATCTGATTCGACTGAATATCCCAGATTTCCATCTCTCATGCATCTGGTGTGACGTGTTTTCAGACTCTCAGGCTGGCGCAAAGAAATCTTACGGGAATTGAACGTCTCACTCCGGTCAGCTGACCAAAGTTGGTAACCTTGGTATTGTGTGTAGGAGATTCGGTATAACTATAATTTCGTTCTCCATTTACATGCCCGTAGTGTCTTTAAGTGTTATGTAGTTTTGCCTGAAACGCAAAAATAAAACAAAGCAATTAAAGCCAAGCAGTTGCTCAAATTCTGCTGTAGCGATTGAAGAACTTTTGTCGGAGGTTGGATTCGAACCCACGCCTTACTTCGGAGAACAGAATACCCCTTACTTGAAAGGCCATTTTCGCTGCGCAGGAGGCTTGAGACCGCTCGGCCATGGGGCAGTTACCGGTTGAACCCTAAGGAGTAGGTTAAGTCCAGCCTTGGCTTCCAAGCTGACGTTTTTCTACATATGTGCTCGTGTATCATGGACAGTAAGAGGGGGCAGGCAAGGAGAGAATATCTCTCTCTCTTTGGGGATCAATAGAGTGTTGTTATTATAACGTCTAAAACGTATGATGGTCTGTCGATAAATCAATAACAATATCAATGAAGTCAATGTTTATGTAAAGAAATCAGAATTCAGGAAAAGCCAGGGGCCGGGCCGAGTGTAGGGGGCGTGGCCAGAGACAGCCTGCTGACTGTTCCAAATCATGGGTGCATGTTACAAGTCCGGAACATATTTTAACTTAGTACTAACTTAGCGTCATATTTGATCTGATTCGACTGAATATCCCAGGTTTCCATCTCTCATGCATCTGGTGTGACGTGTTTTCAGACTCTCAGGCTGGCGCAAAGAAATCTTACGGGAATTGAACGTCTCACTCCGGTCAGCTGACCAAAGTTGGTAACCTTGGTATTGTGTGTAGGAGATTCGGTATAACTATAATTTCGTTCTCCATTTACATGCCCGTAGTGTCTTTAAGTGTTATGTAGTTTTGCCTGAAACGCAAAAATAAAACAAAGCAATTAAAGTCAGATAGTTGCTCAAATTCTGCTGTAGCGATTGAAGAACTTTTGTCGGAAGCTGGATTCGAACCCACGCCTTACTTCGGAGAACAGAATACCCCTTATTTTGAAAGGCCATTTTCGCTGCGCAGGAGGCTTTAGACCGCTCGGCCATGGGGCAGTTTCCAGTTGAACCCTAAGGAGTAGGTTAAGTCCAGCCTTGGCTTCCAAGCTGACGTTTTTCTACATATGTGCTCGTGTATCATGGACAGTAAGAGGGGGCAGGCAAGGAGAGAATATCTCTCTCTCTTTGGGGATCAATAGAGTGTTGTTATTATAACGTCTAAAACGTATGATGGTCTGTCGATAAATCTATAACAATATCAATGAAGTCAATGTTTATGTAAAGAAATCAGAATTCAGGAAAAGCCAGGGGCCGGACCGAGTGTAGGGGGCGTGGCCAGAGACAGCCTGCTGACTGTTCCAAATCATGGGTGCATGTTACAAGTCCGGAACATATTTTAACTTAGTACTAACTTAGCGTCATATTTGATCTGATTCGACTGAATATCCCAGGTTTCCATCTCTCATGCATCTGGTGTGACGTGTTTTCAGACTCTCAGGCTGGCGCAAAGAAATCTTACGGGAATTGAACGTCTCACTCCGGTCAGCTGACCAAAGTTGGTAACCTTGGTATTGTGTGTAGGAGATTCGGTATAACTATAATTTCGTTCTCCATTTACATGCCCGTAGTGTCTTTAAGTGTTATGTAGTTTTGCCTGAAACGCAAAAATAAAACAAAGCAATTAAAGTCAGATAGCTGCTCAAATTCTGCTGTAGCGATTGAAGAACTTTTGTCGGAAGCTGGATTCGAACCCACGCCTTACTTCGGAGAACAGAATACCCCTTATTTTGAAAGGCCATTTTCGCTGCGCAGGAGGCTTTAGACCGCTCGGCCATGGGGCAGTTTCCAGTTGAACCCTAAGGAGTAGGTTAAGTCCAGCCTTGGCTTCCAAGCTGACGTTTTTCTACATATGTGCTCGTGTATCATGGACAGTAAGAGGGGGCAGGCAAGGAGAGAATATCTCTCTCTCTTTGGGGATCAATAGAGTGTTGTTATTATAACGTCTAAAACGTATGATGGTCTGTCGATAAATCTATAACAATATCAATGAAGTCAATGTTTATGTAAAGAAATCAGAATTCAGGAAAAGCCAGGGGCCGGACCGAGTGTAGGGGGCGTGGCCAGAGACAGCCTGCTGACTGTTCCAAATCATGGGTGCATGTTACAAGTCCGGAACATATTTTAACTTAGTACTAACTTAGCGTCATATTTGATCTGATTCGACTGAATATCCCAGGTTTCCATCTCTCATGCATCTGGTGTGTCGTGTTTTCAGACTCTCAGGCTGGCGCAAAGAAATCTTACGGGAATTGAACGTCTCACTCCGGTCAGCTGACCAAAGTTGGTAACCTTGGTATTGTGTGTAGGAGATTCGGTATAACTATAATTTCGTTCTCCATTTACATGCCCGTAGTGTCTTTAAGTGTTATGTAGTTTTGCCTGAAACGCAAAAATAAAACAAAGCAATTAAAGTCAGATAGTTGCTCAAATTCTGCTGTAGCGATTGAAGAACTTTTGTCGGAAGCTGGATTCGAACCCACGCCTTACTTCGGAGAACAGAATACCCCTTATGTTGAAAGGCCATTTTCGCTGCGCAGGAGGCTTTAGACCGCTCGGCCATGGGGCAGTTTCCAGTTGAACCCTAAGGAGTAGGTTAAGTCCAGCCTTGGCTTCCAAGCTGACGTTTTTCTACATATGTGCTCGTGTATCATGGACAGTAAGAGGGGGCAGGCAAGGAGAGAATATCTCTCTCTCTTTGGGGATCAATAGAGTGTTGTTATTATAACGTCTAAAACGTATGATGGTCTGTCGATAAATCTATAACAATATCAATGAAGTCAATGTTTATGTAAAGAAATCAGAATTCAGGAAAAGCCAGGGGCCGGACCGAGTGTAGGGGGCGTGGCCAGAGACAGCCTGCTGACTGTTCCAAATCATGGGTGCATGTTACAAGTCCGGAACATATTTTAACTTAGTACTAACTTAGCGTCATATTTGATCTGATTCGACTGAATATCCCAGGTTTCCATCTCTCATGCATCTGGTGTGTCGTGTTTTCAGACTCTCAGGCTGGCGCAAAGAAATCTTACGGGAATTGAACGTCTCACTCCGGTCAGCTGACCAAAGTTGGTAACCTTGGTATTGTGTGTAGGAGATTCGGTATAACTATAATTTCGTTCTCCATTTACATGCCCGTAGTGTCTTTAAGTGTTATGTAGTTTTGCCTGAAACGCAAAAATAAAACAAAGCAATTAAAGTCAGATAGTTGCTCAAATTCTGCTGTAGCGATTGAAGAACTTTTGTCGGAAGCTGGATTCGAACCCACGCCTTACTTCGGAGAACAGAATACCCCTTATGTTGAAAGGCCATTTTCGCTGCGCAGGAGGCTTTAGACCGCTCGGCCATGGGGCAGTTTCCAGTTGAACCCTAAGGAGTAGGTTAAGTCCAGCCTTGGCTTCCAAGCTGACGTTTTTCTACATATGTGCTCGTGTATCATGGACAGTAAGAGGGGGCAGGCAAGGAGAGAATATCTCTCTCTCTTTGGGGATCAATAGAGTGTTGTTATTATAACGTCTAAAACGTATGATGGTCTGTCGATAAATCTATAACAATATCAATGAAGTCAATGTTTATGTAAAGAAATCAGAATTCAGGAAAAGCCAGGGGCCGGACCGAGTGTAGGGGGCGTGGCCAGAGACAGCCTGCTGACTGTTCCAAATCATGGGTGCATGTTACAAGTCCGGAACATATTTTAACTTAGTACTAACTTAGCGTCATATTTGATCTGATTCGACTGAATATCCCAGGTTTCCATCTCTCATGCATCTGGTGTGACGTGTTTTCAGACTCTCAGGCTGGCGCAAAGAAATCTTACGGGAATTGAACGTCTCACTCCGGTCAGCTGACCAAAGTTGGTAACCTTGGTATTGTGTGTAGGAGATTCGGTATAACTATAATTTCGTTCTCCATTTACATGCCCGTAGTGTCTTTAAGTGTTATGTAGTTTTGCCTGAAACGCAAAAATAAAACAAAGCAATTAAAGTCAGATAGTTGCTCAAATTCTGCTGTAGCGATTGAAGAACTTTTGTCGGAAGCTGGATTCGAACCCACGCCTTACTTCGGAGAACAGAATACCCCTTATGTTGAAAGGCCATTTTCGCTGCGCAGGAGGCTTTAGACCGCTCGGCCATGGGGCAGTTTCCAGTTGAACCCTAAGGAGTAGGTTAAGTCCAGCCTTGGCTTCCAAGCTGACGTTTTTCTACATATGTGCTCGTGTATCATGGACAGTAAGAGGGGGCAGGCAAGGAGAGAATATCTCTCTCTCTTTGGGGATCAATAGAGTGTTGTTATTATAACGTCTAAAACGTATGATGGTCTGTCGATAAATCTATAACAATATCAATGAAGTCAATGTTTATGTAAAGAAATCAGAATTCAGGAAAAGCCAGGGGCCGGACCGAGTGTAGGGGGCGTGGCCAGAGACAGCCTGCTGACTGTTCCAAATCATGGGTGCATGTTACAAGTCCGGAACATATTTTAACTTAGTACTAACTTAGCGTCATATTTGATCTGATTCGACTGAATATCCCAGGTTTCCATCTCTCATGCATCTGGTGTGACGTGTTTTCACACTCTCAGGCTGGCGCAAAGAAATCTTACGGGAATTGAACGTCTCACTCCGGTCAGCTGACCAAAGTTGGTAACCTTGGTATTGTGTGTAGGAGATTCGGTATAACTATAATTTCGTTCTCCATTTACATGCCCGTAGTGTCTTTAAGTGTTATGTAGTTTTGCCTGAAACGCAAAAATAAAACAAAGCAATTAAAGTCAGATAGTTGCTCAAATTCTGCTGTAGCGATTGAAGAACTTTTGTCGGAAGCTGGATTCGAACCCACGCCTTACTTCGGAGAACAGAATACCCCTTATGTTGAAAGGCCATTTTCGCTGCGCAGGAGGCTTTAGACCGCTCGGCCATGGGGCAGTTTCCAGTTGAACCCTAAGGAGTAGGTTAAGTCCAGCCTTGGCTTCCAAGCTGACGTTTTTCTACATATGTGCTCGTGTATCATGGACAGTAAGAGGGGGCAGGCAAGGAGAGAATATCTCTCTCTCTTTGGGGATCAATAGAGTGTTGTTATTATAACGTCTAAAACGTATGATGGTCTGTCGATAAATCTATAACAATATCAATGAAGTCAATGTTTATGTAAAGAAATCAGAATTCAGGAAAAGCCAGGGGCCGGACCGAGTGTAGGGGGCGTGGCCAGAGACAGCCTGCTGACTGTTCCAAATCATGGGTGCATGTTACAAGTCCGGAACATATTTTAACTTAGTACTAACTTAGCGTCATATTTGATCTGATTCGACTGAATATCCCAGGTTTCCATCTCTCATGCATCTGGTGTGACGTGTTTTCGCACTCTCAGGCTGGCGCAAAGAAATCTTACGGGAATTGAACGTCTCACTCCGGTCAGCTGACCAAAGTTGGTAACCTTGGTATTGTGTGTAGGAGATTCGGTATAACTATAATTTCGTTCTCCATTTACATGCCCGTAGTGTCTTTAAGTGTTATGTAGTTTTGCCTGAAACGCAAAAATAAAACAAAGCAATTAAAGTCAGATAGTTGCTCAAATTCTGCTGTAGCGATTGAAGAACTTTTGTCGGAAGCTGGATTCGAACCCACGCCTTACTTCAGAGAACAGAATACCCCTTATTTTGAAAGGCCATTTTCGCTGCGCAGGAGGCTTTAGACCGCTCGGCCATGGGGCAGTTTCCAGTTGAACCCTAAGGAGTAGGTTAAGTCCAGCCTTGGCTTCCAAGCTGACGTTTTTCTACATATGTGCTCGTGTATCATGGACAGTAAGAGGGGGCAGGCAAGGAGAGAATATCTCTCTCTCTTTGGGGATCAATAGAGTGTTGTTATTATAACGTCTAAAACGTATGATGGTCTGTCGATAAATCAATAACAATATCAATGAAGTCAATGTTTATGTAAAGAAATCAGAATTCAGGAAAAGCCAGGGGCCGGACCGAGTGTAGGGGGCGTGGCCAGAGACAGCCTGCTGACTGTTCCAAATCATGGGTGCATGTTACAAGTCCGGAACATATTTTAACTTAGTACTAACTTAGCATCATATTTGATCTGATTCGACTGAATATCCCAGGTTTCCATCTCTCATGCATCTGGTGTGACGTGTTTTCAGACTCTCAGGCTGGCGCAAAGAAATCTTACGGGAATTGAACGTCTCACTCCGGTCAGCTGACCAAAGTTGGTAACCTTGGTATTGTGTGTAGGAGATTCGGTATAACTATAATTTCGTTCTCCATTTACATGCCCGTAGTGTCTTTAAGTGTTATGTAGTTTTGCCTGAAACGCAAAAATAAAACAAAGCAATTAAAGTCAGATAGTTGCTCAAATTCTGCTGTAGCGATTGAAGAACTTTTGTCGGAAGCTGGATTCGAACCCACGCCTTACTTCGGAGAACAGAATACCCCTTATTTTGAAAGGCCATTTTCGCTGCGCAGGAGGCTTTAGACCGCTCGGCCATGGGGCAGTTTCCAGTTGAACCCTAAGGAGTAGGTTAAGTCCAGCCTTGGCTTCCAAGCTGACGTTTTTCTACATATGTGCTCGTGTATCATGGACAGTAAGAGGGGGCAGGCAAGGAGAGAATATCTCTCTCTCTTTGGGGATCAATAGAGTGTTGTTATTATAACGTCTAAAACGTATGATGGTCTGTCGATAAATCTATAACAATATCAATGAAGTCAATGTTTATGTAAAGAAATCAGAATTCAGGAAAAGCCAGGGGCCGGACCGAGTGTAGGGGGCGTGGCCAGAGACAGCCTGCTGACTGTTCCAAATCATGGGTGCATGTTACAAGTCCGGAACATATTTTAACTTAGTACTAACTTAGCGTCATATTTGATCTGATTCGACTGAATATCCCAGGTTTCCATCTCTCATGCATCTGGTGTGACGTGTTTTCAGACTCTCAGGCTGGCGCAAAGAAATCTTACGGGAATTGAACGTCTCACTCCGGTCAGCTGACCAAAGTTGGTAACCTTGGTATTGTGTGTAGGAGATTCGGTATAACTATAATTTCGTTCTCCATTTACATGCCCGTAGTGTCTTTAAGTGTTATGTAGTTTTGCCTGAAACGCAAAAATAAAACAAAGCAATTAAAGTCAGATAGTTGCTCAAATTCTGCTGTAGCGATTGAAGAACTTTTGTCGGAAGCTGGATTCGAACCCACGCCTTACTTCGGAGAACAGAATACCCCTTATGTTGAAAGGCCATTTTCGCTGCGCAGGAGGCTTTAGACCGCTCGGCCATGGGGCAGTTTCCAGTTGAACCCTAAGGAGTAGGTTAAGTCCAGCCTTGGCTTCCAAGCTGACGTTTTTCTACATATGTGCTCGTGTATCATGGACAGTAAGAGGGGGCAGGCAAGGAGAGAATATCTCTCTCTCTTTGGGGATCAATAGAGTGTTGTTATTATAACGTCTAAAACGTATGATGGTCTGTCGATAAATCTATAACAATATCAATGAAGTCAATGTTTATGTAAAGAAATCAGAATTCAGGAAAAGCCAGGGGCCGGACCGAGTGTAGGGGGCGTGGCCAGAGACAGCCTGCTGACTGTTCCAAATCATGGGTGCATGTTACAAGTCCGGAACATATTTTAACTTAGTACTAACTTAGCGTCATATTTGATCTGATTCGACTGAATATCCCAGGTTTCCATCTCTCATGCATCTGGTGTGACGTGTTTTCACACTCTCAGGCTGGCGCAAAGAAATCTTACGGGAATTGAACGTCTCACTCCGGTCAGCTGACCAAAGTTGGTAACCTTGGTATTGTGTGTAGGAGATTCGGTATAACTATAATTTCGTTCTCCATTTACATGCCCGTAGTGTCTTTAAGTGTTATGTAGTTTTGCCTGAAACGCAAAAATAAAACAAAGCAATTAAAGTCAGATAGTTGCTCAAATTCTGCTGTAGCGATTGAAGAACTTTTGTCGGAAGCTGGATTCGAACCCACGCCTTACTTCGGAGAACAGAATACCCCTTATTTTGAAAGGCCATTTTCGCTGCGCAGGAGGCTTTAGACCGCTCGGCCATGGGGCAGTTTCCAGTTGAACCCTAAGGAGTAGGTTAAGTCCAGCCTTGGCTTCCAAGCTGACGTTTTTCTACATATGTGCTCGTGTATCATGGACAGTAAGAGGGGGCAGGCAAGGAGAGAATATCTCTCTCTCTTTGGGGATCAATAGAGTGTTGTTATTATAACGTCTAAAACGTATGATGGTCTGTCGATAAATCTATAACAATATCAATGAAGTCAATGTTTATGTAAAGAAATCAGAATTCAGGAAAAGCCAGGGGCCGGACCGAGTGTAGGGGGCGTGGCCAGAGACAGCCTGCTGACTGTTCCAAATCATGGGTGCATGTTACAAGTCCGGAACATATTTTAACTTAGTACTAACTTAGCATCATATTTGATCTGATTCGACTGAATATCCCAGGTTTCCATCTCTCATGCATCTGGTGTGACGTGTTTTCAGACTCTCAGGCTGGCGCAAAGAAATCTTACGGGAATTGAACGTCTCACTCCGGTCAGCTGACCAAAGTTGGTAACCTTGGTATTGTGTGTACACTGTAAACCCGGATAAGTTCAATCCACTTAAATCGTTTGAGGAAACCGATTCCCTTCAAATGATTTGAGTAATCAACCCAAAACCAAAAATCAACTGATTTAGTAGAGTAAACTTAAACGTAAAATTGTCACAATGTACTATATTGAGTCATCACTACCTAAACTGTTTAAGTATTCAATATTTAAAAAATAATTTGTTTAAGTACAGTTAACTTAATATTAATAGAAAAAACTCAATTGTTTAAGTGGTGCTAATATTACAAAACTCATTTTTTTGCATATTGTTTAATTAAAAGCGTCTTTTAATTAAATGTATTATTATTACTAAAACTTAATATGTCAAGGCAAACACACTCAAAACCAAAGAACACTAAAGTGTTTTTTTTTTTTACTTTATTTATAACAAAACAAGACTTTTGTTTTCCTTTGAACAGTATTACAATTTTTACACATGGCGCTTCTAAGAAAACATTTCTTTCAGAAACATTATTTCAATATTTCAGTTATTCCAAGACACTTTTTGACAAGAACTTATTTGTGGTCTCTGAGGTAGTTTTTTTTTCACAGTAAGTGAAACAAGTGCACAATTGAACTTCATATAAAACATTTTCTTTAAAACAATCCTTTTAAACAGATAAAACTGTGTATCACAAGTAAAGAACTTTGGTGTGACACTCTGGGTAACAAGTTGTAACAGTAAAACTTATTTCCACAAATATTTTAACTTGGAAAAATAAAAACTATAGAATAAGGAATGGCCCCAGCGAGACAATGAAATTAAAGGAATAGGTCACTGATTTTACATAAGATATGTTCTTACCTTAGCTTTGACGAGTTGATGTGTACCAGTTTTGTCTTTGTGCGTGCCCTCAGTCATGCAAATGGAGCAAAGCCTCAAAGTGACACTCTTCCAAGTTTAGTTTAACTAAATTTAATGTGTGGATTTTCTAAGCCGATAAGAAGGGGTACTATATTACAAGGTGTAATAACACTGTAGGAGCACTTCTTCATCCCCCCAGTAACTCAGTCTATGCTTCAGAGTGCACTAGGGTTACTGGTATGCATCAACTCTTCAAAGCTAAGGTAAGAACATATCTCAGTATCTCACATTGAAAGCTCATTTTTTAGCCTTTGGAGTTTTGGAGGAGGATCGTTTCGTCCCAGATTCAGCATAATCTGCTGGATAAACAGGAAGGTATTCTTCATGCACTTTGGGTACTCCAAGTGGAGTGCATAAGTCAGTCCGAACAGGAGACACATTGCCAAAGGAAGACTGCAGATGGAATCCATAACCACATTGCCCTCTAGAAGGATCCCCAGTTGGGAGGGGTTCAGTTCTTGCTCTGGACTTCCGTTTTCACCATTGAAGATGATTCCTATTGGGATTTCAAGGTCACCATCAGCAGCATTCTACAGAGGGGGGAAAAACAGTGAGTTAACCTGTTGGTGGAGAGTAACACAAGTATAAAAGGTCAAAGTATTGTATTTCTATAAATGCTGTTTATTATTTAAGTACAAGTTAATTGTAAAAAAAAAAAAAAAAAAAAAAACGGAAAATCTGGGGAATCTGTAAGGCTTATTGTCATTATACAACTGTATAATGAAGTTTGTCCTCTGCATTTTACATTTGAAATAAAGATGATGAGCTTCATCTAACACCGTCCATTGGTTCACTCTTCTTTAAATAATGTCAAGTGAAGTTTCTTTCTGTGTACTATCATTCACCTTTATAGTAGGTATTCCTGGTTCCAACCTTTTTTCCTGGTTTATGTTGTTTCTTTCCTGAGGATAAAAACATAGAAAAAAATAAACATACAATACTGGTTTCTACAAGTTTCAACATTTCAAATTCATTCATATTACTTTGAGCGTCAGAGCGCGGCTGTGCAGAGAATAATGACAGGTTTATTTGTCCGTTTATTTGGACGAAATCAACGGAAAGACCGTTTGAAACACTCCACACGTATCCGTATTTTACGTTGAGCATTAATATGGGCCTTAACCCTGAACACTGTTTGGATGTGCTCACGTCACACAATGGAACCGCGCGGTTTGGATGGACGAGGAAGATGCTAGAACCATTACGCATGAGTAGGGGTTAAGTCTGTGGGGGTTACAGCCTTAAAACATTTTTATACTACGGGGCCGTTGAATGCTTGAATCTGATTGGCTGACGAACGTTGATGAGGTGTGCATTATTTTCAGGGAAACGCACGGCGAACGTAGTTCCAGGCAGCTCTCTTGACCGCATCACAGTTCCATATCACTTCGCATAGTTAACTGTAATAATACATGTAGGTCTAGATAAATTAAGTTGTAGCATGAATCGAAAATTAAACATAATACAGCTGGTAGGCCTGCTGCATGATTTTTTTCATTATTATTGCAGGTACAACAAATAATATTGATAGCCTATACCTCAGGATTTTTGTGTTTCATTTATTATTGCAATAAATAGAAAAATGCAACGAAATAAATATACATGCACAAGCTTTTCTGTCTCATTACTGCAATCACACGTCCTTGTACACGCACACTACGGTTACACACTCACACAAAAACGTGTTGTCAGCGCTGCCCTGACGATTTTATCAGTTAACGTTAGCCTAGTGTAGCAACTTAAAGGCTACACATGACATTTCTCACTAGCGAGGTAACGTTAACGTTATTAACAGCGCTGCATCTTAAAGCAGACAACGGACAGAGACGGTGCTTCATAACACTGTTGAGGGACACACACACAGCTCTCTCTCTCTCTCTCTGCGTGTCTCTGTCTCTCTCGCTCTCTTTCTAATAACTTCATTATTAACTGCATTAGTCTGCTATCAACGGCTCAAGCCTCCATCGCCAGCTTTAAAATGACGTTTTGGAACTCGCAAAAGAGTCGTTGGATGAGATGCGGAAGAAATAATCCTACTCACAATAGCGATTTAAGTAGAAAAACCGGACGAATCCCTTGAAATATATCATCTGATCGATGTCTTGATGTGTGGCAACCGTAGTATAAGCGGAATAATTGACTCCGGGCCGTTGATTATTAGAAAAATAATGCACACCCGAGGTGTAACGGCCACGACGCGAATCACCACCTCGGGTGTGCATTATTTTTCTAATAATCAACGGCCCGTCGTCAATTATTCCTTACATAATAAATACTTTTCACTACTTTGCGGATTTCACTTATTGCGGGTTGTTTTTGGGACGTAACGCGGTAAACGAGGGTTCACTGTAGATTGAATTAGCGTGCACATTTGCGTAATGTAACATGCAACTATTTTTGCTTAACGTTGAAATACAAAGATTTAACTCACCAGTTTGCGTGAAGGTTTGAGGAAAAGTACTCCCTATCGACTGAAGACTGAAACAAACATGTCCAAGCCCTGGCAAAACCACCAAAAACGACTTGTCTTCATTTCTTCTGACAAACAAGTCCAGAAGTCTCTTCGGTTCCAGCGGGAAAAATATGGGAGGGGCAACAAAAACTTAAAAATAGTGAAAGTACTTTCAACTAAACATAATCAGTAAACATCAAATTTACTTTTATTATTTGATTGTTGAGTTTAAAACTTATTCTCTTATAAAAATTGAACTTAAACTATTTATTAGAATAAACTTAAAATAGAAAGAACCATGTTAAATGTATTCATTTTAGTGCATCACATGCAAAACAATATAGGTTAAGTGCAAAAAGCTTCAACCAATGAGTTCTGTCTGACACAGTAATATGATTTTAGTTTTACAGAGAAAATTAATTACCATCAGTGATTATAGCTAAACCATTTGAATGCAAATAACTTTTGGGATTACAACGTCTCACTCCGGTCAGCTGACCAAAGTTGGTAACCTTGGTATTGTGTGTAGGAGATTCGGTATAACTATAATTTCGTTCTCCATTTACATGCCCGTAGTGTCTTTAAGTGTTATGTAGTTTTGCCTGAAACGCAAAAATAAAACAAAGCAATTAAAGTCAGATAGTTGCTCAAATTCTGCTGTAGCGATTGAAGAACTTTTGTCGGAAGCTGGATTCGAACCCACGCCTTACTTCGGAGAACAGAATACCCCTTATGTTGAAAGGCCATTTTCGCTGCGCAGGAGGCTTTAGACCGCTCGGCCATGGGGCAGTTTCCAGTTGAACCCTAAGGAGTAGGTTAAGTCCAGCCTTGGCTTCCAAGCTGACGTTTTTCTACATATGTGCTCGTGTATCATGGACAGTAAGAGGGGGCAGGCAAGGAGAGAATATCTCTCTCTCTTTGGGGATCAATAGAGTGTTGTTATTATAACGTCTAAAACGTATGATGGTCTGTCGATAAATCTATAACAATATCAATGAAGTCAATGTTTATGTAAAGAAATCAGAATTCAGGAAAAGCCAGGGGCCGGACCGAGTGTAGGGGGCGTGGCCAGAGACAGCCTGCTGACTGTTCCAAATCATGGGTGCATGTTACAAGTCCGGAACATATTTTAACTTAGTACTAACTTAGCGTCATATTTGATCTGATTCGACTGAATATCCCAGGTTTCCATCTCTCATGCATCTGGTGTGACGTGTTTTCAGACTCTCAGGCTGACGCAAAGAAATCTTACGGGAATTGAACGTCTCACTCCGGTCAGCTGACCAAAGTTGGTAACCTTGGTATTGTGTGTAGGAGATTCGGTATAACTATAATTTCGTTCTCCATTTACATGCCCGTAGTGTCTTTAAGTGTTATGTAGTTTTGCCTGAAACGCAAAAAAAAAACAAAGCAATTAAAGTCAGATAGTTGCTCATATTCTGCTGTAGCGATTGAAGAACTTTTGTCGGAAGCTGGATTCGAACCCACGCCTTACTTCGGAGAACAGAATACCCCTTATTTTGAAAGGCCATTTTCGCTGCGCAGGAGGCTTTAGACCGCTCGGCCATGGGGCAGTTTCCAGTTGAACCCTAAGGAGTAGGTTAAGTCCAGCCTTGGCTTCCAAGCTGACGTTTTTCTACATATGTGCTCGTGTATCATGGACAGTAAGAGGGGGCAGGCAAGGAGAGAATATCTCTCTCTCTTTGGGGATCAATAGAGTGTTGTTATTATAACGTCTAAAACGTATGATGGTCTGTCGATAAATCTATAACAATATCAATGAAGTCAATGTTTATGTAAAGAAATCAGAATTCAGGAAAAGCCAGGGGCCGGACCGAGTGTAGGGGGCGTGGCCAGAGACAGCCTGCTGACTGTTCCAAATCATGGGTGCATGTTACAAGTCCGGAACATATTTTAACTTAGTACTAACTTAGCGTCATATTTGATCTGATTCGACTGAATATCCCAGGTTTCCATCTCTCATGCATCTGGTGTGACGTGTTTTCAGACTCTCAGGCTGGCGCAAAGAAATCTTACGGGAATTGAACGTCTCACTCCGGTCAGCTGACCAAAGTTGGTAACCTTGGTATTGTGTGTAGGAGATTCGGTATAACTATAATTTCGTTCTCCATTTACATGCCCGTAGTGTCTTTAAGTGTTATGTAGTTTTGCCTGAAACGCAAAAATAAAACAAAGCAATTAAAGTCAGATAGTTGCTCAAATTCTGCTGTAGCGATTGAAGAACTTTTGTCGGAAGCTGGATTCGAACCCACGCCTTACTTCGGAGAACAGAATACCCCTTATTTTGAAAGGCCATTTTCGCTGCGCAGGAGGCTTTAGACCGCTCGGCCATGGGGCAGTTTCCAGTTGAACCCTAAGGAGTAGGTTAAGTCCAGCCTTGGCTTCCAAGCTGACGTTTTTCTACATATGTGCTCGTGTATCATGGACAGTAAGAGGGGGCAGGCAAGGAGAGAATATCTCTCTCTCTTTGGGGATCAATAGAGTGTTGTTATTATAACGTCTAAAACGTATGATGGTCTGTCGATAAATCTATAACAATATCAATGAAGTCAATGTTTATGTAAAGAAATCAGAATTCAGGAAAAGCCAGGGGCCGGACCGAGTGTAGGGGGCGTGGCCAGAGACAGCCTGCTGACTGTTCCAAATCATGGGTGCATGTTACAAGTCCGGAACATATTTTAACTTAGTACTAACTTAGCGTCATATTTGATCTGATTCGACTGAATATCCCAGGTTTCCATCTCTCATGCATCTGGTGTGACGTGTTTTCACACTCTCAGGCTGGCGCAAAGAAATCTTACGGGAATTGAACGTCTCACTCCGGTCAGCTGACCAAAGTTGGTAACCTTGGTATTGTGTGTAGGAGATTCGGTATAACTATAATTTCGTTCTCCATTTACATGCCCGTAGTGTCTTTAAGTGTTATGTAGTTTTGCCTGAAACGCAAAAATAAAACAAAGCAATTAAAGTCAGATAGTTGCTCAAATTCTGCTGTAGCGATTGAAGAACTTTTGTCGGAAGCTGGATTCTAACCCACGCCTTACTTCGGAGAACAGAATACCCCTTATGTTGAAAGGCCATTTTCGCTGCGCAGGAGGCTTTAGACCGCTCGGCCATGGGGCAGTTTCCAGTTGAACCCTAAGGAGTAGGTTAAGTCCAGCCTTGGCTTCCAAGCTGACGTTTTTCTACATATGTGCTCGTGTATCATGGACAGTAAGAGGGGGCAGGCAAGGAGAGAATATCTCTCTCTCTTTGGGGATCAATAGAGTGTTGTTATTATAACGTCTAAAACGTATGATGGTCTGTCGATAAATCTATAACAATATCAATGAAGTCAATGTTTATGTAAAGAAATCAGAATTCAGGAAAAGCCAGGGGCCGGACCGAGTGTAGGGGGCGTGGCCAGAGACAGCCTGCTGACTGTTCCAAATCATGGGTGCATGTTACAAGTCCGGAACATATTTTAACTTAGTACTAACTTAGCGTCATATTTGATCTGATTCGACTGAATATCCCAGGTTTCCATCTCTCATGCATCTGGTGTGACGTGTTTTCACACTCTCAGGCTGGCGCAAAGAAATCTTACGGGAATTGAACGTCTCACTCCGGTCAGCTGACCAAAGTTGGTAACCTTGGTATTGTGTGTAGGAGATTCGGTATAACTATAATTTCGTTCTCCATTTACATGCCCGTAGTGTCTTTAAGTGTTATGTAGTTTTGCCTGAAACGCAAAAATAAAACAAAGCAATTAAAGTCAGATAGTTGCTCAAATTCTGCTGTAGCGATTGAAGAACTTTTGTCGGAAGCTGGATTCGAACCCACGCCTTACTTCGGAGAACAGAATACCCCTTATTTTGAAAGGCCATTTTCGCTGCGCAGGAGGCTTTAGACCGCTCGGCCATGGGGCAGTTTCCAGTTGAACCCTAAGGAGTAGGTTAAGTCCAGCCTTGGCTTCCAAGCTGACGTTTTTCTACATATGTGCTCGTGTATCATGGACAGTAAGAGGGGGCAGGCAAGGAGAGAATATCTCTCTCTCTTTGGGGATCAATAGAGTGTTGTTATTATAACGTCTAAAACGTATGATGGTCTGTCGATAAATCTATAACAATATCAATGAAGTCAATGTTTATGTAAAGAAATCAGAATTCAGGAAAAGCCAGGGGCCGGACCGAGTGTAGGGGGCGTGGCCAGAGACAGCCTGCTGACTGTTCCAAATCATGGGTGCATGTTACAAGTCCGGAACATATTTTAACTTAGTACTAACTTAGCGTCATATTTGATCTGATTCGACTGAATATCCCAGGTTTCCATCTCTCATGCATCTGGTGTGTCGTGTTTTCAGACTCTCAGGCTGGCGCAAAGAAATCTTACGGGAATTGAACGTCTCACTCCGGTCAGCTGACCAAAGTTGGTAACCTTGGTATTGTGTGTAGGAGATTCGGTATAACTATAATTTCGTTCTCCATTTACATGCCCGTAGTGTCTTTAAGTGTTATGTAGTTTTGCCTGAAACGCAAAAATAAAACAAAGCAATTAAAGTCAGATAGTTGCTCAAATTCTGCTGTAGCGATTGAAGAACTTTTGTCGGAAGCTGGATTCGAACCCACGCCTTACTTCGGAGAACAGAATACCCCTTATGTTGAAAGGCCATTTTCGCTGCGCAGGAGGCTTTAGACCGCTCGGCCATGGGGCAGTTTCCAGTTGAACCCTAAGGAGTAGGTTAAGTCCAGCCTTGGCTTCCAAGCTGACGTTTTTCTACATATGTGCTCGTGTATCATGGACAGTAAGAGGGGGCAGGCAAGGAGAGAATATCTCTCTCTCTTTGGGGATCAATAGAGTGTTGTTATTATAACGTCTAAAACGTATGATGGTCTGTCGATAAATCTATAACAATATCAATGAAGTCAATGTTTATGTAAAGAAATCAGAATTCAGGAAAAGCCAGGGGCCGGACCGAGTGTAGGGGGCGTGGCCAGAGACAGCCTGCTGACTGTTCCAAATCATGGGTGCATGTTACAAGTCCGGAACATATTTTAACTTAGTACTAACTTAGCGTCATATTTGATCTGATTCGACTGAATATCCCAGGTTTCCATCTCTCATGCATCTGGTGTGACGTGTTTTCAGACTCTCAGGCTGGCGCAAAGAAATCTTACGGGAATTGAACGTCTCACTCCGGTCAGCTGACCAAAGTTGGTAACCTTGGTATTGTGTGTAGGAGATTCGGTATAACTATAATTTCGTTCTCCATTTACATGCCCGTAGTGTCTTTAAGTGTTATGTAGTTTTGCCTGAAACGCAAAAATAAAACAAAGCAATTAAAGTCAGATAGTTGCTCAAATTCTGCTGTAGCGATTGAAGAACTTTTGTCGGAAGCTGGATTCGAACCCACGCCTTACTTCGGAGAACAGAATACCCCTTATGTTGAAAGGCCATTTTCGCTGCGCAGGAGGCTTTAGACCGCTCGGCCATGGGGCAGTTTCCAGTTGAACCCTAAGGAGTAGGTTAAGTCCAGCCTTGGCTTCCAAGCTGACGTTTTTCTACATATGTGCTCGTGTATCATGGACAGTAAGAGGGGGCAGGCAAGGAGAGAATATCTCTCTCTCTTTGGGGATCAATAGAGTGTTGTTATTATAACGTCTAAAACGTATGATGGTCTGTCGATAAATCTATAACAATATCAATGAAGTCAATGTTTATGTAAAGAAATCAGAATTCAGGAAAAGCCAGGGGCCGGACCGAGTGTAGGGGGCGTGGCCAGAGACAGCCTGCTGACTGTTCCAAATCATGGGTGCATGTTACAAGTCCGGAACATATTTTAACTTAGTACTAACTTAGCGTCATATTTGATCTGATTCGACTGAATATCCCAGGTTTCCATCTCTCATGCATCTGGTGTGACGTGTTTTCAGACTCTCAGGCTGGCGCAAAGAAATCTTACGGGAATTGAACGTCTCACTCCGGTCAGCTGACCAAAGTTGGTAACCTTGGTATTGTGTGTAGGAGATTCGGTATAACTATAATTTCGTTCTCCATTTACATGCCCGTAGTGTCTTTAAGTGTTATGTAGTTTTGCCTGAAACGCAAAAATAAAACAAAGCAATTAAAGTCAGATAGTTGCTCAAATTCTGCTGTAGCGATTGAAGAACTTTTGTCGGAAGCTGGATTCGAACCCACGCCTTACTTCGGAGAACAGAATACCCCTTATGTTGAAAGGCCATTTTCGCTGCGCAGGAGGCTTTAGACCGCTCGGCCATGGGGCAGTTTCCAGTTGAACCCTAAGGAGTAGGTTAAGTCCAGCCTTGGCTTCCAAGCTGACGTTTTTCTACATATGTGCTCGTGTATCATGGACAGTAAGAGGGGGCAGGCAAGGAGAGAATATCTCTCTCTCTTTGGGGATCAATAGAGTGTTGTTATTATAACGTCTAAAACGTATGATGGTCTGTCGATAAATCTATAACAATATCAATGAAGTCAATGTTTATGTAAAGAAATCAGAATTCAGGAAAAGCCAGGGGCCGGACCGAGTGTAGGGGGCGTGGCCAGAGACAGCCTGCTGACTGTTCCAAATCATGGGTGCATGTTACAAGTCCGGAACATATTTTAACTTAGTACTAACTTAGCGTCATATTTGATCTGATTCGACTGAATATCCCAGGTTTCCATCTCTCATGCATCTGGTGTGACGTGTTTTCAGACTCTCAGGCTGGCGCAAAGAAATCTTACGGGAATTGAACGTCTCACTCCGGTCAGCTGACCAAAGTTGGTAACCTTGGTATTGTGTGTAGGAGATTCGGTATAACTATAATTTCGTTCTCCATTTACATGCCCGTAGTGTCTTTAAGTGTTATGTAGTTTTGCCTGAAACGCAAAAATAAAACAAAGCAATTAAAGTCAGATAGTTGCTCAAATTCTGCTGTAGCGATTGAAGAACTTTTGTCGGAAGCTGGATTCGAACCCGCGCCATACTTCGGAGAACAGAATACCCCTTATTTTGAAAGGCCATTTTCGCTGCGCAGGAGGCTTTAGACCGCTCGGCCATGGGGCAGTTTCCAGTTGAACCCTAAGGAGTAGGTTAAGTCCAGCCTTGGCTTCCAAGCTGACGTTTTTCTACATATGTGCTCGTGTATCATGGACAGTAAGAGGGGGCAGGCAAGGAGAGAATATCTCTCTCTCTTTGGGGATCAATAGAGTGTTGTTATTATAACGTCTAAAACGTATGATGGTCTGTCGATAAATCTATAACAATATCAATGAAGTCAATGTTTATGTAAAGAAATCAGAATTCAGGAAAAGCCAGGGGCCGGACCGAGTGTAGGGGGCGTGGCCAGAGACAGCCTGCTGACTGTTCCAAATCATGGGTGCATGTTACAAGTCCGGAACATATTTTAACTTAGTACTAACTTAGCGTCATATTTGATCTGATTCGACTGAATATCCCAGGTTTCCATCTCTCATGCATCTGGTGTGACGTGTTTTCAGACTCTCAGGCTGGCGCAAAGAAATCTTACGGGAATTGAACGTCTCACTCCGGTCAGCTGACCAAAGTTGGTAACCTTGGTATTGTGTGTAGGAGATTCGGTATAACTATAATTTCGTTCTCCATTTACATGCCCGTAGTGTCTTTAAGTGTTATGTAGTTTTGCCTGAAACGCAAAAATAAAACAAAGCAATTAAAGTCAGATAGTTGCTCAAATTCTGCTGTAGCGATTGAAGAACTTTTGTCGGAAGCTGGATTCGAACCCGCGCCATACTTCGGAGAACAGAATACCCCTTATTTTGAAAGGCCATTTTCGCTGCGCAGGAGGCTTTAGACCGCTCGGCCATGGGGCAGTTTCCAGTTGAACCCTAAGGAGTAGGTTAAGTCCAGCCTTGGCTTCCAAGCTGACGTTTTTCTACATATGTGCTCGTGTATCATGGACAGTAAGAGGGGGCAGGCAAGGAGAGAATATCTCTCTCTCTTTGGGGATCAATAGAGTGTTGTTATTATAACGTCTAAAACGTATGATGGTCTGTCGATAAATCTATAACAATATCAATGAAGTCAATGTTTATGTAAAGAAATCAGAATTCAGGAAAAGCCAGGGGCCGGACCGAGTGTAGGGGGCGTGGCCAGAGACAGCCTGCTGACTGTTCCAAATCATGGGTGCATGTTACAAGTCCGGAACATATTTTAACTTAGTACTAACTTAGCGTCATATTTGATCTGATTCGACTGAATATCCCAGGTTTCCATCTCTCATGCATCTGGTGTGACGTGTTTTCAGACTCTCAGGCTGGCGCAAAGAAATCTTACGGGAATTGAACGTCTCACTCCGGTCAGCTGACCAAAGTTGGTAACCTTGGTATTGTGTGTAGGAGATTCGGTATAACTATAATTTCGTTCTCCATTTACATGCCCGTAGTGTCTTTAAGTGTTATGTAGTTTTGCCTGAAACGCAAAAATAAAACAAAGCAATTAAAGTCAGATAGTTGCTCAAATTCTGCTGTAGCGATTGAAGAACTTTTGTCGGAAGCTGGATTCGAACCCGCGCCATACTTCGGAGAACAGAATACCCCTTATTTTGAAAGGCCATTTTCGCTGCGCAGGAGGCTTTAGACCGCTCGGCCATGGGGCAGTTTCCAGTTGAACCCTAAGGAGTAGGTTAAGTCCAGCCTTGGCTTCCAAGCTGACGTTTTTCTACATATGTGCTCGTGTATCATGGACAGTAAGAGGGGGCAGGCAAGGAGAGAATATCTCTCTCTCTTTGGGGATCAATAGAGTGTTGTTATTATAACGTCTAAAACGTATGATGGTCTGTCGATAAATCTATAACAATATCAATGAAGTCAATGTTTATGTAAAGAAATCAGAATTCAGGAAAAGCCAGGGGCCGGACCGAGTGTAGGGGGCGTGGCCAGAGACAGCCTGCTGACTGTTCCAAATCATGGGTGCATGTTACAAGTCCGGAACATATTTTAACTTAGTACTAACTTAGCGTCATATTTGATCTGATTCGACTGAATATCCCAGGTTTCCATCTCTCATGCATCTGGTGTGACGTGTTTTCAGACTCTCAGGCTGGCGCAAAGAAATCTTACGGGAATTGAACGTCTCACTCCGGTCAGCTGACCAAAGTTGGTAACCTTGGTATTGTGTGTAGGAGATTCGGTATAACTATAATTTCGTTCTCCATTTACATGCCCGTAGTGTCTTTAAGTGTTATGTAGTTTTGCCTGAAACGCAAAAATAAAACAAAGCAATTAAAGTCAGATAGTTGCTCAAATTCTGCTGTAGCGATTGAAGAACTTTTGTCGGAAGCTGGATTCGAACCCGCGCCATACTTCGGAGAACAGAATACCCCTTATTTTGAAAGGCCATTTTCGCTGCGCAGGAGGCTTTAGACCGCTCGGCCATGGGGCAGTTTCCAGTTGAACCCTAAGGAGTAGGTTAAGTCCAGCCTTGGCTTCCAAGCTGACGTTTTTCTACATATGTGCTCGTGTATCATGGACAGTAAGAGGGGGCAGGCAAGGAGAGAATATCTCTCTCTCTTTGGGGATCAATAGAGTGTTGTTATTATAACGTCTAAAACGTATGATGGTCTGTCGATAAATCTATAACAATATCAATGAAGTCAATGTTTATGTAAAGAAATCAGAATTCAGGAAAAGCCAGGGGCCGGACCGAGTGTAGGGGGCGTGGCCAGAGACAGCCTGCTGACTGTTCCAAATCATGGGTGCATGTTACAAGTCCGGAACATATTTTAACTTAGTACTAACTTAGCGTCATATTTGATCTGATTCGACTGAATATCCCAGGTTTCCATCTCTCATGCATCTGGTGTGACGTGTTTTCAGACTCTCAGGCTGGCGCAAAGAAATCTTACGGGAATTGAACGTCTCACTCCGGTCAGCTGACCAAAGTTGGTAACCTTGGTATTGTGTGTAGGAGATTCGGTATAACTATAATTTCGTTCTCCATTTACATGCCCGTAGTGTCTTTAAGTGTTATGTAGTTTTGCCTGAAACGCAAAAATAAAACAAAGCAATTAAAGTCAGATAGTTGCTCAAATTCTGCTGTAGCGATTGAAGAACTTTTGTCGGAAGCTGGATTCGAACCCGCGCCATACTTCGGAGAACAGAATACCCCTTATTTTGAAAGGCCATTTTCGCTGCGCAGGAGGCTTTAGACCGCTCGGCCATGGGGCAGTTTCCAGTTGAACCCTAAGGAGTAGGTTAAGTCCAGCCTTGGCTTCCAAGCTGACGTTTTTCTACATATGTGCTCGTGTATCATGGACAGTAAGAGGGGGCAGGCAAGGAGAGAATATCTCTCTCTCTTTGGGGATCAATAGAGTGTTGTTATTATAACGTCTAAAACGTATGATGGTCTGTCGATAAATCTATAACAATATCAATGAAGTCAATGTTTATGTAAAGAAATCAGAATTCAGGAAAAGCCAGGGGCCGGACCGAGTGTAGGGGGCGTGGCCAGAGACAGCCTGCTGACTGTTCCAAATCATGGGTGCATGTTACAAGTCCGGAACATATTTTAACTTAGTACTAACTTAGCGTCATATTTGATCTGATTCGACTGAATATCCCAGGTTTCCATCTCTCATGCATCTGGTGTGACGTGTTTTCAGACTCTCAGGCTGGCGCAAAGAAATCTTACGGGAATTGAACGTCTCACTCCGGTCAGCTGACCAAAGTTGGTAACCTTGGTATTGTGTGTAGGAGATTCGGTATAACTATAATTTCGTTCTCCATTTACATGCCCGTAGTGTCTTTAAGTGTTATGTAGTTTTGCCTGAAACGCAAAAATAAAAAAAAAGCAATTAAAGTCAGATAGTTGCTCAAATTCTGCTGTAGCGATTGAAGAACTTTTGTCGGAAGCTGGATTCGAACCCACGCCTTACTTCGGAGAACAGAATACCCCTTATTTTGAAAGGCCAATTTCGCTGCGCAGGAGGCTTTAGACCGCTCGGCCATGGGGCAGTTTCCAGTTGAACCCTAAGGAGTAGGTTAAGTCCAGCCTTGGCTTCCAAGCTGACGTTTTTCTACATATGTGCTCGTGTATCATGGACAGTAAGAGGGGGCAGGCAAGGAGAGAATATCTCTCTCTCTTTGGGGATCAATAGAGTGTTGTTATTATAACGTCTAAAACGTATGATGGTCTGTCGATAAATCTATAACAATATCAATGAAGTCAATGTTTATGTAAAGAAATCAGAATTCAGGAAAAGCCAGGGGCCGGACCGAGTGTAGGGGGCGTGGCCAGAGACAGCCTGCTGACTGTTCCAAATCATGGGTGCATGTTACAAGTCCGGAACATATTTTAACTTAGTACTAACATATTTGATCTGATTCGACTGAATATCCCAGGTTTCCATCTCTCATGCATCTGGTGTGACGTGTTTTCAGACTCTCAGGCTGGCGCAAAGAAATCTTACGGGAATTGAACGTCTCACTCCGGTCAGCTGACCAAAGTTGGTAACCTTGGTATTGTGTGTAGGAGATTCGGTATAACTATAATTTCGTTCTCCATTTACATGCCCGTAGTGTCTTTAAGACATATATACAGATGGGTGCAAAGCTTGAGTTCCAAGGGTCAGGTCATTTATGCAGTATTTCATGGGGTTAAAGGCCTTGATCAAGGGCCTGAAGACATTTCACTATTTGCCAAGGACTCAAACCAGCGACCTTCGGATCATGGGCAAATAGAGGGACGTAATCGCACAAAGCCAAATAAATGTAAGCTGCAATGCCCTGGAAATTGTTAATATCGTTTGGTCCCGGTTCACATTGAGATCCTGTATTGAAGTGGATCTGGAGGATGGATCGATGGTTAGTTGTAGTTGCTGTAACATCTGATGGTCATAGTAGCCTGCATAGTAGCCCTGTTTACATCATCAGTGAAATCTTTGGGCTCATGCTGAGGAGCCGCTGCTTCAGATCCTCACATCTCTACAGAAAGATGATGGAGCTGATGCTGGTGATGCCGGCCTTGTGCAGGACAGGGGTGGACGTCTGTAACTTTGGCCGCAGCTCATAACTACCATATCTTTTTTATTTGGCTGGGAAGTTCCTTCTTGTTCTAGCTACCGAAGCTAGATCTATTTGTATTTGTTAGTAGAGGCGCTCAGAGTACGTGTTTTTTGGTATATTAAACCATGGCAAGATTTATACATGCAATGACTTTCTTTTCCTCACCTTCGGCTAAAACCTTATCTCCTACTGAGATTCTATGTATATTCGTTTTTTCTGTATTATAAGTGGTGTGAGGGGTGGGGGGGCACACCTTAAGTCCACAGCGAGGGCATTAAAAGCTCAGTTAGTTGTAGTAATTTTGACATTTGAAAAAGTATGCCAAAGATTCGCTGGAGGTTTTATTTTTAAGATTATTTTCTGTTTTGGAAACATTCAAAGTTTGACATAAATTTAAAAATTACGTTTACTTTTTAACAATAAATCTCCAGGACAGGTGTTTTTTTCCTTTATGAGTGGGAGGACAGGATATTTTAGCTTAGGACTAACAGGCAAGTTATAAAACATTATTAAAAAAGTTATAAAATTGTGAGCCTTTGTTTGTATGCCAGGGTCACGTTTGTGTTTGCTACACTGGAGTGTGGAAATTCAGTTATCAAGATCCTTCCATCCATCCATCCATTTTCCAAACCGCTTATCCTACTGGGTCGCGGGGGGTCCGGAGCCTATCCCGGAAGCAATGGGCATGAGGCAGGGAACAACCCAGGATGGGGGGCCAGCCCATCGCAGGGCACACTCACACACCATTCACTCACACATGCACTCCTACGGGCAAATTAGCAAGTCCAATTAGCCTCAGCATGTTTTTGGACTGTGGGGGGAAACCGGAGTGACGACATGGGGAGAACATGCAAACTCCACACACATGTGGATGAAGATGAATTGATGAATTAGTCTAATTAGTACAGATATTCTACATATATGCAGAGGTGCTTGGGGATGATAAAAGCAGACATACAGAAGCATGCTTTAATATTAGGTTAATCTCATACTCTTTTAATCTACCATTCTCTTCAGCCCTTTGGGATTTCCTTCTGTTTTGGTCGTTGGTGAGCTGGAGAAGATCTCTGACAGCCATTCTTCTTTCTGTCAACCTGTCCTGGCCCCATATTGTGATTACTTCATCTCTTAACAGCGTTGTCATTGCAGTTATTTTGGTTTCTGACTCTGACAGGTATGAGCTGTTCGTTCTCATTTGCAGGGTGGGAAGGAGAAAAAGAATCACACATAGATCTCCGTTCAATTAGCGAATGGGTATCGCCAACACCTCCCTAACCGGCCCATTGGTTTGTCTTTTGCCTCTAGAAGATGAGCTGCTGGATTGTTTGTGTTACTGTTTTTAAAATTATATAGATGAATGCAGACAAGTTGAAGAGAAAATCGTTCACCATAATATGTAGCTGACCTGGACCATTACTGAAATTGCAGTACTGGTCAAAGCACATGTGGTACCCTAGGTACACCAGCGCCCCCTATCTGAGACAAAGGGTAATTGACTTGCTGAGTTGCTGCCCCCTCAGAAGGTGGTGCCCTAGACCAGTGGTCCTCGTCCTGATCCTGGAAGACCCCTTTCAGTCCAACCCACACTGCATTCAACCTGCCACATTCATTATTAGCCTATGAAGGATCACCTAATCCTGATTAAGCTAGGGCTTCTCTAGGAACAGGATTGAGAGTCACTGCCCTGAGAAGTCACCTACAGTATGTCGCTGAATGGGTTGACCGGCACTGTCTGTAATGCTAAAAATCTAAAGTTGTCATATTTTAATGTTTAATTCTTCACCTCTTCAGCAAATTGCAGAATTACGGGAACCTGACCCCCCCAGAACTCCTCTTCATTTTAAGAACTGTAATGTGAATTGTAAAGTATGTACAGTACAGTACATATTCAGATTTCAATTATACTTGTTACCTTTTCTGAGTTTTGACAGGAGACGTTCTGCTCATTGCCACATTTCTTAACAGTATGAACCATTTGGATAATTCCTTAGACCAGAGCTTTCCTTGAGTGAAACCCTGTCAGTGTCTGAACAATGCATTGTGATGTTAAAGTCTTATGAGTGCCATGGAAACAGTTTTATGCTGTGGATATTTTTGTCATCACTATCTGTCACCTTATTGTGGTTGCTAGATAGAGATCTGTTCAAGGCATTTCTCGTCAATTCACTCTTCACTGTTGCTATTGTGATTCCAGTCCATTGCAATGATAAAATCCTAATGAAAACCTGCTATTCTTCCAGTCCACATGATTAATATTTAGGCAAAAAGCTGGACATTTTTTACAGTGTGTGTCTGTGTGTTTATCTATATAAATATAGTGTGTGTGTGTGTGTGTGTGTGTGAGAGAGAGAGAGAGATAACCTATGTGTAAAAAAACTGCTATTCTTTTTGACTAAAATTTATAGGCACCTGAAGTTGTTATTGGTCATTCTATGAGGGCTGGTACCCATAATCTACTGATTTTTTTAAAGACTTTGGCTAAGAAAAACACTTATATTCAAGATTACAATGAGCTGGAGATGCCGCTATGGAAATTCATAGCCCAGGATCACCCTTGTTAGCAAAGTCGAATCTTGAGTCCATCTGCCACTTGCGCAAATGACTTTTAAAGTATTTAAAATTAAGTGAAATTTAAATGCTCTATCATAAAATGTGAATGTGTTTCCCAAAAAGGGAAACAATTCATATTTTTCAACTGAAGTTTTTTGTTCTAAATCGATTTCTAAATGGTAAATAATTCCAATTTATGTCACATCTACGGATCGAATTTCCCTCTAATCCAATGATTAGATTTATTGGAAACGTGGAAAATACCTTATTAATAATTATTTTTTGATGCTATATGCTGATTATTTTATAGAAGTGTGTTCTCATTATGAAATAATGTTCAGTTCAGTTTTAACATTATTAGTAATTTACCGACAATCAGTTCTCCTGCAAAATATGCGGGATTCAACTCAAAGGGAATGTTTTCTTGATTGTTTATGCTGCCTCCAGATGGCGCTGTTACTCTATCGGTCTTGGACGGATTGGCGCACTCTTTTGGGATGAGGTTGTACGGAACCGTACAAGTACGTCTTGTCATACACTTTAGTTTTGAGGAAGCCGGAAGTTTCTGTAATGCAATGACGTCATTGAGACCATAAATTACTCCGCCTAATCGTTGCGTTAATACCAATGAGAAGCTATACGCCTTGGGTGACTGGAGACAATCCTACAGACAGTTTTATTTGACAGTAATATTTTTGCTTGTACTTAGTACCGTGTAAAATTTTAACCCCGGAATCACGTCACTGAAGGCTGATTATTATAATGAGTTGGCTGTTATTTATCAGCTAGCTGACTTGTGTTTTGTAGTATTTGCACTGTGGAGTAGAACCTTTTGGTCTCAAGCCCCTGAAAGTAAATGTTAGCTTATGTCCTCAGGGATAATTTAGGCAGGAAGGTGTAAATGAGAACAATACAGAATAATTATGGGGGTTACAATCAGTCATTTCCTTTGGGTAACCCTGAGGAATATGAATTATAAAAGCCTGCTGCATCTGTCCGGGTTGTAGGCTGTAGCAGATGAATTCAGCTTATGAATTTATAAATTCATATATATAGATCATAAATATCAAGGGTCTATTTGATGCAGGCAGGTTCAGTATTTGCTTGTTGAAGGAGCTGCTACATTTTACAAGGTGGTGAGCAGAGGTTCTGGAGAAGCAGCAGTGACCCCCCCCTCCCGCCTCTTCTGTGTCCCTTATATCTCCATCCCAGATAATGATGAGCAAGTTTGGCATCCTGATCAGCTTCATGGAGCAGTTTGTGTCTGGTGATAAGCTACTCCGACGTGACAGGCCACTGGGAATCCTCCTGGCAGGAGGCGATCTGCACTGGGGAGGGCAGCAGTAACCATGGCTTTGTCACGGTCAGCTGCTGAGAGCACCAACGGGAAACAGCTGCTGGCTGCTAATTGCCCCAACCAGGGGGTGGGACTGTGCCTACGGTCCAGTGAGAAATGAAAAGGGAACCCTAGCTGTGAATGTTCTCTCTGGCCTGTAAATAGCTGGCTTGGGGGAATCTGCCCTGAAGGTGCCGCCCCCTCCCAAATCCCTCCCCCCCGCCTTTGTTGTACTTTTCCCTGACCTGACAGACACAGCCCCTTTCGTCCCACCAGCTCTGTTGTATATCTTTTCCTCTCTTCCCTAAATAAACCTCATTCCTCAGTGTGTTTGCCTGCTCCCCTGCCTCCTTACCGCAGATAAGAAGGTACGACATATCCAATTATGCCGTTTTACACAATAACCTACACCTTTTATTCGATGCATTATTTTAAATATATTTCATATTGATTCACGTCTTATTATTGCTGCAGGAATAAGGCTTATAAATTATTTAAAAAAACACTTTCTCTACTAATGTTTTCTCCAACTGTATAAAATATTCATTAAACAGTGGAATATTCATTTTTCATGAAAGTAATAAAATTTTAACTGGAGTAGGGATTATTTAAAGGATGCATATAGCACAGGTAAAACAAACTTTGCTTTGATCTGTTTAAGTCCCTAAAGATCCTTTGAATATGAAAAATGTACATGTGTGCAAATGAGTTATCAGCAAAAATATAAGAATAAAAGTATTACTGAAATATTTCAGTACTTCAACAGTTAGTTGTAGTAATTTTGACATTTGAAAAAGTATGCCAAAGATTTGCTGGAGGTTTCATTTTTAAGATTATTTTCTGTTTTGGAAACATTCAAGACCTATTTTTAAATGCAAAACAATGAATAGAAAAAACACAGAAAGCCAAAAAAATGGCTTTATTTTTAATTCTAATTTAATTTAACTTAATTTGAAAAATCCTGAATTGTTAACAAAACAGATGAAGTGGCAGTGCGGTACTTTTGTCATATTCCTTGGGGAGAGCAGATGTTAAGGGCTTCTCTACAGTATTAGATCAGTCTGTTATAAATGTATACATATAAACTCAAAGAATCACTTTCTGGTGGTATATCAGGGATTAACACAACTTCACTCCAAGCAAACACTTTTGTGCACATATTTGTCTTAACAAGTGTTTCTTTAATACAGTATAATTTGGTGCAGTATGTACAGTGATACAAACACTCCTGTGTATGCGAAAGTAGAAGCATTAAAATTTTTTTGAACAGGTCCCTTCAGGATCTCCGAAGGTTATTGCGTCTCAAATATTTTATGCAGTCGGTGCGCCATACAGAAAAACTTGACGTATCCATAAACCTAGAGGAAACTGACAGATTGCTATGACACTGCACAGTCAGTGTGTAAGGGAAAATCGATAATGGATGTTATGGCTATTCAACAAGGAAAGCACTGCTTCGTACGGAATGGTCTGTGCGAGCCACATTTCAGTTTACATCACAGCATGCACTGAACATTTAAATAGCACTGGATATTTTACATTTATGATTGCAAATAAATGAAGGTCGTTTCAAAGCTTTGTTCCCTCCACCACTTCAGCAGTGACGACAAAGCAGATTCCCGCCACCGCCGAAAAAAACACCACCGTCAGTCATCTTGCAGTGGCTTAAACAACATGGCTGTTGCTGGAGTTCAGTTTTCAGCCTGTTACTTAATGTTTCATTACAGCCAGTCAAGAACAAAAAGGACTTCAAACAAAGGCAGCACAGAACATTTTCAAACACCTTTTTCGTAACAGCAGGAATCACTGTCGCCTCATGCATCCAGGGTTTTGGGTCAGTTCCTGCTCCCAGCTCTGTGTATCTAGATGTTGCATATTCCCAGTAGTGTGTGATTATGTGTGAGTGTGCATCTTACCATGGACCGCAATCCCATCCACAGTGTGCTTTGTCCTCTGCTTCCTATTTGAATGGCACTAACCTTAAATAAGCTAAAGGATTCAAGCAGCATTCAGTCATTTCTCGATTTATTGATAAGGATCAGTTTATTGATATTGGTGAATTTAAAGACTGAGTCAATTTAATACCATAAAATGTCAAGAAGAATACTTAATAAGCATAATATTACACCATTAATTACACTTCTCTATTAAAGCCTGCTGGATACAAAGTTATTATTTTAATTAAATCATATCATTAGGTAATTTAAGACCTGCAGTTTGATCAGTTATAAACTTTATAGCCAGACTTACTAAGATCATTATCACTACCTTTTCTTTACTACAATTAAACAGATATTGCTTCGTCTTCTTAATCTTTTTTTAGGCCTAGATGACTGATGAAATGTCCATGCCATGGCCCCATTCCAAAGGCGTTTCAGGTTTTCACCATTAACACACCGCCTAGGGAATGACCAGACTTCAACTTTTTTCCTTCGTTTTACTTGGGCAAAATGCATAGCCCATGAAAGATTAAGCGAGATAAATCATTAGGATTAAGAATGCTGATTACACTATATTAATTTCCAGCCACTGAAGTGTATGAAATTTTTAAATTGCATTTTTTTTTCCGATTCTCAGAAGGAGAGCACTGCTATGTTCAATATTCTAGGTTTTAATTATTAAAGGTGTAACAGACCTTGACATGTTTTGATTAGTAAATGTACTATTAATGGGGATGTTCAATGTGGCATAAACTGATTTATAAACTTTCCTCTTTTGATTTAATTACTTTTCTGAATGGGAGTTCATGAGAAGCTAAATTCTCAAGGCAAGGTTTTTTCTTACAAGTATATTGAAAATGTTTTGCTTTTGGACCGTCTGTCCGAGTCCTTTCAGGCGCCGAAGGCTGCTGCTCACGCGACGGAGACGGGCCCTGGAGCCCAAGTCTTCAGCAGACGCTTCATTGTGCAGGTAGGGGTCTCCAGTGTTGGCCTCGGCAAGGAGCAACTGTAATTAATGGATGATCACCCCCACCCCATCTATGACCTAGTTCCCTGCAATGAACAATGAAGCCCAGCCTTCACATGTCACTGAACTCTGGTATTACGTATCCAGGCAGTGGTTTGCATTGGTGCACTGCTCCAGTGGTTGGCTTGAGCCAAGGACTCCAATACTTGTATTACCTGCTGGTCCAGCTCCCTGTAAGACCGTGCCTTTCAGGTACACCACAAGCCCGGCTGTGGATACACCAATGCCGTTAGTCCGTACCATCTGCCTGACTGTGGGCTGCACTTCCTGCTTTTTCACGCCCTATCTCCCTGCTTCCCCCTTTTTTTGTTATTTGTTATGAACTTCACTTGGCATTCACTTGTGATATCTCTGCAGTCCACGTTTGCCAGTGTAAAAACCCTGTCAGGCTGAAGAGACTTTCCTGGAATTAGGGGTAGATGCATATCAGTGTCCACCACAGGTTAATAAGCAGGTCCTCTGCTCCTCCTGTGTCACAGACTCCTTCTGCAAGTGAGGCTTGTTTTCAGGACCCTATTAACATTTTCTTTTTTAATTTATTAGACAAAAAAAACTCTAGGCCCAAAAAACGACGACAGGTCGACTTTTACATGCAGCCGATGTCAGTCTGTAAATAATTACCTCTTTCCTGCCTCCACCGATTCCCCTTGTCCATCAGTATCCTGATCGCCAGTGGAGCTGTCAAATAGCCCCCATACTTGTGACTTACTCATCCCTTCGCATCAGCATGGGGGCTCAGGTTGTTGTATGTGACGTTTGTGAACTCCATCCATTTTCTGAAACCACTGTTTTATTGAGAGTTGCAGGGAGTCTGGAACCTATCCCAGAGGCTACGGGCACAAGGCAGGGAACAACCCAGGATGGGCTGCCAACCCATCACAGGGCACACTCACACAAGCAGTTTTTTTCCACAGTTGGACTTTTGGTTCTTAAACTGATAAATCGCAGTTTGCTATCAGGTGTAAATCCCTACAGATTTTAAACATGCAGTAGTCCAACCTCTGTTTTAAAAACCTGAAGAAAATGTTTTAGAGGTTTTCAAAATCTTGTATTAAATCCTTACACAGCACTGAATCAGCCCTTTTAAAAAATTTTAATGACATGTTTTTAGCTACTGACTCTGGTGACTGTGTTGTTCTTTTGCTTTTATATTTGACGGCTGCATTTTATACAGTGGATCATGCCATTTTACTTTCTCGTTTGGAGCAGTGGGTGGGCCTCAGAGGCACAGCACTGCACTGGTTCAGGTCCTATTTGGCAGAACGAACCTTTTGTGTCTCGGTGACCTTGTGCTCCACTCCGCTCCTTTACTGCTTGGTGTCCCACAGGGCTCAGTTCTAGGCCCCCTCCTCTTTTCATTGTCTACTCCCTCTTGGTTTTATACTGAGAAAACATGGCATTGCATTTCATTTTTATCCTGATGACTGTCAGATCTATGTCCCTCTAAAGAAAAAAGGCACATATTCTGTGCTGCCATTACGTCAATGTCTCGATGACATTAAAGCTTGGATGACTCGTAACTTTTTAAAATTTAATGATAAGAAGACTGAGGTGATGGTTTTTGGTAACCCCACCGAGAACCCCAATGTGTATTTAGATTCCTTGGACCAGTATAAAAAGCAAATTGTCAGGAGCCTGGGCGTAAACGTGGACGCTGAGCTCAAGTTTGACAGTCAAATTAAGGCAGCCGTGAAATCAACCTTCTTCCAGCTGAGGCAGCTGGCTAAAATAAGGCCAATTCTTTCTCAGTAGCACTTTGAGACCGTAATCCATGCCTTTGAGACCACCCGGCTGGATTACTGTAATGCACTTTATACAGGGGTCAGCGCTTCATCCATCGTTCACCTCCAGAGGGTGCAAAATGCTGCCGCTCGTCTTTTAACTGGCACTTGGAAGTTTGAGCACATTTCCCCCATTTTATCTTCACTCCACTGGCTGCCCATTTCTTTTATGATTCATTTTAAAATTCTTTTATTTGCTCTTAAAGCCCTCCATGGCCTTGCCCCATCCTATCTCTCTGAGCTGTTACTGCCTTACACACCCACCTGCTCTCTCAGGTCAGCCAATCAGCTGCTCTTGAATGTACCCAAGACTAAGTGTAAACTTACAGAAGACCGTGCTTTTGCTGTAGCGGCTCCCAAACTGTGGAACAATTTGCCGTTAGAGATCAAACAGGACTATTCTCTGTCTGTTTTGAAATCATTTCAGAAAACCCATCTCTATACCCTGGGCTTTGACACCTTGTGAGATGTTTGTTTTTATCCATCCATCCATCCATTTTCCAAACCGCTTATCCTACTGGGTCGCGGGGAGTCCAGAGCCTATCCCGGAAGCAATGGGCACGAGGCAGGGAACAACCCAGGATGGGGGGCCAGCCCATCGCAGGGCACACTCACACACCATTCACTCACACGCACACACACCTACGGGCAATTACAATAACTCCAATTAGCCTCAGCATGTTTTTGGACTGTGGGGGGAAACCGGAGTACCTGGAGGAAACCCCACAACGACATGGGGAGAACATGCAAACTCCACACACATGTGACCCAGGCAGAGACTCAAACCCGGGTCCCAGAGGTGTGAGGCAACAGTGCTAACCACTGCACCACCATGCTGCCCCCTGATGCTGTTTCATTTTATCCATTTTTCTTAAGTTATTTACTGTACAGCACTTCAGAAGGTTGCAGGTTCAAATCCTGTGGATGGCAGAGGGATTACACCATTGGGTGCAAGCCCTTTAACCCTAATTGCTCTGGGGACTGGCGCGCCCAGTGTTTCAAACGTATGTCCCTCTGGATAAAAGCCCATAATAAGTGAGCGTGAATGTCTTGGTGCATTTAGGATGACAGACCTCATAATGAAATGTGAAAGGAGATGCTCTTCTTCTATGAAACAAAGTGCTAACTGTCCCTTAAATTTGCTCATCAAATCCTAACAGATGCGCAGCTCCTCTGAAGGTGAATCATCGCTTTGTCCAAGAAAACAATGTGAAATGTGGAGTGAGATGAGAGGAACCAGCATATGGCTGTTATGTACTCTCCCTTTAAGAAATGTGGCTTCATCTCGGATGCCATAATTTTACTGAAGGTGATCGCAATGGTTGAAGAAAGGTTGTGGTTTTTTTTTTTTGGTGCTTCTAGAATCTTCTTTTATACTCTTTTATATACTCTGAGGTTATTTTGTGTTTGCGCTCATGATTATATCTTGGTAAGTGTTGTCATATGAACACTGACCAAGTAGGAAATAAGCACAACCAAATCTGCTAAATCTAAATATGTTTATCAGTAGTATTAAGCCAGAGCATTTGCCTTTTTTTGTAGTTTATTTGTTTTTTTTTTTACATATTTTGGGAATGTCAGTTATGTGATTACACACATGCTGAATCAGCATGTCCTAGTGAATCCATCCATCACTCCTGGGGGGCTATCCCAGGAAACACTGAAATGCAGAGCTGGGCGTTCAGTCTTCCCAGCCTGAAGGTATGAGGCGCTAGCACTACCCACTAAGCCATCATGTCATCCACATAAAGCAAAAAACTAAATTCATTTCAATACCGTTTCACGTAAACTAAGGACGGAATTCCTAATAAAATTATATAAACTATGATTCAAAATTGTGGTTCATTTCTTTTTGAGAGGGCAAGGTTAGCAATTAATAAAGCATAAAAATGCTAAAATCAGCAATCATAATAATTTAATCGTAGGACCATTAAAGAAATTTAAATATTTTAGTATTTTAATGAACTCCTGGTATGGAAATTATTTTATTATCATTCCTAAATGAACATGTCACCCTTCACATTTAAAAATTAATTTTGGTCTCTGGATGGAATTCTAAAGATGAATGTGTAATTGCACGACAGTCATAAAATCCATTTTGATCTGAAATGACTGACATACTGTGGTAGCGTAATTTTGCAATTACGAATGTAACTATTAGGATAAGACAGCGATTCCTTGGGTGCCGTTGCGGTTTCATACCTCCTGGATTGTGAGTTTATCCTCGCCTCCAGTTCACGCCATGTTTGTGTGGGTTTCTAACAACAGTCCAAGGTTACTTTTTAAATTCAGTTAATCACTCAGGATCATTTAGTTTTTCCTCTTTTTCACTTCGTTGATGTCTGCAAAATCCCTCTACGTATGTGTGAGACGGCGGAGAGCAGCAGATGGCCTTACAGATAGAACTACATACAACTGATATAAATTGAATAACCATATATCTAGAATTTGTGCATGGGGGGGTTTCACAGTTGCTACCACTATTCTGTATACATTTTAAAAATGCATCGGCGTAAGTTATTGCAGTACAATCCCCCTCTCCTGTGCCACTGATTTGCATGTTCTTTTGGATCTCGCTATTTTCAAAGCCTTTCTCCATAGGAAAAAAAACAACTGCAATTAGAGGACGAATTTCATTTTCTTTATAAAAAAGGGAATGGAAAAAGAATAATAATACTTTTCAAGTATTTTCCAACTTTGTGGAAATAATGATTTTGATCTCGGAAGGTTGAAAACCATGCCAGTGGTGATGTAATCGTAGGGTGGTGGGGGGGGGTCACTTATTTTTACAGCAGTGCTATTTCAGTAGTTGTTACTTTTTCCCAATACTGCCACCCTAACCTTTAATGAACCCAGTGAATCGAGACACTGGTGTTTAATGAAGGCAACAAAGTAGCTTTTAAGAGAAACACTATAATTACACATTTATCCCTGATTTATCCCTTTATTTATGCCTGTATTTATTTTTGTTTTGATGCAGGATTTGGGGGCAAATAATCAAGCTGGGTGATTAATAGAGTAAATTAGACCAGTACAGGTCTGTCCTATGAATCTAGCCAGCTTCTCAGCCTTCTGTTCCGATATTAAAGAATATTATGGATGGAACACAATTAGGAAGTTTGTATGAGCCACCTCTGATCATGTAGGCGGAGTGGTGGCAATCGGAAGGTTGCTGGTTTGAACCCCATGAATGCCAGGAGTGATCCTACTCCGTTGGGCCCTTGAGCAAGGCCCTTAACCTGCAATTGCTTCATCCTGGGTATGATGTCAATCTACATCCAGCCCTGCAAGCAGGTCCTCCAACTTACAGGGAAAATTTGGGTGTTGGTGGCAGGACTGGCACTCCAGCCACTGGGAAAAAAACTCACAGTGTTCTGCTCCATTTGCACCAGTGTGGTGCTGAGTTCTCATCGCTGTGGTTATTGGTTGCGTGGTGGGTGTGGCGATGTGCTGCACCAGCATGTGCTCCCCCTCCTCCCTGATCCTGACTTGCTTTGGGGGTAAAACACACTTTGAAAATGAAATTAATTGTATTCATCTTCCAGCTGCTTATTCTTTATTGGTTGTAGAGAGCTTGTCCCATGAAGCACAGGTACAACACCGGGGTGTTACCCCAGTTACCCTGCTCCATCAGAGAGGAATTTAGAGTCATGGAAGTCGCCTAATCAAATCCTATTTGAATGCGAGAGAAAGCCTGCGCAACACAGGGAGAGCGAGGAACCTGGGTGGAATTTTACTCGCAGCCCTAGAGATGAATCCACATCGCTACTCAATAAGTCAACACAGCGCCCCGGTAAAAGGCTTACCCTACACATCAAATCAGTTGTAATTTCAATGGACATTTGGACAGTTCTCACTAATGTATGCAGAATCCAGGAAGTCAGCCATTCCCCAGAGTTAAGCATAGCCAGACTGATCCTTGTTAAAATGCAACTTCTCCTGAAATGGAATCATCATTTTATAGTATGTACAGAAATGTGTATTCATTTTTGTCTTATTTTTCAATATAGCTATTTTTTTGCCATAAAACCTGTTATATCCTTTCCAGGAATATAAAGGATATTGGATGTCTGACAGTTCGGTGTTTAGGTGTGAGGTGTGAAGTGAGATGATTACATTTGCCAGGCTGCATTTTGACAACCTGAGTCACTGTGTCGTGTTGATGGGACCATCTTGAGGTGTTTTGGTCTCTATTTAAATTTAGTTCTGGCTTAGAAAACAGCAGAGGTCGTGCTGGTGACCTCCTTGGTAATCAAAAGAACATTCCATACTGGGGATCATCTAACATTATGATGGCTGAGGTTTTGGACGAGCTTCCTCAGGTTGACACATTGTGGTGGGATTTTAATTGATCTTTTCTTAGGTTCTTATATGGTTTTGTACTTACAGCATGTAACAAAGTAAAACTTTTACTTAAAAAAAACAGCAATTTATGCTTGAAGTAATGCTTGAAGTATTGATTGTTTTTTAGTGTCGTGAATCCAAGTAGCACTCCAGAGAGTGTCAGATTTGGATGCGATCTGTTGTGGGAAAGGTTGGAGTCATTAATAAAAATTATAATTAACGATCTTAACTGTCAACATTCGAGGCAGCAGCATAAAAGAACCGACAAAGAAAATTCTATTTCGTTGTGCACAAAAACAAACTCATTCAGCCCTAAGAAAGGCCTCCAGAGAAATGCAAACAAGCTGCACTGCCTTCTCCACTGGCAGCAGTCACTGTAATCCTTGTATTCAGTGGCAGTGCTTCCGAGTGAGGTGAGTACAACCATATATGAATATAGTAAAACATGGTCATTGTGCCGCTGATTGACTTACGGCAGCGATGTACAGAGCTCTTTTGGAATGGGAGATCCCACTGCTTACGTTCGTTCCAGACACACGCATCTCTTGGCGTCTGCTCCCCGCTCACTGCTTTAGATCTTAGCTTACTGCATCTTACTGCATCTTACTGCATCAGCTTTAATTTGATGCTATGTTTAGAGGTGCCACAGACTCCTTTGGGCACCCTTGAGAAAACCCTTATAAGTATCGTACTTACTTTGAGCTTCATTTGGTGTGACGCAGAATTACAGTCTCCCCCCCCCTCTCCAGAACCCTTTCCACCTCAGTGCGGTTCATTTTTAAACCCGCCATTTGTAACTCGACAGCTGCACAAAGTGCAGGAAAAAGGAACAAAAAAAAAAAAAAAAAAAACGAAAATCATCACTCAGTTAATCCACCCTTTCTTCTGTTCTGTCGCAACCTATATTTATTTTTATTTATAAATCCTAATGTCTCGGAAATCTTAAAAAGAAGGGCAATTAAGATGGCACCCATTATTAGTTAAATATGTTTTTCATACTATTTGTACCGAAGTGATTATTTATATTTGTGTCCTCCAGAGATAGCTTATCAGGAGTGCTTTTTAAGGACCAGAAATAATCCGTTTCAGATTGCAAACATGCAGCTGTCCTCTGAATAGCCTCAATTATATTCTGTTACCAAGCCTGCCAGACTAAGGTTGAAAATATTTTTAAGTTTGTCGCATTATGCTACATACAAACACGTAATGGGTAACATTTGTAATTTCACAGAGTGCAAAGCCACCTATTCATGAGAAGTAAGTGCTTTCATGTTGCAGTGAAACTGAATAGATTTTCCCTATCTCTGTCCACCATGCTCAGCAGAAGCCTGCGCATTACAATGGCAGCATGGAGGCGCCGTGGTGTTTGTCCAGGGATGTTTGGCCAGACGCAGGCTGCACAGGCCCCGTTCCCCCTTCCCCCCACCCCCACAGGGCAGGCCGCCTGCACTGCTCAGCTTCCCCTACACACCAGGCTGTGTTTTCCAAAACATCATGACCCGAGGGCTTTTCCGTTTCTATGTTTCATCCCGCAGGCTGTCAGTGGTGCCTAGTCTAGACCCCAGATATGTGCTGCTGCTCGATGTAATTCTCTGGCCTCACTTGCTGGATGCCATTACGGCTCAGGGCCTATGAAAGTTGGTTTGCACCCTGGGAATTACAGAGATTTTCATCAGAAGACTGCAGTATACAACCTGAGAAATCCTCAGAAGGTATATTGTGCTATGGAAAACCGATTTTTATTATCCCTGAGCTTTGTACCCTACTTATGGAAGTTGGTGGTACTGAGCCAAATGTTAATGTATTTTAAATGTGTATAGGATATCTTCACTGTAGACTTACTGTATTTAATCTTTAGCCAGTACTGTAGTTCAGATTTCATAGCCAGAAGCTGCAGAAATATGCAGAAATTTTATATTGAATTGGTTTTGGTGAAATTGAGCTTCTGATGTTATGGATATTGGGAATCCAGTCAGAGTTTTGAGGAGGTACAGTAACTGTAATATCCTCACAGAGATAAGCAATTCTGCCCGATTAATGACTAAGGAATTAAGCCAGAGATCCTTGGCGGTAAAGGTCTCTCTTTTACAGCAAACTTTCCGTTCCAGGAAGATCAGCTACAGCAGACCCATAGTGGGGATGCATTAAGCGTCTCAGATCTCCACAAAATGTATATTCCAGTATTGGTTCATGTCAACATGCAAAGGCTGAAAAGAAATCATTTGGCTCAATTAAAAGCCATTTTCACCATTGTTATTTTCAGTATTAAATATTTTGGTGAATCAACTTTTTTAAGTAATTGTTTTAGGAATTACCTGATTTTTGGACTGTTGTTTGTTGACTTTGCAACAAACTTGATTTGTTTAACAATCAAATGAGTTCATAGAGTCCATTTCTGGCAAAAGAAAATCATCTCACAGATAAGGTTAACATTTTTACATGATTTGATTGGATATGCATTGACTTGATATATCTTACACCAGGGGTCTCCAACTCCGGTCCTGGAGGGCTGCCATCCAGTAGGTTTTCTGTCCCACTTGGCTTCTGATGAGCCATAACTGTTCCTGGTATTTACCTGAGAGCAGGTGTGGCTTATCAGAAGCCACGTAGGATAGAAAACCTACTGGATGGCAGCTCTCCAGGACTGGAGTTGGAGACCCCTGTCTTACACTTACTGACACACTCATTGTGAGTCAGTAATGAATCTTTTGTTGCTTTCGATGTACTTTTGAAGTTGCATGGAACAGCTTCTCTGGACTGTGTGAAATGATACCTGCTTTGTACCAATAGCAGTTCACTGGAGAAGATGTGATTACAGATCCATCCATCCATCCATCCATCCATCATGATTTACTCAATACAGTCACCATTGATTATGTACTTTATGAGTCTATTCAACTTCATAGACTTGTATGCTTCTTCATTCAACTGTGACATTACTGTTTAAGAAATCTGTTGTAGAAGGAAAACATACTGTCTTTTCTGCTGTGGTTTTCGCAGCAGGAAGCTGATGTTGGCCAAACAACCTCTCCATTTATCTACTGTGAATACATGTGCGGTTGACTGTTTCAGTGGACCATGCTATCAGTCCATTCCATTCGCATGTCAGATCAAGTGGGACTTTATTGTCACATCACCCATATCCAGCACCCTGCTTAAGGTCACACTGAGTAACCTTCCCCAGATTGCGGTGCTATATGTACCGCATATAATCAGCCGTAACATTAAAACCACTGACAGGTGCAATGAGTTACATTGATTATCATGGTACAATGGAACCTGTCAAGGGTGCCATTATATATTAGGCAAGTGAGTGTTGATGGGTTGAAAGCAGGACAAATGGGCAATCACAAAGATTTGAGTGACTTTGACAAGGGCCAAATTGTGATGCGATTGGGTCAGAGCATCTCCAAAACAGCAGGTGTGGGGTGTTTCTAGTATACAGTGGTCAGTACCTACTAAAAGTGATTCAAGGAAGGTCAACCGGTGGACCAGCACTGGGCATAGGTGGCCAAGACTCATCGAAGCTCATGGGGAGCGAAGGCTAGCCCATCTGGTCCGATCTCACAAGAGAAGTACTGTAGCACAGACTGCTGAAAAAGTTCATGCTGGAAGATGGCTTGGTCTGATGAGTGATGCTTTCTGTTACATCAGGCAAGGTGCGTGTGCATTGTTTACCTGGGGAAGAGATAGCACCAAGATGTACTATGGAGAGAAGGCAAACCAGCGGAGGCAGTGTGACTCTCTGGACAATGTCCTGCTTGGAAACACCGGATTCTGGCATCCATTTGGATGTTACTTCAATACATACCACCTACCTAAACATTGTTTCAGACCAAGCACACCCCTTCATGGCAGCAGTACTCCCCAGTGGCCTCTTTCAGTAGGATAATGTGTCCTGCCACACTACAAAAATAGTTTAGAAATAGTTTGAGGAACATGAAAAACAGTCCACGGTGTTCAGCTGGCTTCCAAATTCCACAGATCTCAATTCAATCGAGCTTCTGTGGGATGGGCAGGACAAACAAGTGCGATCCATGAAGGCCCCACCTCACAAATTACAGGACTTAAAGGATCCGCTGCTAACATCTTGGTTTCAGATACCGCAGGACGCCTTCAGAGGTCATGTGGAGTCCATGCCTCAACAGGTCAGGGCTGGTTTGGTGGCACGAGGCAGAAATACACAATATTAGACAGGTGGTTCTAATGTTATGGCTGATCGGTATATATATCAGCCATAAATAAAGAATATTGGTGACAGTGGCAATAATTGGTTACAATGGCAATAAAGTGAGAGGATTAATAAGATGTTTTTTTTTGCAGCTACACTTTTGATATAGTTATGGTTGATTAACCTGCAGGTGACTGTAACTTGCAGTACAGCCACTTCAGGGATTTTTCTTGTGCTTTTTGTGTCCATATGTGTGAAATGCTTCATCTGGACCAAGTAATGTGCTGAGAGCATGTAACGTAATGGAGCTTTAGTAATGTATTTACGTATCCTTTTAAAAACATATTTATTTATTTTCAGTCAGAAAAACATTCATGTATGAGGTATTAATAGAACTGTGCCATCAAGCAGTGATATCTAACCGGCTTTCACAGCAGCAGCACAAATTCTTGCAGGAATAAGAACATCACACTGCAATTATTCATTCAGGTGGTTGAGAAGAAATTGCATAGCAGTAGCTCTGCGTAGGACCTCATGCTGGTACAGATCTGTGGGTGGGAGCCACTGCTGAAACAGTCTCTTCTTTTGAAACAATTTATTGATATTTTATGAAACATGCACATATGATGTGTGTGTGTGTGTGTGTGTGTGTGTGTGTGTGGGGCAGGGGGTTCAGTTGATTCGAAGGGCCCCTGAGGGTCACAATTGGATTGAATATGATATGCTTTCACGTGGCCAAAAATCTGCAGAAGGGTCCCAGGTCATGTGAAGAACATACACATACGCAGACAGCAAATTATGGTGTGATGAACATATACACAAAATTTTTATTGATGACTATAAATACCACCGAACACCGAGCAGTGTTCTGTATTCCTTAGTAGCTCTGAAAAGGTTCTTAATCTGAGGTGTTCCTGTATAATTTCCAGCTGTGTGAATTACTTATGTGTCTGTGTTTACCGAAAAACTTCATGTATATAACACTATTTGGACAGTTATTTATAGTTATCAGACAAAGGTTGCGTTTGAGGTTATTTTTTGCTTGGTTCCTAAGATTTCCATGCGTGAGACATTGTCTAGACGTTCATACACACGGTTCGACGTGGGCATTTCTGTCGGAAGTAAGTAATTAATGCTGTGAAGACGAAGGACCAAGTCCCAGTTAAAACACTGAGAATAGACAGAGAGCGACCTGGACTCAGTATCCAGATCCAGCAGTGAAATTAACACCATGTGCGTGTTGATGGCAAACTCCCCCCCCCCCCCCCAAAAAAAAGATTAAATACATTGCACTGAGAATGCCCTGAGAAAACAATAGTGGATAGTTAAACACTGTTGAACCTTTTGTGAGTCAGGTGCATGTAAATTACTGATTGAACTGGTTCTCACAATTCTGATGCAACAGTGTAGAGAGCTGTGAAACGGCAAGGAAGGAAAACAAAGCCATTCTTCATATGTTGCTTGCATCTCCTTTGACTAACACTGCTGTCCTAGTACTGTAGTTCATAGTTACATTTCATTATATTTTCTGTAACCATTTAAACTGACTTGTATTCATATTTTAGAATTAATGTTTTACTGAAGAAATTAAGATTAAGTCAAAAATTCAGCATTAAGCAACGAAGTACCATATGTACTGTGCATATATAATTTTGCCATAAAATTTTTTTAACAAAACCACATTTCTCCTGTCAAATACACTTAAATTATTATTTTCTTCGGGCATGAAAAGTTTGGGGCTGTTCAAGTCATGTTTATTGTAGATTAAAAAACAATTAACATGCCATGATTTTGGTAACAGGTTTTCAGTGGGATTATTGATATAAATCCTTGTAATCCCTCTGCCTAATATACCGAATCAGTACTAAAGCCATGTGAAGCACTGGGTTTATTGGGAAGACACAAATTAATATGATTTCCTGCCATTTTTGCTACAGAAATACAGAGGCCATATAAAGTCAAAGACCACCTGCAGACTGTTGACGTACGTCGATTTATTTGGTCCTTTGCAAGTCAGCTGGAAAATGCTGCCAGTGTTTGTTGATTCAGTGACGAGTTTAAGAACTCATCCTCACACTCATCCAAAACAGTCATTGCTCAGCGTGACACTGTGACGTGCTTATCCATGAGACTAACTGTGTGTTGCACTGCCATGTGTGTGAATAGGGCGGTCTACATTCCCACGGCACTGAATCAGCAGAGGATGCCCCTGATGATACCAGCTACTCACTAATCAGTCACCAGTCCATCCATCCATGTTCTTCCACTTATCTGTGGTCAGGTGGCAGGGGCAGCATCTAAGCAAGGATGCCCAGACCTCCCTCTCCCCAGCCACCTCCTCCAGCTCCACCGGGGGAATACCAAGACGTTCCCAGGTCAGTTGAAAGATAAAATCTCCCCAGCATGTCCTGGGTCTGCCCTGGGGTCTCCTCCTGGTTGGACATATCCACCTCCCCAGGGAGCTGTCCAGGAAGCATCCTAGATAGATGCCTGAACCACCTCAACTGGCTCCTTTCAGGCGGGGAAGCAGTGGCTCTACTTTGAGCCCCTCCCGAATGTCCAAGCTCCTCACTCTGTCTTCAGGCCTGGACCCTTTTCTCATTTCTGCAGTTTGTATCTGCGGCCTCAATCTTTTGGTTACTTCCCAGAGTTCATGACCACAGGTGAGGGTAGGAATGTAGATCGACTGGTACATCGAAAGCTCCGCCTTTCAGCTCAGCTCCCTCTTCAGCACGACATTACAGCTGATGCTGCATTGACCTATCTGTGGATTTCCTACTCCCTTCTTCCCTCATTTGTGAATAAGACCCCAGGATACTCAAACACCTCCGCTTGGGGCAGCAACTCATCCCCCAGCAGGAGAGGGCAATCCACCTCACAATGCATCTGGGTCTACCAGGTCTATCCAGCATCTTCCCCCCCGCCATCGGATCCAACTCACCACCAGGTGGTGATCAGTGGACAGCTGAGCTCCACTCTTCACTCAAGTGTCCAAAATATACAGACGCAGATCCGACGGTACAATTACAAAATCGGTCATCGAACTGCGACCTAGGGCGCTCTGATGCCAAGTGCACTTATGGACACCCTTATGTTTAAGTGTGCTGTTTTTTATGGACAAACTGCGGTTAGCACAGAAGTCCGATAACTCATCACTGCTCGGATTCTGATTGGGCAGGGCATTCAGTCACCAGTCTTACAGAACAAAAAATGAAAGGATTTTTCTGAGCTGGTCAAAGACTCCTCCTTACATTTACATTTATTTGGCAGCTGTCAAGCAGTCAAATACACACAGACAGCGTAAGTGTAGCTAGGCTGAGCTTTCAATGAATGCCCACCCAACAGCATAACATGTAAGTAGTATCAGGCAAGAGCTATAATGCATTTCAAACATAACAAGAACCTAATGGAATTGTCAATGAAAAAAGCAAAGCAACACTAAGAACATTGAGTAGAGGTGTTCCCAGAGCAGATGGGTCTTGAGAACTTTCTTAAACGTTGAGAGGGAGTCTGACGACCATACGTGGCCCTGTGTTGTTTTCCTTGTACATGCTGCTATTAGATAATAAGAAAACAAAGCTGCCCTATGCCAATGACACTCACATATAAAATCAATGATACCTCATCTATTTAGGTAACTGCTGTTTAAAAGACTGGAATGTGAGAGAATTCCCTGTCACACAATGCAGAAAAAAACTGAGGTTCTGTGTTTTGGTGGCAAGAGCAGAGATATCACTGCTATAATTTCAGCATTTCATCTCTGAGGGCCTTTTTCTTCAGTCGCTTAGTACATAATCTCGGCGTCAGCTTAGATTAAATCTCTCATTCAAATCTCATTTTGATGCAGCATCAAAGATATGCTTCCTGCAGTTGCAATACATTGCCCATTATAGACACTGAGAAACTAATACATTGTTTTGTATACAGTAGTTTAGACTAGCTGTTTTGCTTAAATATGACACTCAAAGGTCAAACAACAGTCCACTTAACTGTATCCACATCGTACACTCAGATTACAGAAAGCAGATCTCATTGTTATCCACATATAAGTAAAATAAATGATGGCGGCAAATACCTTAATTGTGTAACTGTCTGTCAGTTTACGTACGGGATGTTGAATTGGTCATGGGGTGCACTTTAATCCTAAATTACTTTAGGCTTGCCTACCCATGCCTTAAACATAACACACTCTAACTATGGCTGCTGGGACTGCTGCACATGCCCTCATGGACGTCTGTGTTCATCAAAGTGTCTACATCTGTTCTGACCATTCAAGCCCTTTTCCTTCCCCACATGTCCAGATGGCGTCTGGGGTGAGCACCATCTGAGCTGGAGCATTTAGTCCCATGGATCGAGGTTTGACTTTGCGGATTTGGTCTATGATCTACCAGCTTACAGAGATCTGCATGGAGAGCTGACTCGCTGACGGGCTTGGTCCACATCTTGATATCTTACATTTATAAATCTTGACCATTTTCTCTGCATTAAACAACATGAGCATGCACAGGGCGTCGGCAGCCAGTCGACCTCGGGCCTACGGAGGTTTTTTTGTTCCTCTCCTCCATTGTCTTCTGGATTTTCATTTTTTTCTCTATATCATGAGACATTTAGTATCTGTATATTAATATAATGTTTCCACGCACTCCTTTGGGCAACTGTGTTGGGAAAGGCGCTATATAATAAATTGAAAATAAATTGAATTTGACTGAATTATTAACTGATGAGATGGAGGATCCAGCCGGGGAAGTACCAGGTTTTTTGTTAAGACTGTGTACAGGCAGGCAGTACATTGGAGACAAGGTTAAGGTTACACACACACACACACACACACACACACACACACACACAGACAGACAGACAGACAGACAGACAGACAGACAGACAGACAGACAGACAGACAGACAGACTTACTTTATTTATTCAGAAGGAAATTTAGGTTTCCAGTAACTTATACACAGTATACATACACATAGGCACACAGACCTATCACATTCACGCACACATACATACCGCAACAATACAAAGGAAAATAACAGGAGGTTAGAGTGCTATACAGGCCTAAACACTTATGTCCATCACACTCCCCCCCTTCCATGTGGAGCCGAAGAGCTGTATGGCCCTAGGGACAAAGGACCTTCTGAGCCTGTCTGTTCTGCAAGATCCAGCAGTACAAGTTCATTAGTCACAGACGTACTAGCAATTAATATGAGGCAGAGTATGATCAGATGCGAAGTGGCAGAATGGGGACTCGGCTGACTACAGGTGTTACATTTCTTCCTTGAGGTTGTGCACCTCCCTGAACTTGCGTTATTGCCCTGACTGACTGCTTTCGTTTTGCTGTCCTTACCATACATGCCCTGTAGAGGGCACTATAATCCCGGAGACTTTGCTCTCGCCAGGCACTAATGGAGGCCTGCCTGCTGTGCTGTACATGTACAAAGGTATCACATCTTTTGTGTTTTATGGCAGTCAGACACATATGCACCGATACGATACTCCGTTCTCTCTTTTCACTCTATTTTCACTCTCGTCTCGTCGGTTTGATTAGTTAGGCCCATGCACACCTAGTTTGTCATCCTTAGTCTTAGCCTTCAGGGTTGTTTTCCTTATATTTTGCTGCATTAGATGATTAACTACAGCATTGCATGCAAAATATAAGTTTTAAATGGCTTTGCCCTTCCAAGAATTAAAGCAGAGGCCCCTCTCCAAAAGTCTGATGCACCTGCATCAGGAATTTCATTGTTTTCGATGAAACTGGTCAGCTCATGCAAATTTTCTGTCAGAAACTTCCTATCTTTGACATCTAGTGACAGTTTGTGACTGAAACCTTAGGGGCGCTACGCAAACGTGAGAATTGAGAGGTTGTGAACAGCGCCACTGTAGACTTTTCCTTGCAGCTGATTTACACATTTTAAAACTTCCCTTACAGCAGTAGCAGCAGAGGCATCTGTATGAAAGCTATCTATAAACACACCGCACAAGGGACTTGTTGAAATTTGCAAAGAGAGAAGAAGCTACGGGCAGTAATTACTCTCATCTATCAATAAGTAAACACACGAGGCAATCAGGCGGTTTTAGCCGCATGTTTATCCTGAAACGAAACCGGTCCACAGTTTCTGCAGTGATACTGTGGAGATATCTGTTCACTGTGAATTGAAAAATGACGTACAGATAGGCTGGTAGAATGACCAGATCAAACGGCCAACGCCAAAACTGGGATGGGTAGATGGGAATGGGGAGTTTATATGGGAATGGGTGTAGAAACAGTTTTAATAAAATAGTTGGGGGGGGGGGGAGGGGGGGTTAATCCAGACACAGCTTCAGTACAAAAGAAATAAAAGGGAGAACAAGACTGGATTTGGGTCCAGGGGTGCAGGTTAGGGTATGAAAATATACATCCTGCAGTCCGAGAGAAAAAACTGAATCCAAATTCCCAGTGCTGCTAATCAGGCATACAGTAGGTGAAGCAAAGGAATGGGTTTGTCCCCAGGCTCTGCCCAAAACTGGGATGTTCATGCTCCTCATCTACTACAAACCAGTGTGTTCCATGCTGACCTCAAGCACTACTGCCGTAACGGAAACTTTGCAGAAGATATAGAATGATAGCAACTGAAAGATTGAAATCAACTGTCTTTTTCCTTTTCAATCCCTGTTACCTCTAATTATTTCCTTCTAAGCAAGAAACGGCTTCAGCCTTCAGAACGCGTACAGAACGCGGTCAGAGAGCCACATGCATGCTGGGAATCCCAGCCAATACCAACACTGTCTGTGTTTGCGGAGGATTGGTCTGGGAGGCCAGCTGTGGGGGCCTGTGGTGTGGGCTGCTAGCCTGGGGGGGGCAGCCTCTGCAGAGCCAGATGGTACCAACTAGATCCAAATCAAATATAATACCCTATAAAGGCTGCTACATGAAGTCAGCTGTCCAGAGATTTATTATTTATCTCTAAGCAGTCTACATTTTCAAGCAATCTTAGTAAAATTACCCAAATTTTCCAGTGACTGAGACCTCTCATAATTTGTATTTCTCTTATCAAGTTATATCGCACTGCAACACAGTTTCCTACCAAGCATGTACACATGACCATGCTTTACACAAGTGATTTATTTTCTTCTATCGAGAATTTGTTGCTTTATAAAAGATGCGTGTCTTACGTCCTGCCTACACAAAGCATATCTGTGCAGATATTGGCAGTATTTTCCCTGTTCACTTTGAAGATATTTTCATTTCAATTTCTAGTTAGTTATTCATACAAATTATATTTCACAGCTTATAAACTATATGGCGATTTTGACTTGTTGCAAGTCTGGCTGATGCCAGCTATTGGGACAAGGTGTGGGATGACGTGGGGGGGTGTAGGGATTCCAATGACAACGGGGGGGGGGGGGGGGGGGGGGGGTGTAGGGAGTCCAATACCTGTGTTCGGATGGCAGGTGCAGATCTCATGGGGTTCTGTAATGCTTGGTGCACAATATGTGGATCCTCCCTTAGTGTCGTCTGACAGTTCCATCCATCCATCCATTTTCCAAACCGCTTATCATGGGGGTTCCCTGCCTTGTGTTCTGTGCACGAGGCAGGGGACAACCCAGGATGGGGGGCCAGCCCATCACAGGGCACACTCACACACCATTCACTCACACATGCACACCTATGGGCAATTTAGTGACTCCAATTAATTTTTGGACTGTGGGGGGAAACTGGAGTACCCGGAGGAAACCCCACGATGACATGGGGAGAACATGCAAACTCCGCACACATGTGACCCAGGCGGACACTCGAACCCGGGTCCCAGAGGTGTGAGGCAACAGTGCTAACCCCCATGCCAGTTCCTTGCAAAACAAATCCATTTTAATGTTAATAATTTGAGTAATGTCTTACTTCAGATTTATTTTGTGCAAGTCAGTAAAAGTGAACTATAGGGCTTGTTTGTGTGTATGTGACAAATTTCTATTTTATACTGAACAAAAATATAAACGCAACACTCTTGTTTCTGCTCCCATTTTTCATGAGATGGACTTAAAGACCTACAATTCATTCCAGATACACAATATTACCATTTCTCTCAAACATTTCTCACAAATCAGTCTAAATGTGTGATAGTGAGCACTTCTGCTTTGCTGAGATAATCCATCCCACCTCACAGGTGTGCCACATCAAGATGCTGATCTGACATCATGGGTAGTGCACAGGTGTACCTTATACTGCCCACAATAAAAGGCCACCCTGGAATGTGCAGTTTTTTGCTTTATTGGGGGTCTGGGGACTCAGAACCGGTCAGTATCTGGTGTGACCACCATTTGCCTCATGCAATGCAACACATCTTCTTCGCATAGAGTTTATCAGATTGTCAATTGTGGCCTGTGGAATGTTGGTCCACTCCTCTTCAATGGCTGTGCGAAGTTGTTGGATATTAGTGGGAACTGGTACACGCTGTCGTATACGCCGGTCAAGCACATCCCAAACATGCTCAACGGGTGACATGTCCGGTGAGTATGCTGGCCATGCAAGAACTGGGACATTTTCAGCTTCCAAGAACTGTGTACAGATCCTTGCAACATGGGGCCGTGCATTATCTGTCTGAGTGGCTGGTCTCAGACGATCTTGGAGGTGAACCTGCTGGATGTGGAGGTCCTGGGCTGGTGTGGTTACACGTGGTCTGCGGTTGTGAGGCCGGTTGGATGTACTGCCATATTCTCTGAAACGCCTTTGGAGACGGCTTATGGTTGAGAAATGAACATTCAATGCACGAGCAACAGATCTGGTTGACATTCCTGCTGTCCGCATGCCAATTGCACGCTCCCTCAATGCTTGTGGCATCTGTGGCATTTTGCTGTGAGACAAAACTGCACATTCCAGGGTGGCCTTTTATTGTGGGCAGTATAAGGTACACCTGTGCACTACCCATGATGTCAGATCAGCATCTTGATGTGGCACACCTGTGAGGTGGGATGGATTATCTCAGCAAAGCAGAAGTGCTCACTATCACACATTTAGACTGATTTGTGAGAAATGTTTGAGAGAAATGGTAATATTGTGTATCTGGAATGAATTGTAGGTCTTTAAGTCCATCTCATGAAAAATGGGAGCAAAAACAAAAGTGTTGCGTTTATATTTTTGTTCAGTGTAGGTTTATCCACTATGTGAAAATTGAGATGTAATGACGATTTTGCTATACTGTTTTCAGGGTCAACGGAAATCATTTCACCAAGGCCTTGATCCTTATATCTGTAGTCTGTCTGCTTTATATCCGCCAGAAATGGATGATGCTATGCTATAATCTGGATTCTCCTTGTAATGGCGCTACACATTACAACCCAAAAGAAAGCTGACAGACCTGGTATTTTCAGAGGATTGTGGTGAATGTCTGGTTCAGGAAGGAAGGTCAGCTGCTTTCAAGAGACAGCAGTGGTCTATTTGCTAACAAGGATAAATAAGCTACCAGGACAAATCACAGGCACTTTGTAATCTCATGGAGTGTCGATTCAATCCATTACTGCAGAGTCTCTCCCTTTCGTTGAGTGCAGATTGGGGATTTAGTTTAAACTAAATTCAAATATAGAATTGGAATTTCTCATTCAGTTTTTTTTTTTTAAAAAGATACATTGTGTATAAAGAGTGGCAAATGTTTATCCCATAGGCTTGCGATCAAACTGAAATCATTTTAGCAAACTTTATCTACTGTGATATGATTGTCGCGAGCTTTTGGAAAGGCACGACCTAGATGCAGTAGCCTTTCAGCAAAGGACTTCATTGGGATGGACACCAGACTTTGCATATAACAACAATGACTGAGCTGGGGACCAATGGGGGCAGGTACATATGTACACGGAACAGGATAGGCAACTGATAGATTGTTGTGAAGGGTCAAGTCATGAGGGCTGGTAATAAGGTGATTATGGGATGGCCAGCGACAGTGGAGGGTGATCAGGACAATGATATTTATATACCCTAATACACTACAGTATATGATAAAAGTATTGGGACACCTGGCCATTACACCTACAGGAACTTTTATGACGTCCCATTCTAAATCCATAGGCATCAATATAATAACAGCTGCCATTCTTCAAGGAAAAGCTTTCCACAAGATTTTGGAGTGTGTCTATGGAAATTTTTGCCCATTCATCCAAAGGAGAATTTGTCTCGGCACTGATGTCGGACGTAAACAGCCAGCTCGCAGTCTCCATTCCAGTTAATCAGGAAAGAGCTTTACTGAACCAAACCCAACAGAAGCAGGGAAACAAATGGGCCTGCAAGGTGTCAAAACAGGAAGATTAGCACTGAGAAGGACACAGGCAACAAGAGGACTGGCACTAATGAAGGAACTGGGGAACACAGGACTGGGAAGCACTTATACACATGACTAACAAGGGACTGACATGATGCAGGTGTGGAAGGTTGCCAAAATAGGATTGGGGATAACGAGCAAGACACAACTGGGGAGAATTCGGAGGGATCTGGAGGACCAGCAGCGGCCTCTGCTGGTCATACTGGGGGATGGATAGGACTGGCTGTGACATATGGGGTCATACTTTTAGTACGTATGCACATTTTACTGATTTTTTGGACCCCCCTCCCACCCCGTACGCACACATACGCTGGGTAGTTGACCCCCGCCCCCCCCCTCCGTATGTACACATGCATGGGCGATCGTCAGTCGACTTATGCACTGCTTTTTGGAGCTACAAACGTTCCTGTTAACTTTAGGGATAACAAAAGAATGATGTCATGAGATTTACTGTAATAAAATCACTTTCAAATAAAACAAAATGGGTCAGCACCTTTTATTTCGGAGGTCCGTGGTGCATTGCAAACCTGTTTTTTTTAGATCATTTATGAGATATTGTTTAAACAGAGACCGATCGTCCTAAAAAACTCATGTCACACTCAGGGAGCTAACGTCAAACTTTCTATTCAACTTGGAATTATTTGAATATGTATATCAGGCGAACAGTTGTTACAGACATTAATAATAATGGTTAGTGTTGCATGCTTATAATTCTGCTTGCGTGTTGATTCGATGTTTATGGACTATCCGCTGGCCGGCCGGCTGATGATCGGGAGATGAACTAAAGACGTTTTGAGTTACATGCACGTATGGAACGCAGTCCAGCAGGTCAGGTATCGTGAACGAAACACTTAATTTTTTAATTTCTTAAGTTGATTCACCACCCCCTCCAGCATACACACACGTACGCAAAATTCGGTCAAATTTTTAGACCCCCCCGTGCGTACGTACTAAAAGTATGGCCCCTATCTACATAAATAAATTGGTGTATGGTGAATGTAGGTTTATGAAAACCAGCTCTAATAATCTCTTAATCATCTAAATGGAAAAATTAAAAACATAAAATACATGTATTTTTTAAGGCAAGGTGAATCTGATAGTAATGAATATGTAAATATTTATTAACATTTGGTTAAATGAGGGGGGAGGCAGGGTGGTGCAGTGGTTAGCACTGTTGCCTCACACCTCTGGGACCCGGGTTCGAGTCTCCGGAGTTTGCATGTTCTCCCCATGTCGTCGTGGGGTTTCCTCCGGGTACTCCGGTTTCCCCCCACAGTCCAAAAACGTGCTGAGGCTAATTGTACTTGCTAAATTGCCTGTGTGAGTGGAGTGTGCCCTGTGATGGGCTGGCCCCCCATCCTGGGTTGTTCCCTGCCTCGTGCCCATTGCTTCCGGGATAGGCTCCGGACCCCCCACGGCCCAGTAGGATAAGCGGTTTGGAAAATGGATGGATGGATGGATTAAATGAGGCCTGACATTAGCTGAGATCTAAAATTACACCAATCAGGCTTTATTTTTCCCTTTTAACTGCCTTGGAACAATAGGATGACAAAGATTTTTAAATCTCTACATGTTTCCCTCTTTTCTATGACGGAAGTGTATTCTGGGTCCATTGCTGGTGCACAGAATAACGAATTACGGCAGAAATAATTTTGGTTAAATGTGCTTCACTGCTGAGAACATTCATTTCCCCAATTTCTTTGTTCTTCATAGACTCAGTGTCTTGGTATTGGTATGGGGAGCATCTGGCCCTTTGTTTGAATTGAAATTAATGGTTAAGTGCTGCTTATTTTTACAGTTCTACACTCTATTTACGTTTAATTAAATAGCCTGGCTTCCTCTTTCTTGACAAGGTATTCTTTAATAATAGGATTTCACTGGAAGAAATATTAAACGAACATGTATTGAAATGCATGGATTTTTTTTTTTTTTATAAATTCCAAAGATGGGAAGTAATGTAAAATAAATTTGGATATATTGTCACACAGTCTGCAAGTGCAAGTGCAAGTCTTTTAAAAAAAGATTTTTCAAATCAAAATATAATGCCGGTGCTTAGGAATGTATGGAACATGCATCTACAACATTAATTCACCATTCAGCAGTGACCTGGTTGTAACCTTCGGTTATACAAGCGCAAAATGAGCTTTTCCATTTCAAATGCAGTCACCTTAACTCTCTGTACATAAACTTCAATTATCATGATGTGATCCTCATCATTGTCATGCCCGGCTCGTCCGCTCCTCGTGTGTGCCACGCCCCCTGATTCCCGAATTGTACCCAGCTGTTTCCGTTTGCTGTCATTCAGTCTGGTGTATTTAAGTCCTGGTCTCCCCTGTTTGCTTTGTCTGTCATTGATGTTAGTTGGCGTTACATGTCTCCTGCTCCCAGTTTGTATATTAAACCCTCGTTAATCCCCGACTTCCGCCTGCCTGCATCCTTCTTGTCCGTTCGCCTCGAACGATCGCCGCTCTGCCCGCGATCCCCGAGCGTTCCCGTGACAGAATGACAGACCCCAAAAAGAAGCGGAGAGGGAGGAAGAGGCTCCCACAAGAGCCGATCTCTCTCGGCGCCTGCTCGCTCTCCAGGCTTTGGCTTCCGGCGGAGGACGAGAGGGAGGTACCTGCCCTACCTCCAGCCCGGGGGCCGACCACACGCGTCCCCGATCCTGCGTGGAAGTACTGGCTCTCTAGTGAGGACGAGGACGAGGAGCCCTTCCACTACCCGGAGCCGGAAGCCTTTCTTCCACCGTCCGTTTTCACGGACATCGCGCCGCCTCCCGCAACCGCCAGGCGCCAGCGAGGGAGACGGAGGAGAACGGCGATCGCCAGTACGGAGGACCTCCCTCCGTCACTGCCGGCGGACCCCGCTCCCGTGCGGCCGCCGCTGCCGGCGGACCCCGCTCCCGTGCGGCCGCCGCTGCCGGCGGACCCCGCTCCCGTGCGGCCGCCGCTGCCGGCGGACCCCGCTCCCGTGCGGCCGCCGCTGCCGGCGGACCCAGTTCCAGTGCGGCCGCCGCCGCCTGCGCAGCCGCCTTCGCTGCCGCCGCCACCCGCGGTCCTAGCTGACCGATACTTCACCCTCCAGGGGCTTTATTGGAGGGTGATGGGAGAACCGGCCCCACAGGCCCCCCTGGAGGGGCAAAGACTCGCCGCACAGCTGGGGCAGGACTTCGACTCCTTTACTCCAGACTCCCCTTTTTCAGATCTGGAGAAAATGGCTGAGGACCTCCGGAGGCTAATCCAACTCCGGAGAACGCCTGCAGCTCCCGGGCAGGCGCCCCCACTGCAGCAGCCTGCAGCTCCCGGGCAGGCGCCCCCACTGCAGCAGCCTGCAGCTCCAGGGCAGGCGCCCCCACTGCAGCCCCCTCTGCAGCCGCCTGCTGCAGCTCCAGGGCAGGCGCCCCCTCTGCAGCCGCCTGCTGCAGCTCCAGGGCAGGCGCCCCCTCTGCAGCCGCCTGCTGCAGCTCCAGGGCAGGCGCCCCCTCTGCAGCCGCCTGCTGCAGCTCCCGGGCTGGCGCTCCAGTTCCTGACCGCGCTCCAGTTCCTGACCGCGCTCCAGTTCCTGACCGCGCTCCAGTTCCTGCAGAGGCGCCCCCTCTGCAGCCGCCTGCTGCAGCTCCCGGACAGGCGCCCCCACTGCAGCCAGCTCCTGTTCCTGACCGCGCTCCTGTTCCTGACCGCGCTCCTGTTCCTGCAGAGGCGCCCCCTCTGCAGCCGCCTGCTGCAGATCCCGGGCAGGCGCCCCCACTGCAGCCAGCTCCTGTTCCTGACCGCGCTGCAGCAGCTCCCGAGGCGCCCCCTGACCGCGCTGCAGCAGCTCCCGAGGCGCCCCCTGACCGCGCTGCAGCAGCTCCCGAGGCGCCCCCTCCGCCTGCTGACCCCGTTCCGGCCCCGCTCCTGTCCCTGGCCCCGCTCCTGTCCCTGGCCCCGCTCCTGTGACTCCTCTGCCCTTGCCTCGGCGTCCTCGGCCCCGACCGAGGGGCGTGATGTCCGTGTCCCGTAAGGGGCGGGGACACAGACGCAGGGCTGGGGTCCCGCCCGCCCTGCCCCCTGGCTCGCCCTGCCTCGCCTGCGCTGGGGCTCGGTTGGCGCCTGCGGGTCCTGGCCCTCCGGGTCGGCTGTCGCCTGCGGGTCCCTCTCCGGTGCCTCGTCGCCCTGCCTCGCTCCCCTCTCCGGGTCCTGGTCGGTCGCCTGGGGGTTCCCCGACGGCGGCTCCTCGGTCGCCTGCGGGGCCCCTACCTCCGGCCCTCCCCCGGACATCGCCGCCTGCTGTGGCTCCCCCCTCCTCCGGGCCTTCGCCGTGGGCCCCTCCTGCTCCCTCGTCCCCTTCCCTGGTGCTCCCTCCTGCTCCCTCCCTGGCCCCTCCGCGGGTCCCTCGCCCTGTCTCCTTGGCCCCTCCGGGGTCCCCTCCGGCTCCGGCCTCCCGTCGCCCGCTGGGTCTCCCTCGGGCTCCCTCTGGTTCCCCCTCCTTGTCTCCCTACGCCCCTGCCTTTGTCCCGCCTGTCTCTGCCCCTCTGTTTTCTGCTCGCCCTTTCGTTCCGCCCGTCTCTGTTCCTTGTGCCCCGGTGTACCCGCCTTGCACTCCTGGCCCCTTTGTTCCGCCCGTTCCTTCTGTGTCTCCCTTCCTGGTTTGCCTGTCTGCCTTCCCGACCCTCTGTCAGGTTTTGTCTTTTGTCTTGTCCCTCGCTCTGTTTTGTGCCTCGGTCCTGTTCCCTGTCCTGCGTTGATTCTGTTCTTGTTTTTCAGGTCCTGTTTTGCCTCGTCCCGTCCGTCGCCCCCTTCCTTGGCGCGCCCGGAGTAGCGCGCCTTTGGGGGGGGGGGGTTCTGTCATGCCCGGCTCGTCCGCTCCTCGTGTGTGCCACGCCCCCTGATTACCCACGTGTGTTTCCCGAATTGTACCCAGCTGTTTCCGTTTGCTGTCATTCAGTCTGGTGTATTTAAGTCCTGGTCTCCCCTGTTTGCTTTGTCTGTCATTGATGTTAGTTGGCGTTACATGTCTCCTGCTCCCAGTTTGTATATTAAACCCTCGTTAATCCCCGACTTCCGCCTGCCTGCATCCTTCTTGTCCGTTCGCCTCGAACGATCGCCGCTCTGCCCGCGATCCCCGAGCGTTCCCGTGACAATCATTTTCTTTTGTTTGATTATGAAAATGACTAATATATGAACATAATTTCCCCGAAACCCCCAGTTTAGAAAAGTGAGCAGCAGGTGGAAGCAATAAGTAATAAAAAATGTCTTTAAATCAGTGTTTCCCAATCCAGTCCTTGGAGACCCACAGCCGGTCCAGGTTTTTGGTCCTTCCCAGCTCCATGCCAGACAGTCCACATTTTTGCTCCTTTCCGGGAGCTGAGAGAGAGCAAAAAATGTGGACTGGCTGGCAGGGAGGTCGGAGGGGGCAATAACATGGACCGACTCTGGGTCCTGAAGACTGGATTGGGAAACACTTCTTTAAATTAATTATTTACTCTTTTTTTTTAATAGGACTGCTGCAAGTTAAAGGATTGACATTTAGCTGAAGGATGTCATATTACATCACTGAAACAATGATGTCACGCAATCATAACAGGACTGAATGATCCCTGTTTTGAAATAATCTTCATGGAGGGATTCACACATTAATGGCACGTTGATGCAAGTGGGATGAGGTAAAATATTAGAGATGCTTTGATAATTATGGTTATTGCCGTGTTCACTTCTGTGGACGTGAACAGCTCATAATGCTGCAAGATGTGTGTCTCCTGCTCTGTTAATGTCTGGGGCTTGGGACAAGGGTTAAGTTTATTAATTTGCAGAGGATGTTCTGGAAATTAGCTGTCATTGCAGGCTCACCGAATTGACACTGCAATATTTAATTTGCCCATTAAACCTGACTAGTCAATTAATCTCTCTATTCTAGATGAGTCTAAAATCAACTTGTTATTTATTGACTATCACATTTTTTTAGAAACTGGATAAGGTCAGTGTAAGTGAAAGTTACATGACTGAATTTAATAAATGAGCAACTGTAATGGCATAAATCATTCTACTCACTAACCACTAGCAAGATGGCTTTTTCGAAATTTATTTTATTATGGACAAAGGGTACAGACAGTTTTCACAGAACTCGCATAGTGACAAAAATAATTGTGTCTTAATTTGATTTGATTTGTATCATCATTGTAGATTTAACAGTACATGTCACCTTATGCATTTACATCAAATGCTACGTCAGAAATACAGTATATTGGTGGAAGACATCATGCAGACCTATCGATCTCAAAATATACTTGATTGAAAATGATAAATAATAAATGAGCCTATCAAATTAGAGATTGCTTACAGCCTACTTTGCATTTTAAAGTTTTGGGAATTTTCAGGGATTTCATTATTAAACAAAAATATTATAAGGACCCTTTTATATGGAAGGTTTTTAAAGAGTTAACAGGGCTACCATATCAACATAAACATATATTCAGTATTCGACAAATCTGTTTTATAGGTTTGTATATTTTATATTATATAAATCAATGTAATTACTGTGCTATCACAGATATTTTAATTAACATCTTTGTATTGTTTTGATTTATAAAGTTGATCCATTGGGATGGATTACACAGGGTTAAACTGGTGCACATTTATGTCATGCAGATGTATATCATCTTGGGCCTCCAATGCAGACCAGTAAATTCATCCATCCATTTTCTGTCACCACTTACCCTATTCAGCATTGCGGAGGGTTCAGACCCTACCTGGGAGGCTACAGGCACAAGGCAGGGAACAATGCAGAACGGAGTGCCAGCCTCTCGCAGAGTACACTCACACAGCATTCACACGTCTGGGAAATTTGAGAACTCCAGTTAACCTCAGCATGTTTTTGGACTGTGAGGAGGGACTGGAGTATCTAGAGGAAACCTCACGGCGACACGGGGAGAACATGCAAACTCCACACACATGGAACCCAGGCAGAGACTCAAACACAGGTTCCACTGCACCACCGTGCCCCCCCTACAGACCAATCCAATTATGTTACAAATACACAAGACCCCCGTCACTCAGGAACTGTCCTAACTCCCCCTCCCTGTTTTCATGGCACATCCTGCCCATACCATTCAATTGATCCGCTAACTTTATTTTTTAATAGTCAAGATAAAACTCCATGCATCATAAAATGGTAATGTACTCTGATTTAAAACATGTATTTATATATAATTTATAATACACTTATATTTTTTATATGCAGAATACAGGTAGGACTCAAGCAGAGAGCTGAAACCAATATAGTGAAAGAAGTAGCTTCAAGAGCATCCGATCAGCCGAAGGGGACCAAGATACCGATGAAACCCAGCAAGTGAATCCAACAGAACCAAGAGATCAAATACAGATATAAAACCAAAAAGAGAATCCAGACCAAAAGTGAGAGCTATAAGCATTAAACAGGGGGAGGTTAAATAGATGTATGAATTGATTACAGACGTGGGTGACTGGAGGTAGAGGGTGTGCCTACAGCATGAAACTTTGGAAGCGACATCAGAAATTAATTGCATGGAGTGAAATATGTTTGCCGTTGCTGTGAAATTGTATTTAGCAATTTGTACGTTTCTGCAAATGTACTTTAATGACATTATGGGATCTACAGATGTTCATGTAATTCATTTCCCCCCCTCCTTAATGCCATATCAAATTGTAAATGGCAGCCCTCAAATCTGACATTAATGCACCTTTCCCCAGCTCTGAGAGCTGCTGCCAACAGTAATGAGACGGCCTGGCTTTGGGAGAGCCTGATCACATAATAACAGAACCATTAGGAAGTCATTATATCCACTGGCATAGTGATAGACACAGCAAGCCTCATTTTCTCTGAAATGTAAGTGGTCAGTTACAAATGAAAGTGGCAGAATCATGTCAAATTGAACAATGATCTTTCAGAAGTTTCTCCATCTGTAATATTTGAAATTTGGGTCCCCTTTAGAGTATTTGTACAAGTGAGAGAAATAATTATTTGACCCCCCTTGCTGAATTATTACGTTGACCTATTAATAAAGAAATGAGAAGTCTGTAATCTCACTGGTATGTTTACTTAAACAGCAAAAGATAGATTATTAGCAAAACAAGCAAGAAAAAATCATTATGTAACAGTTACAAACCAATTTGTCATTTATCTAGGGAAATAAGTATTTGATCTCCTACTAGCCAGCAAGAAATTAGGTCAAGTACATGTGCACTAACACAACACAAGTAGTACTTAATTAAATATTAACAGATACCAAGCCATCGTTGTCATTTAATGGCATTACTTTGTTAAACAGTATTCTGGAGTCACTAACCTGTCTACATCTTCAACCTTATCGCCATGGGAAATACCAAAGAAACGTCTAAGGACAGCAGAGAAATGATTGTTGACCTTCACCAAAGTGGAATCGGCTACATGACCATCAGCAAGCAGCCTGGTGACAACTGTGAGCGGAATTATTCACAAATGGAAGAAACACAAAATAACTGTCAATCTCCCTCGGTCTGGGGCCCCAAGGAAGGTTTTATCTCATGCAGCATCACTGATCTTAAGAATGGTGAGGGCTAACCCCAGATATACATGGGAGGAGCTCGCTAATGATGGGACCACAGTCACCAAGCAAACCATCGGTAACACATCCTGCCGTTACGGTTTGAAATCCTGCATTGCTCCCAACGTACCCCTGCTCAACAGGGCCCGTGTTCAGGCCCGTCTGAACCAGTGGACACCTGAATAATTCCAATGAGGCTTGAAAGAATGTGATGTGGTCAGACGAGACCAAAATCAAGCTGTTTACATTGTTCTGCGTGACCACAAGTGGAACAGCAAGCAAACCCGATGTGGCAGAGCTTCACCAAAGGCAACAGGTGATTAACCCCATGACAGTAAAAGTTGCTGATCAGGGGGGGTTTCACCATGGCTCCTTTAGGAGATGTAACTGCGAGGATGCACCACTGCAGACACACGAAGAGCCGCAGTGAGCAGTGTGACATGGTAAGTGTATTCCTACATTGCATTGCGATTACATTGTGCTTTTTTTAGTCATCAACCATGGCCCAGCAAAGCAGAGGTTAAATACCCTGTTCAGTTACCACATTTTCACCAGAGGGATTACTACCCACATGATTATTTTGGATGTTATGTTCCACATGGGCTGCCAGACAATGCAAGAATTTCTATTTCCCTATTTACCTCTATTAAAAATCCAATTAACCATTAATGTAATACTTAGGTTTTTTTTTTCATATGCTGCAGTAGTAATTAAAAGTCTATATGGCTGGAGGCAATTTGGGGTGGGGCCAGCCCTCCCTGTTTTGATGTGGAGTAAGGGGTACCAACTGTTCTCATTTAGTCAGCCGTCAGGGTCAGGCTAATGTTTACTCCAACCGCTCAGTTTTTATCTCGCAAGACTCCCATAAAGCAGGGATAGGGCCTTTAATGTGGCTTCGCTTATTAAATAAGACATTCAATTTGGTGGGAGGAAAAAAAGAAAGGAAAATGAAGGAATCTCAGATGGTGCTATGGAGCCCAAGAGGTGTCATCAGGAAAGCCAGAGATAATCTCTGTGCATCATACGCTTCTGATACGTTAAGACCATTGGTGTATAAAAAAATCATGTGTTTGAGCAGAGCTAACAGAGTCGCATTAATGGAAGAGGTTGCAGTTATAGGATGCTGATTGATTAGAGCCTCCCTCTCCTCTGCAGTCTACTTACTAAACTATATAGTCACTTTCTTAGGCTGATGAACATATTTAGATTGACAAGTACAGAATCCCATCTCTGCAGGCTTTCTCAGTTTTCAGCATCAGTTCTTGTCACGGGGAGAATTTGAACAGTTGGAGCTTCCATCCCATGTGTGAAGTCTTTTCCGATTCAATGACACTTAATTTCTGTTGATTATCTATATGCATAAGTCAGTATGTCACCATTTAGTTATTATAATTCATATATTTTAACTCCAGGCTGCCAGAAACATTAATTCCTTGGCTGGTTTCCAGTCTTTCTCACAGCTGTCAATTGCTGCATTTAAGTAATAATTTCAATGTTTATTTGAAGTCACTGCACACAGACAGTATCCAAAACTGCATACTTCATTTCTAATAAATGTAGAATAGAATCTAACACATCTGAGGACTGCAGTTTACCTTACATGGCGTGTTAATTCTGAGCCAAATATTAAATGATATTTATGACAATGTTTCCAAATAACTGGCTTGAGAGATTTCTAGAGAGCATATTTTTTTCCATATGCCATGTTTTCTTATAATCAATGGGACCTCAGGATTCGGGCCTGAGTTTGTCATTTCATTTCACTTGATTTGCCATAACTGCTCATACTTTAGGTGCACAGTTTCACATTTTATCCCCGAGTCTCCGGCTTTTTGTGCTTGCTGCTATCAAGGCCATTCAATGAAAATCTCACAGATTGTAAAACAAGCAAAAACGTTCAGCATGAGATATTACCTGCGAAGGTTTATCTGAATACACATAAAAAATATCTGAAGCCCCCTTTAGCCTCCCTGAATTCATTCTCTGGTTATAAACAAATATGCCTGGGGGGGGGGGGGCTCTACTGCCACACCCCAGGTAGTAAAGTTTAGATTTTAGATTCTTGATTACATTTTTATTCTGTACTTATAGACATTATTGATCAGATTTCTTTTTTTACCTGTGTCTGTTTAACCGCAAGCATTATTTTGTAGTAATAATGATATTAATAATAAATGCAATAAACATGAGCATAAGCAGCTGTTTTGGGTGAGTCAGAGTTTTTTAGCAGTTTTCCACCATGCAATTCTGTATTTAGGTTGAAGTGTATGTCTGCTAATCCATTACAGGATAACAGTGATCCTCATGACATATGCTCACATATGTTATCAGCCATTATGGGCAATTCAGAGACACTAGTTTATTTAATTGTATGTTTTTGGACAAGGGGAAACCAAGGACCAGCCCAGCATGCAGATGCCAGCAGCCATACCACCTGCCCTCCAGACTACATGATCCATCAGAAGTAAACACGTCTGGGTCTGTTCAGTACTTGGATGAGAAATCATCTAGGAAATTGGGTTGCTGCTGGAAGAAGTGCTGGTGTGGCCAAAAGATTTGCCTATCCTGTGGTCTGCCGCCGCATCATCCAGGTGGGGGCTAGAGAGTGGTGGACGTCCCTCCCCATTGATTCTGTAAAGTGCTTAGGGTGTCTTGAAAGGTGTCATATAGATGTAACATTTAAAGAAACACAATGTAAACACTAGAAGAATATATGGAAAGGAAATCAAAACCATATACCTTGAGCTAGTTTTAATAATGTTTGTTTAAACATGTATCTTATAATTTAACTAATAGTCAAACTGTCGTGCCCCGCTTGTCCAATCCTCCTGTGTGCCACGCCCCCTCATCTACCCCGTGTGCGGAATCCCCATGTTTACCAGCTGTTTCTTATTGCTGTCATTGGTCCAATTAGTCAAAAGTCTGTGTTAGGTATGTTTTCCCCAGTCCGGTCATTAACATCCATCGTGTTTTTCTTTTTTTTTTTTTACTTAAAAGCAAATGATTATAGTCTCACACACAGAGTAAGATTAATAGAAGGTATAACACTGTTAGCGTAGCCTCATTACACAGAAATGGACTGCAGGTGCTGCGATTAATGTACAGGGACAGCGAAGAGCATGTGAGGGACCTACCTTACTTTTTGTGTAAACATTATAGTGTTGAGTAATGCTGCATGCAGAGGAATGGAGAACAGCTATAGATCTTCATCTGTAGTTTGATTTGTTTTCACTTGTTAAAAGTACTTAAAAAAATGAAAGACAAGAAAATCAATGTGCACTAGTTCTTTTGCCTCTCCATTCTTCCAAGTGGTTATCAAGGATAACTTGGTCTAACCTAGTAATGCAGATGTACGTATAGGCAGTGGCTTTCTGTGAAGGTTGTGACAGTACATGCTGTGTAGTTGTAAGTATCTCTTCAAAGGATTACTGACCTTGTGCAGAAGATTTAGTTTCAACCAACCAGTTGAGTCCTCTGTGACTGTGACTCTTTATACTCAACTGGTTGGTTGAAACAAAATCTTGGTCTGGATTTTTACTTTCTGAACCTGAAATGTTCAACTCTGGTGAACGCTAAACATAAGTTCTACCTCCAACAGTGATGCAGTCTTTCAGCTTCAGTTTGAAGCAAAACATTTGCTTTGAGTTCTCATCTTTTCTAGTGACACCTGATACACTCAGCAAGGGAGGTCTGTCAGTCGTGATGAAGCGAGTGAAGAACCCTGGATACTTTAAAGGGTTTCATGGTTCACGGGTCACAACTGAGCTTCTCCTTTGCTTCAAAGCTGTGACTGTGACTCTTTATACTCAACTGGTTGGTTGAAACAAAATCTTGGTCTGGATTTTTACTTTCTGAACCTGAAATGTTCAACTCTGGTGAACGCTAAACATAAGTTCTACCTCCAGCAGTGATGCAGTCTTTCAGCTTCAGTTTGAAGCAAAACATTTGCTTTGAGTTCTCATCTTTTCTAGTGACACCTGATACACTCAGCAAGGGAGGTCTGTCAGTCGTGATGAAGCGAGTGAAGAACCCTGGATACTTTAAAGGGTTTCATGGTTCACGGGTCACAACTGAGCTTCTCCTTTGCTTCAAAGCTTGAGGAAAAAAAAAACGCAGCAAATTTATAGCAACTAAGAGCCCTGTTTGGAATTAAATGTTTCATGGAGTACCAACTGCATGTGTGAGGTGGAGGCCGGATCTGCCGATAAGGAGAATTGTTGATTTGACTTCCAACCCAAAAGGTGTGGCACTGGGGACATTTGTCAGAGAAGCTGTGATGAAAAGTACTGGCTCTCTAGCAACATAAGAACAAAGAGATCCTGCAGCATCCTCATCTAGAGGATCACATGGAGGGTCTTGGGGAATTGTGCCCTGTCACTAATGTTACACCAGATCAGTTTAAAGGCCAGATCAGCCCAAGCTTAGACTAACTTGTCATTGATAGACATGGTTGTGACATGATATTAAATCTACACTATGAGCTTTAGACTATGTAGTTAGCCTAACCCTAACCCTACCTACCCAGAAAGCGACAGGTGCTGTTAGTGGCTTAAAATGTATAAAGGGGTCAAGCTTAGGGTGTTAGAAAAGGCCAGGATTTGCTTTCGTACAGGAATGAGAAATGGATATTTTCCCTTTTTCCATACATGCATGATATATAAAACTCATTCAGCATCAACATCTAAAAATAACAAGTCACTTTCAAAAAGACTTGATTTGAGAGCCTTTTGAAACTTAACGCCAAAATTGAATGTGAAATGATTTCTGAAACATTAGTAATGAGTCTAAATGCATGTGCTATTTTTCCACACCTCCCCACCTGTTTGGTGGAACTAGTTTTCATGCTAATGTTGCCAACAAAACTGCAACGGTTTCACAGGCTGAGTGGCATCAATGGTTAATAGTGGAAATAAAAGTTGGAGTACAAGTCTGATTAGGCTGCAAAGCCTCCACATGGGGCGATAATGTCCCTGTGGTCTGCAAAGGCATGGGTAGAAGCAGAAATGCTGTGTTTCTACTGCACGTCATTTCAGATCGTGCTGTGTTCAGCCCTATAGCTGGGAACCAGCAGAACCTTGCTCTGATTTTTATATTGAACACCTTGTGCACCGTTGCATGTGCTATTTACAGAACACACAGCTTCACAATAGCGGGGCTATTGTAGGGACATATTCTGTCATTGGTTATCAGTTCAGTTATTTAATTTGCGGAGTTGATTGTTCTTTCCAGATAATGGTTTGAGTTTTGAATCCATGCTTCAAAATTCAAACTACTAATGGGGAAAAAGTATTTTTTAACAAGTAACGGTTGTCATTTAATTAAATGAGTTGTTCTTAAAACGAATAACGAAACAGGATATATTTTGCAAGTTGTTTGCATGCTATTGCTGATACAGTATTTTAGTAGCATAATGCAATTTAGTGAAGTGAATGATAAGACAAATGTATTTAATATTTTTGGCAGATGTTCTTATCCAAAGCGACATACATTCCTGAAAAAACAACATCCAACAGACCCTGAAGCAACTGCGTGGTAAGAGACTTGCTCATCAACCCAACAGAGGAGTTACTCAGCCAGTGACTTTCCAATCACTGACTCAGCGTCCCTGCCTACTGAGCCAAACACTACCTTGGACCTTGTATATTTGTGGAATAAATCACAAAGCTAAGGTCAGAGCCACGTGTGTCTCTCTTTTCGTTACTCTTAAAGTGCTATTTCATTCTGCACTCCCTCTGTTAGCAGAAAACAAGCTAATGTACAGCCCAACTCAAGTGTGTCTATCTACTGAAGAACAAACCAAAGACCAATGATGCAAAAAAATATACAATAGCAAAAAAAAATCACTAAATTCACTATATTCAGTGTCAATGCCATAGCAGTTTACAATTTTTATATGCAAGGCTGGACTGTAGATAGAATTGAATCTCATATTTCAGTAGCTAGAAAACAAACAGAAAGACAACAAGAAATTTTCTAACTGCATATATAGAATCATTATTTTGTATAGAATCTAGTATTTACTGTCAGCAGCTCAGCTGTGGCAGCAGTAGTCTTACATATGGCTGGTATCAAAAGGCTCTGAGCAGCCAAGCAGGTGTGTAACCTTTAGTGGCACCAGCCCAGCGTTGATGTAAGCGTGGTCATGGTGACCCACAGAGCTGGCAGGGGCTCTACAGAAGCACTTGATGAGCCTTCAGCAAGAACCTCTCTTTTAAGTGAGTCTCAAAGATGAGGGTCATAGCTCTCTGTCTGATGATGCTAGGCTGCTTAGCCTGGTGCATTTTGATGTCGGCAACGTGATGACAGGTGCAGCTCTTTCGGTAGCACATGAATCACATTATATTTCAGAGCAGAAGACTTCATCTGTCTCTTTTATCATGCCTGACTCTTTTATCTCTGACAGACTGGGAAAGGACAGAACCACGATCCTGTTAAATGTACGATACGCATTATTTGCTCGATGTACGGAGGTAGTGGGTCAGGCGGCACATAGAACATCCAGACGTGGCCATAATTTATTAACATTTTAGTCGGCTTTCATGCTAAGCTTTGTCACTTAAACACCTGATACATCATTTCTATGTATGAGCTTTGCATTCCTTGCAATTAAGGCAAATAAGGGTTTGACTTGTAAAATCTGAAAGCTCAAAATATACTCAAAAGCAAACACTTTTTTTATGGAACCCAAAAAATTAAAAGAGTTGGATATGGGGAGTTTTTTTTACACACTTTACTGGTGTTTTCTTCTGTTTTTATGGTGCACGAACCCTAAATCTGAAGGTGAAAAATGAAATCTATTCTGCTAGTGCAGTGGTTCTCAAAGTCGGTCCTCGGGCCCCACTGCCCTGCTTGTTTTCCCGCTATCCCTGCCCCACACACAAGTCCCAGCAGTCTTTCAGCTTCTGATTGACAGAACACACCTGATCCAGGTAATCAGCAGTGTGTGGGGCAGGGATAGCTGGAAAACAAGCAGGGCAGTGGGGCCCGAGGACCGACTTTGAGAACCGCTGTGCTAGTGTAATAAATGTTTTTTCTCGTGTTTCAGTGAATCATTTCTATCTATCTATCTATCTATCTATCTATCTATCTATCTATCTATCTATCTATCTATCTATCTATCTATCTATCTATCTATCTATCTATCTATCTATCTATCTATCTATCTATCTATCTATTTGGTGTGTTTGCTGCATACTTTATTGTCAAATAAAATACAATTTCTTTCGGTATTATGGCAAAGCCCTGTCAGTAATATTAGCATTTTATATTTTTATCACATTTTCTTTAACATTTGCTAATTTGTTTGACTTGTCATTCATTCCATCCCTGGATACTTTGCTATTAAGCAATGCCATGCAGTTCACAATATGACGGTTGACCTGAAAGAACCAAAAGAATGTCAGGACACTGAAACCACAGTGACTGTGATTATGATTATTATTTAATGTTTAATGTTTGTTAATACCTCTCTTGTCCCTTAAACTTTTCCAGTTTGGGGCTTGACAACTGTGTATTTCACCGCACACTGTACTGAGCAAAATAGTGCATATGAATATAAAACTTTGAAACCTGACAGTGAAAAACGTTGATTACCTGTTAGATGAGACCTTCTTGTTTTCTGTGACTCACGAAAGGCTGATAGAATCTCCTCAAATCACAAGACCTCACTTCCTCCTCACTATGTCTTTCTTCAGATAGGAGGCCTAACTGAGACATCCAGGACGTAACACGAACATAATATCATTCCCGATCTTAAACTCCTTTATAATGGGGGGATACACAATCTTTCTGAGGTGCTGTTTCCTTACAAAAATACATTGGATTTATGTATCGTGAAATTAGACTTCGTGATAAAGAAAGCAATTGTCTTTTAATAAGTGGGAGAACCTGTTCATTTGTGATTATTTTTATTCTTTAGTTTCCTTAGAATCATTATTGAAGAATTACCTTTCATTGGCTTTTTTACTGGAGCCCTAAAGACCATTATAATGGATAGAGAATGACCCAGTTTCTGCTTATTTATAGCAAAGTGGCCCAGGCTTGCTGTGTGCTGCTCGGTGGAATAACGTTCTCCACCTTCATTAAGTGTGGGTGCAGATGAGGTTCACTTGATTGCACAGTTTTGATTGGCTTGTGCATGGAGAAGGAAACAGCCTATAAAAATCTATGACAATCCAATGCTGAGATGAAAAGCGGAGATTAGCTGTCTCTGGCTTGACGGGCTTTAAGAACACTTTAACGAAAACGTTCTCCAAAGGGGAATAAATAAGATTTAGCTGCATTAATTGCATTTTTTTTACATTTTGTTGCTCAGTTTTCTAGGAGTCTAGCATTTGCAGCTCTCTCGGGTTGTTTCTGGGGACAGAAAAGAGGATTTTCCCTGATTGCATAAGATAAAGAGGTTCCTGAAAATTCACTTGCTGCTAAGGATCGTGAAATTAAATTGGCTGCATGGAGCAATTAACCCTTTTTTTTTGTTAAGGCGGAAAATGTTTTTTATTTCCTTTTCAGCATTTTTGCTGCCTGTGGCCTTTTGCGGTTTCCCTTAACTGAAATAAAGTTGCCTAAACCCTGAATTTCAGGCCCCTGTGCCAAATGCGAGGTGAAGAGTCGGTGTTCACCGTTTCCATTCCCCAATTTTCACGAGTCTCAAACACTGAGATTGAGGCAGCTGCACAACTAACTAGGAAAAAAATATGTATTTATTATACTTTCATACTCACATGGAAAATACTGTAGGGACACCATTATTATTTTGAGTAGGACGCCTCCCTTTGTTCTCAGAACAGCTAAAATACTTCATGGCATAGACTCAAGAATGTTCTGGAAACAATCCTAAGAAATTCTGTTCCATGTTGACATGACTGCATCAAGCAACTGCTGCAGTTATATCAGCTGCATAGTCATGCTACAAATCTTCTCTTCTACTGCATTGTAATGGCTCTGTATTGGATTTGGATTGGGGACTGGGGAGACCATTGAAGTTCTCTCACTGAAGGACTCGCTGAACTCATTGTCATATTCATGGAACAGGATCACTTGCTTTGTTACATGGTGCATTATACTGCTGGAAACAGTCCACAAGATGGGTACCTTTTTGCCATAATGGGATGCACTTGCTCAGTAGCAACGGTCATACATTTAAGTGTTTGGTACTGGGGTCCAATGTGTGCCAACAAAACATTCCCCACATCATCAATGTTCACACCAAACTGTACAGTCCACATACAGTAGATGATTAGTCTCATAGATGCTTGCTGTTTGTGTTAGATCCTGACTATACCATCTGCATCTGGAGTAGAACCTCATCTTAAGCTCTTGTAGACCATCTACCTCAAGGTTTGACGTGCTGTACATACAGAGATGCTTTTCTGCTCACTATTATTGTAAAGAGTGGCTATTTGAGCTGTTGCGGCCATCTGGTCAGCTTGACCATTCTCTGACCTCATTCGTCACCATTCGTCCCTGCTCACAGAATCATCATCACTCACTGGATGATTTTTGTTCTTCTTAATAAGGTGATAGATGAGCACAAATATGAAGGATACATAGCACAAAATTTACCTAGAACAATTGCCTATAAACAGCTTATTAGATTATTATTGTTATTATTTTAGTTTCATTTATTTACGTTTAGCAGATGCCTTTAACCAAACCAATATAGAATCAAAGAAATCTTGGGGAGAGAGAGCAGAATGAGCCCAGCATCATTGGAGCAGTAGGGATTCAGCCCAGTGGTGATACTATTCTGTTAGCTGCAGGAGGTCTCAGTTTCACAAAAATGCAGGGATAGTGTATTTATAAATTATTTTACCTAAGCCTGTCATCTGTGTTGGTGTAAGAATTGCCACATTCTGTCATTTTATAAGAAACAACTGTGTAATAATGTAAAATAAAATTCAAATACAAATGCAGTGGTTAGCACTGTTGCCTCACACCTCTGGGACCCGGGTTCGAGTCCCCGCCTGGATTACATGTGTGCGGAGTTTGCATGTTCTCCCCATGTCGTCGTGGGGTTTCCTCCGGGTACTCTAGTTTCCCCCCACAGTCCAAAAACATGCTGAGGCTAATTGGAGTTGCTAAATTGCCCGTAGATGTGCATGCATGAGTGAATGGTGTGTGAGTGTGCCCTGCGATGGGCTGGCCCCCCATCCTGGGTTGTTCCCTGCCTCGTGCCCATTGCTTCCGGGATAGGCTCCGGACCCCCGCGACCCAATAGGATAAGCGGTTTGGAAAATGGATGAATGGATGAATGTTACATAGTATAAATCATTGAGAAGAATATTATGTCAACCATTCCTTTGTTTTAACAAAACAGCACAGTATCCAAACCACCGCGAGATTTGAAGTCTGCTTCTTGCCGGGCAGTCATATGCATTTTTTTCCTTTTTTTATCTTCAGTAATTAACTGGAATCTTCACTTGGACAGGAAGAAACAAAACCTGACTTTTGCTGGGGAAAATGAGATGCTGACTAGCAAAAGGTCAAGTCAGTAAATTCAAACCCAGTAAATTGAAATCCCCCCCCCCCCCAAAAGCCACAGGATGTAACATCCTGCCCAGACTGCAACCTTATGGCTGTCCACTCTGATTTATTATCTCCAAGATTGTAGATGAGGATCTGGGTGAAGGAACAGGAGCTATGTGTTTACCCTCAGAAAAATAGCTGCTAGTCATCATTTCACATATATTTCTTTTTAAGTTTCCATGATCAACTATTTGTGATCAAAGAATTTTATTGCACTTTATAAGATTATATTGAGTTTTATACCCTGTTTTGAGTTTTCTAAATGGAAATTTTAATATTATTTCAAACATCATAAATGACCATGGTGCAAAAGACCTATATAATTTATAAAATGTAAAGTATTTCAGTAATTATTTAATGAAATATTTTTCCAAATAATTATAAAGTTTTTATTTTGAAAATCATGAAAAATATTAATAAAATAAATTCCCAAACAGAGAATACACACATTTGATCAAAAAAGATAATTCAACTGCAAGGCATTCAAAGTTAAAATAGTGCTTGATAGTGACAGGGAACCTTAGGCTACAAACACACTGCTATACTTTTCTTAAAAAGCGCAAACGTTATTCTCCGTTTTCACATTTTGTCCACACTACCCCACAGTTTTCAACCCTCAAAAGCAGACTTTTGAACATGCTCTTCAGAATGTATCCTTCAGAAAACTCTGCTTTAAGAACATAAGTTGTAAACGAGAGGAGGCCACTCGGCCCGTCAAGCTCACGTGCAGGGAATTAATCTAATAATTTAAAGTTAGCAGGATCTTGTCAAGTTCAGATTTGAAGGAATCTTGGGCCTTAGCTTGCATTATGGCTTCCGGCAGTTTAACTTGGAATCTAGAATGAAACTAACTGCTGTCAGACTAACACCTATGGAAAAACAAGAGGCTGACCAGGAAGGGCCCCAGTTTGACCAGGCTCGCTGTGCCCAAGAGACCTGGGATTCTGTAACCAAGGAAGCCCTAAACTCAGTCCATGTTTGGGGGTCTCAAATAATGCTACAAGCTCCTGCTGTGACCATCAGACAGTGACATCCTCAAAGGCGTGGTGTGAAGCAGGCAAGGGTGTAGATTTGGGTATGGATGTGGGGCGGCATGTCCGTACCAATGTTGTGGGAGTAGCATGTGTGTTTTATGGGGGTGGGGGTTCGGCTTGACTTGGTTATTACTGATGCTGAAACCAAACCTGCACTCTTGCAAGCATGTAACAGTCAGCGGATGTTATTAAGGGGAGGGGTTTTAAGAACTACAAACAACAGTCACATATTAGATCACGGAAGGACATTGCTGCCTTGGAAAAGGTGCAACATAGGGCGATGAGAATATGTGGGACCTCCTTCAGGACAGCTGGAAAAGCATCCCAGGAGGCCACTTCATATCCATAGAGGAGAAAGCAGGATCAGCCAGTCCATGACCATGGGATTTGAACCGGCAACCTTCTGAGTCCCTACCCACAGAGTGCCGCCAACAAATACATTTTTGCTTTACTACTTTGGTTTGTGAATAATTCCATGTATGTTATTTTATAGTGTTGATGTCTTTATAATTATTCGAAAATGTAGAGAATAGAACAAATAAACATTTCTATGGGTAGATGTGTCCAGCAACATACCAGCTTGCAAACTGCATCATCCATCCATCTTACAACAGCCTATACTGACCCGGTTTGTGGGGATCAGGTGGGCTGGACCATCCCCTGGGCAGCACAGGCCGAACGGCAGGGCTTCAACCTGGATGGGATTCCACGACAGCAGAGGGCGCAGACATGCATACAACCACATGCTAATTCAGACTAAAGACACGCCTTCTGACTGCAAGCGAAACCCTCATGACACACAGAACATGCAACCTTCACATATGCGGAGCAGAAATGGGACACTAACCCCTAGCTCTATCTATGCCTTAGTTTCTTTTGACACCAGTTGACCTTTTAATCTGTAACAGCCCGACCTGAGAAAAGTGCAGCTTTCATCAGTGCCTGTCAACCTTTGCTAGGTTCTTCCTTTGGGCTTCTGCTAAATGCAGGTCACTTTGTCTGGGTTACTTTCCAGTTTTGTTGCTGTATATCAGGAGCCTGTGACACAAGGTACCGCTAGAACCTTTCATCTTTCCATGCTTCTGAATACTTATCAACCTGGAATTCCTTTTATACAGTCACTTTATATTTTATACAATACGCTTATAAAGACCAGGGCAAATCACTAGCACTAAAAATCGGAAATAAGATCTAGGAATCATATTTCTGCTTAATGGCATATAAAACCTTAATTTTGGCTAAATGAATTTAAATGATTTTTCTGCCTTTTTAATGACCTATGAATCCTAAAATAATCACAGAGATTAGGTTCCCGTAACTCTGACCTGAAATGAAGAAAACTGACCAAAAAAAAAATCAAGTTAACCCTTTATAACTAAACAACCACTCTCTACATGGTTAGCTTCGTTGAGATTTTGAGATAACGGCATATAGTAGCAGATTTGCTTTGCATTTAAAGTGGATCATACTCCGAATTGGATTTTGGATTGCAGCAGGTCAGCTAATGTAGCTTCAGAAGAGACGTAGCTGACTCAGGACATCACCATCTTCTGATTACTTATGATTTTTTATTTCATTTCACTAAGATTGTTTTACTGTTAGTTTTCATTTTCACAGTAGTAACCTTCTTTGGAACGGGTTTGTCTGCCCGCCACACTGCTACGTCTTTTCCTCTCAGGTGAAGATCACAACTTCGATACCACACTCTGCCCTTGTGTTGTTTATCTGTTATTGATTAAGATTCCATTTTTGTTGGGTGAATTCAATTTCCGGCCTCTCTTCACGGGAAGCTGCTGTAGATAATAACTGATCATGTTAACTGAACGGACAAAATGTATTTAAACGTCACATCTGATAACACATTGATGTTATTTCAATTCAGGAAAAACAGGGGAAAATCCTGAGAGTTCATGAAATTATGAAAATAAGTGATAAACAATACATATCAGATTAACTTCCAAAATTATACTAGGGTGTGACAACATGAGCATTTCTCATAATGTGACATTTTTTTAACATTCACCATATTTAAACTTTTTACATACACCTGTGACTGATGAGTAATACAGCTCCGTAACTCATAATGAAGCAGAACACTGTATGCGTTATCGTTATTATTTTTTTATTTCTACCTGTTCACTGCAAAGAAAGTGCCTGGGGAGCGAAATCCAAACGAACCATCAAAGTTTCAGAAAAAAAATCACCAGCTGCAGATATATGTGACGTACATCTCCAGCAGATATGAGGTGCTTATGGAGGAACGTACCAAAAATAGGGTGTTTCAAAGAAGGGATCTGTAAACAAGACGAGATGTACTTCCAGGTCCTTATGACGTGTGTTTTGTCTTTTTTTAGCTTACAGAAGTGAAATTTTAGTCTATTTTATGCTTAAAGAGTATGAGTTGGGGATTCAAATGATACAAAAGATTCAATATTACTGAATCGGCAGTGCACGCCCTTTCTTCTAACAGCACAATTCTCCGCTTTTCTGCAAACGTAAGACCCCAATCAGTGGCAACAGTCCTTGTATTTCAATTTGGAAAAAATAAATCTCAAATTGCTTAGTCAATCCCCAGAAATAGAATATTCAGTAATTATTAATGGCTTCCTAATGATCTGGATGTAATTACCTGCACCTGTGACAATCAAGCTCACTCGGTAGAACAACTGGGTTAGACTATAATGACGGAAAAATAGTAAAAACAACATTAGAAAACTAAATCTGCAGAAGAATACCTTTTTTTCTCAGCCTATTCACAGACAATTTAGAGTTTAGACTTCGAACATCAAACAGAGGACTCTGTAGTCAGTATATTTGGCTGCAATGCTCTTCCATCAGGAAAGATTACAGAGAGATCAAGTGCCCATATACTTGAATCTTGCAAGATGTGAATTCAAACTGTAATGAGCTCATCCGCCCAGATCCTAGCTGACTTCTGTGGCGGATCGAAAAACTCGAGAAAAGGGAGCTGAAAGGCTTGGTAAGGTAACTTGCATCCTCACGGGCATGCTACAGTTGCATAAACATGTATTTTATACCTTAGTATGTAATGTAAATAGTTATGGCTCATGTGCTACGGGTGTGTTCATGCATAATAGTGCCTGTGGTGCATGACACTACCTGTCATCAGGTTCATTTCTTTGAGTGAGACCATTGCTCCATTTGCATAGCAATGTGCAGTAAATCATGCGCCGTCGCCTAATAAAGGTGAGGTGACACACCATTCTGATTGGTTTATTGCTTGTCACGTCTCTGAAGAATCCCATACAGATACAAAACACTAAGGAGTGCCAATCCTAACCTTACTGGAACTCATGCCATTAAACATGACAAAATGTCAAACAACTGTTCGGAACCATTACTAGTACTAGGAAAGCACGTAGTCCTTCAGACGCTCCGGTAGCTGCACACACTGACCAGCGCATGTGGGGGAGGCCTGTTGTGCTCTTCCAGATGTCTGCTCCTCTTCCAGGCCCACCACTGGATGATGCTCCGCACAACTCTCTGCAGTCTCACCCCCGTCGCCATCATAAAGACTGGAATCATCCCGATGGTGATCAGGGGTGGGAGTTCTGTTGTGGCGAAGGTGTCTCCTGTCCCTGCGACAGTGAGCACCCGAGGATGTGATGACGTCAAAAGCCCGCGGCTCCCCTCTGACCCTCACAACCATCGCTTGGATCCATTTATCATTTATCTTCATGTACACCCTCTCCCCCACCTGAAGTGGGGATAGTGGTGCCGCCGATTTATCATACAGAACCTTCTGCTGCAGTTGCTGTCGGTGGAGGGCTGCACGCACACCCACAGGTGGATGGCATCAGTGCAGCCCGGTCCTCTGATCTTTCCCCAGTCAAACATGTGTGAGATCAGTTCAGACGTCAGCTCAGTCCCAATCTACAGGATCTTGAGGGCCACTTACAACAGCTGTGGACCAACGTGATGCAGGAAAGGATACAACGGCTGTATGACTCCCATGTATCCAGGCCCGATGGGGGGGGGGGGGCAGCCACACCCTACTGACACGGGACCAGCAGTCTGTCCATGCTGCCAACTCTGTTGTCCGTTTGATCTGATATCGTAATCGTTGCTGTACAGTCACATGACCTTTCATCATATGCAGATTCATTTCATTTTCACCACTCCATCTGGGCGCTTTACTTTTTTTCCTCACTGAGTGTATATATGTGTGTGTGTAGAGAGATTATACATTATCTTGGTTTTTTAACAAATACATTTTAGCAAAAATATTTTTTTTTCCGAAAAGTATACTGTGACATTTCAGGTTAAAATCTCCTTCTATTGCAAAACGTATCTTACGTGGAAAACTCTGAACTCCAACGTCCTCACACAATACTTAGATATTATCGCTCATTACACTGAACACTCGCAAGTACAAAAGTTTCCCTCATATATTCTTTTCTGCGACCGTGTCTTTGTATGGGTTCTGCGTCTGATGTTTGGCTAAGTTCATGAATTAATTCAGTGAGACGGTACCTGGGGTGAATTAACATTCGCGAGAAAAGCTTCATGGCCTTTTTCCTTGGAGACGCAGACGGCTCACTGATGTGAGTGAGATTCGCAGCCAAGTCCGCTTTGTAGATATATAGATATATAGATATATAGATATATAGTACTGTTTCAGAGCAGTTTTTGTTACAGTCTGTGTGTCTTTATTAAAGTTACTTTTGTTTATCCTTTGATTGTTTGGCGAGAGATAACAGTAATCACTTTTGTGCACCTTTGAATCATGTTTCACATTGTGACTTTTCCTTTCACTAGAGTGATTCTTTGGGCAGCGTTCTCTGCCTCAGGAATATCACTTCCATGGTCTTCCACACAATTGTGACGTAAACACAGCCATTCGTCAGATTACCCTCATGTGTCTCTCAGGTTTTTTGTATTTTTCCGTCAGGTGGCTTCAGAATGATTTCTGTCTTCAGCTTCTACTTCAAATTAAATCCACCTGCAGCCCCAAACCCCCCCCCTCCCTCCCCCACCCCACACTCAGTTTTAGGCCTTCGATGACTCATCGCTCCATTTTGTTTTCTGTCCTGTTTTTTCACTCTTCTTAAACCAAATTGACTTTTGTTTTCATTCTTCCATGCTGCTGTTGTTACACCCATCTCCACTCCTGTCCGCAAATGTATTCCCTATTCTCCCATTCTCATATTCATACAGCCAGCCTGCGTTGATATATACTGCTCTATAAAACACTCAGTGCATACTTTATTATGCATTCAGACTGGCTAAATACACAAACTGTGTTAAATAAAGTATCTGCCTAATAAGTTAATGAAAAAAATATTCTGAATCCCTACTGAGTTGTCAAACTACATGCATTGTATATGCATCTCTCCATGACACTTTGATAGGTACTAGATTACCTCCCAGTACTGTAGTTTGGTGATTGTTGTAGCTGATTTGCTCGTGGTCCCTCTGCCTTTCCTTACATATAATTCCAACCCTGGAATTTCATGGGCGTCCAGAAGCCTTCTTCACAACAGCTGAATCTTTTTCCTTGAAGTTCTTGATGATACGGTAAATGGGTGATTTAGGTGCAATCTTACTAGCAGCAATATCCTTGCCTGTGAATCCGTATTTGTGCTAAGCAATGATGACTGTTTCCTTGCTGGTAACCATGGTTAACAGAGAAAGAACAATGATTTCAAGCACCACTCTCCTTTTAAAGCATCCAGTCTGCTATTCTATGACAGAATGATCTCCAGCCTTGTCTTCATCAACACTCTCACCTGTGTTACTGAGAGAATGACTGAAATGATGTCAGCAGGTCCTCTTGTGGCAGCGCTGAAATGCAGCGGAAATGGGTTTTTTGGGATTAAGTTCATTTTCATGGCAAAGAGGGACTTTACAAATAATTGCAATCATCTAATCACTTTTCATAACATTCTGGAATATATGCAAATAGCCCAAATACAAATGGAGGCAGCAGACTTTGTGAAAATTAATATTTGTGTCATTCTCAAAACTTTTGGCCACGGCTGTACTGCGCTGGATATCAGCTATCCAGGGTGAGCCTCAGCTCCTTGCAGCCTGGGACTCATACAACACTAATCGGGTGATGTGATTGATGTACAGTATGGCTTCATAGATTTCGCATGATCGTGTGTTATGGTCTGTCCTGCCGTTTTAGAGGAAGCTCAGCAGGGCACGTGATCACTGTGTCTATTTACAATATATATAAGAATCATGAAACTCAGGAGGAATAAACGGAGGTGGAAAAATCTGATACAGGCAGAGACCACAGGTAATGGCAAAGGAGTAAATCGATCAAAACCAAGCAGGAGCGAACTACAAAAAAACTCTAGTGTACTAATAACCCAGAATAACGCATCCTACCTTAACTATCCGACTCATAAATACAGCGATTGGCATGCACTTGTTAACTAGTGTTTTGTCCTCCTGTGGGTGGCATGTATGGGATACACCAAATCACACCAGCCCCAGTCCTGGTTTTAGGGAACTGACAAAAGGTTTGAAAGGAGCACAGACCAAGCACACTGGCACACAACCTGGAGAGAGAAGGAAAAAAGAAACAGATTGAAAGAATTACTGAGCAGCCATGCAGCCACACACAAGACAACCCAAGGAATATACAGTAATGCTTTTTTACAATATCAATATGCTGTCAATGTTCCAGGGAATTTTAATTGATTTTTTAAAAAAGTGATTTTAAATGTCCGTACATATTTCTTAATTTCAGTGGACTGACAAAGGTTGCAAATGTCTGATTAGATCTCTCACTGTGTTTGGAGTTCCTCCTCAGGTCTCAGGAATGGTACTGGTTTTCTTTTAATCCCAGGAACCATTTAAAGAACAGTACTTACCTCAGTGAGTGTAACCATTAGTGATTTGCACCTGCTATAAAAATGGTATCATTAATGTCAGAAACTTTTTGCCTACCCCCTGATACAAATGTAGAGAACCTTAAACAGACTTATGGCAGTTTTTGGTCTTATACAATTCTTAGACCATGACAGCATTGTAATTAAAAAACAGGGTTATCATATAGATCTTAAAAGACAAATGAGTGTATTTATCACATAATTAGAATTACAAATTCCCAGAACATTTTTGTGAATCCTGGAGTAATTACTGTACGTATATGAGGACATCATTTTGCAATTTTATAGTTCTCAAAATGGGGGGTGACAAGGTGGTGCAGTGGGTAGCACTGTTGCCTCACACCTCTGGGACCCCGGTTCGAGTCTCCAGGTTGCATGTTCTCCTCATGTCGTCATGGGGTTTTTTCCAGGTACTCCAGTTTCCCCCCGCAGTTCAAAGACACGGCAAGGCTCATTGGAGTCACTAAATTGCCCATAGCTGTGAATGGTGTGTGAGTGTGCTCTGCAATGGGTTGGCCCCCCTGTCATGGGGCGTTTCCTGCCTTGTGCCCTTAGCTTTCAGAATAGGCAGAATAGACAATTTAACATATCACATGGAAAGTTACAAATCACATGAAACCCAATCAATTTTCCACCAAAACTTAGTTACGATTAATCAACCATGCATATAAAGTGGCTGCACATCATTACACATTCATGTTCATCATTAATTAAACAAGTTTCCATTCACGCTGTTACAACAATCGATTGCCACATGTGGTGCTTTTAAAGGTGAATGTGAAGTTATGTCAATCCCTTTATATATTACTGAGGCAGGAGAGGTATTAAATTAAATAAACTGTTTTTTGTAAACAGAAACAGAAAAAAACAGTTAATTTATTAACATCACTCCTGCCTCAATAACACCATTGACCTTAATTAATGAATTAATAATAACTAATGAATAATTCATAGTAATGTACATAACTTACTTCATCACACTAATAATAGCATGGGTAAGTAAAAGTTTTGGAAACTGGATTGTGTTTCTTAGAATTAGTGACTGAATTTGACCGCCGGGCTGTTCTCCCCCAAAGTCAAACTCCTTCCAGTACCTCTGCTTGCAGCAAATTGACAATGCATACACTCTGCCTTTTCACTGGCTTGCGGTTAATTACAGAATAGACATTAAAATTCTTCTGCTTTCATACATGGCAGTAACAGGTCAGCTCCCTGCTAAGGTAACTGAAATGATTATTCTAAATGTGGAATGTGGGCCTTCTTGCAATTCCACACATAAATAATAAGTGTTGGTGGTAGGTCCTTCAGTTTGGGTCACAGGTCACAGGGTCTATAGAAGTGTCTGCTAACGCATATGAAGAGTGCCTCTTTGGTCTCACTATTTAAGTAGAATCTGAAGACCTATCTACCATAATCAAGGCAGCTGGAGCAGAAGATGAGGTTATGTAATGAAGGACTGATGGAGGCCCATCAGTCACCTTTATCTGCAGCTTAAAGAAGTGCATCTCCTAGTGTGAAAGAGCTGTTTACCAGAGAAATCTAAATGCACATTAGGAACAACATGAACATGCCACTGATTTATTTTTGTCTAAGCTTTTGTTAAACGCATTTGAGCATCTGTAATACCCTCCATTTTCCTTCTCCTCTCCAAATGGCCGGTTGCCCTGTACCTGGAGCGGTTCATGGACATAGCAGATACTGGCAGAGCTACTAGGTAATAAAGTGCTGAAGACTAGTTTGCAGGAGGCTGATGACAGAGCTGACAGGCAGCCCGTGTGATAACCCGCAGGACTGAAGACAGCACTGCGCAACCACAACCATACATCTGCAAAATCACACAACACTTCCCAGGTTCTATCATTTAACCAATCAGAGAAAGTGCACTTTAAAATAAAGCTGCTACTTCAGCGAGATTGAGGTCCTGGTACAAAAAGGTGAAGACGAGGTCATATAATGAAGAGAAGGCCACTGGTGGGAATCCATCGCTTACCTTTATCTGTAGAACGAAGAGGAGGAAACTGTCTGAAAGCAGTGGATTTCTGTGAAAGCTATTTACAACACATATCTAAACGGAAGATGAGGGGCATTAAGCGTTCGGCAAGCAAATATCTATCGTTTAAGCTGAAAAATATAATTTTATGACCGATAGTGTCACAGATTCCAAGATAGGTGAGAGAGCAGAGCGTAGCAGATACATTAAAAAGTAACAAAAATGTCCATGATATTAGTTTAATGCAAAGGATATGGTTTCTATTATTCAAATTGATGTTCTATTACATGTTTTTCATAAGTAATTTAAATATGAGTCATTGTTTATCTAGCTGGCCTTACTCATCCATACTGGGGTTGCTTTGGTTAATTGAAGCATATGAAAATTGTGTTTCGCATTATTATAGTTCATAGTTACTGTAAAATATCTCTAAGTCAGTTACCTATATGCGGTGTGTAAGTATGCAGTATATGTATCTCTCACTAAGGGCTGACTCCACCAAAATATCTAACATTTGACAATATATCTGTTATATCACTTCCTTTATTAACATGATGCGGAAGACTGGAGCTGGAAGAAGATACAGGAAATATGAAAAATATTATTTTTACGTCCATTAATACAGTTATTATTCAGTAGTAGATATTTATAACAACTGTTACTTCTCCATAGTCTTCTTTAAGTCTACGGATACTAATTTGAAACCTAGTCCTAAAAAATTGTGATGTTATACAACTTCCATAGATCTTGCGCATTGTTTCCAAAGCAATCTGCCACGCACATACTTCAGGTTACCAATATATACGGCCCTGAATTTAATTACTATGAAAAATATTAGATGTAGTTTTAATAATGGAGCCACTGGAAATGCTGGACCCGACCAGTATTGTAAATCTGGGTGACACATAAACCAGGTTTTTCAGTGCACCTGATATTTTATAATATTATTAGACGGATTATATTAATTACATTCTGTGAATGATATTTCCATATAAACATCCAGAAATTTAGAATTATGACAGGGAGTGTTGATTTTCTTGGCTCATAACTTTGATTTATCTTTTTGCTGGAAGGAAAACAAAATTCAGTTTATTTTCCAAATCTTACTCTTTAGCTCAGTGTTTCCCAACCTGATCCTTGGGAACTCACAGCCGGTCCACATTTTTGTTCCCTCCCCGCTCCCTGCCACAGAGTCCACACTTTTGCTCCTTATCGGGAGCTGGAAGAAGGCAAACACATGGACTGTCTGTGGGTCCTCCAGGACCAGAGCTGATTTAGGCTATAGTGGGATTATCATTCAAAAGCACAGGAATTCATTAAGTGTAAATGTACATTACAACTGAATGCCAAACTGAGTGCCGTATATTAATGCTCACAACTAGGAATTTCTCTTTCAGGGCTTATATGTCAGATGAATAAATAATCAGGGTTCGTTATGTGCAGAGGGAGAAAGACACGGCTACCTCATAAACACGGCCAGACGAGATCCCAGCTAAATCACATCTCTAATTATAACCGCTCCGTTTCTTAGGCTCTGCAATGTCTCACTTTTATAGACATGTTACACTCTACTGTCACAATGTCAATTAATTAAAAACTACTTCATGACATTTTATTTATATTTAACGTGATTCAATTTTAACAATCCTTACAAATATATCCTGGGCACTACAATTCCATATACAGTACTTCACCTTAGACCAGGGGTAGGGAACCTGATCCATGGAGAGCCGGTGTTGGGTTCGGGTTTTTGGGATGACCTCTCAGTCAGCCAATAATAAAGCAGCGATTCTCAGCTCCAGTCCTTGGAATCCACTGTTATTGGCTGATTGAGAGGCCATCCCAAAAACCCGCACCCACCCGCACCGGCATCAGGTTCCCTACCCCTGCCTTAGACACACTAAAAACTTAGGCAGGGAAATATTATTTGGAGCTGGAGGTAGGTGGAATAACAGCTTGGGACCACATGGGCGATGGTGATTTAACATTGTTATGGCCTCTGATAACTATCTCCCTGCCAACTGATGTATTTTGAGTAATCAAGACCAGCTGGTCCTGATTTGAATAATTGGTCTTCTAAGAAAAAATGTTCTAACCAGGTGGAAGCTGAAAAAAAGGCAGAGGAGCGTCCGTTGTACGCCTGCTGTTGAGCTTCTTGCACTTGCAGGTTGGGTTATTGTCTAATTTAATTTTTATATATTTGCATGCACCTTGTTCTCCTAATTTAAGGAGGCCTTGGGGTCATTTTTAATTCTTTGATAATAAATTGTTCCTTTCATTACAAAAAAAATAATTTGAATATTCCACCCAACAGGAGCCTCGGAATTCTCTGATTAAAAAAGTTCTACTGTCGATGTGTTTAATTTCATATTTTTCCCCCACCAATCAATATTAACACAAAAGTAATTTATGTTTCACTCAGTTGGAAAACAGAGCAGCTGTTGGTCTGTATTGAACCTCATATTGCAAAAGGGGCAAAATATATTTACAGTGATTTGTCAACATGGCTACTTTATATATATAATGCCAGTATCACTTTCCTGATAAGTTTTCTATTGTCTTCATATTGGCATGGATTACTTTACTAGCTGAGGGAGAGACTTTCAAATAGTTCTTAATGTTGTTGAATTGTTATGCACATGGATATAATTATGTGAAATGTAGAATACATAGTATATTACAATGTAGGGAAAAATAACTTAAATTCAATATTGAATTCACCAATATTTTCATAATGCAGCAAATCTAAAGGCTTATGTAAAAACATTTATTTAGTAATTATAACCAAACTGACATCACAGTATCTATGTATAAAATAGTGTTTGTTCCTTGTAAAGACATTTGACTAATACAGAAAGAACAACTTTTAACAAAGTTTTTTTTTTGTTATTAACCTTATAAAGTACATTTTCAATATAAAAATAACATATGGAAATTGCATGGAAAATGATGGCGGACGATACACAGTCTCAATACATAAATATTTCTTGTATGCAACGCAGAACCGTAAGTGATGTAATTATACTTAGAGAACAACACAATATCTCTCAGATAAATTCTTCATTCCTTCAGATTCTTATGCTTACAATGTCAAAACATGCAAATGCATGTCAAAGGCGGAATCTTCCAAATACCAATGACACACAATTGATGAGTTCATACTGTAGTTTGTTGTCGTATGCTTAATGTTTCTTTAAGGCAGGGGTGGTCTGGGAAATATCCTCTGAATCGTAATTGCATCAAAGTTGTAAGAAATGCATGTAATGTAATAAAAGTAATTTATTTCCTTTTGAAGACTGAGGCATCTGCGAGCACATATGGGGCAGTAAAAAACAGTGATGGCCGATGAGTGATTGGTGTCCCCCATATTAATGTGCTTTTATAGTTTGACTTATAACATTGCTGTCTAAATTCAGTATTGGTTTTCAGGGTAAAATACACTTAATTTAACAACTAACATCCAGAATACAATTTTTTAAACTCATACAGTCGAGAAAAACAGGCCACCAAGACAAAACTGTTCAAACAGCACCTCTAATCACTCTCATGTTTATGAATACTTCTAATTACAGCTTAGTCACAGAATTGTTAACACAAAGTCAATCTGAATAATGACAAACACAGGCTATTTAAAACAGAAAAGCGTTTTAATGTCTTAATGTCTGTTTGTTTTTTAATTGGTTACTACTTCGTATGTCAGTGTGACTTTCATTATTTCTTTGGCTTCATTGCTTGTGTTTTAAAACACTTCCTTTTGAATGTCAATAAATGATATGTGCTTACGTCAATATGTTTATATTGAATATGCTTCAACAGACTTGATAAGGATTCAAAATACTGAAATGTAATGCATGGTATTTAAATAGTAAATCTGTATTCCATTAAACCAACTCCAGGTAGCCTTTTGTTTTGAATGACTCCTGATGACTGTTAGACTTTTCGTAACATCGCATGCAGTCTCAGTATTCTTTCAGTGTTCTTTCAGAGAAAAATTATTTGATAGAGCGAGTAATAATTCTTTGACCTTATTTATAATCATTTTCAAAATATTATCTTTTTTTTATCAGTTCTGGACCAGATTTTTTAATACTCTGTTAATTTTGTTTGATATAGTAAACATACACTGACTGTGTGTCAACAGTAACCACAAGTCAATGTTTTATATCAGGTGATTATAAGCTCAGTTTGTTTACTGAGGTGGGGGGTGTGATTGGGGTCGGCAGGATGCCTTATTAAAAGACTGAGCAGGTCATACAGACATTATATATCAGTAAGAAATCTCTGGACTCTCCCTATACCAATGTAGTGAAAAGGATAAGAATCGGAGAATAAAGAAACGCGACAGGTTATGTGGGAATAGAATGTAACTCTCCTAAAAAATCCAAAAAATAAACAGCCTAACATGGCTGCTTAGCAATGACCTCAGAATAATACATACAGCAATTCAGGAAAACAACGGCCACTCAGATCTGAATTTAATACAGATATAAACTAACTTGACAAGGCAAAACGGGAATGGAATGAATTGGAGTGTACACCTAAAATGTAAAGTGGGTTTTAGTGAATTTGAATAAAGTAAATTCAAGGACACTGAATTCAACTAATGAATTATAATTGAGAAAATTTAATTGTAATGAAATAGATTCTAGTTAACTGAATTGTACTGAATCAGAATGTGCTGAACTGGACAGAAATTCTCCAGTCAATGAAACCTGTTGGACTGGCAAGTTACAAAGTCATGAATTTCCTGATGAAGCTGACAAACAGAAGTAGAGAAAGAAGAAGAAATTATTCTGAAAATATAAAAATGCTCAAACAAGCGCCACCCATTTTTAAAATGCACTAGGCTAATGCATACACTAAATAATTCGGTTCAGCAGTGTGGGGGTCCTCTTCACCCCACAGTAATTTTGCTGGGTTGGACGCGGGGGGGATCCCACAATAAATAAATTTTGCTGGTGCACCAGAAAAATCCCAGTATGCCAGATGACCGGTCCAGCCCTGATAATATCTCAAATTTCTATCTACTTGACAAGTTACTAGATTCTGGAGCTTATTTTCTTACTTCTAGTAAGATAGGATGTTATTACAGTATGTGTATGTCTGCACCTTTTGTGTTTACTTAATGTAATGGAACTAAAATAATTCTGTAAATAAAATGTGCATATATGAATGTACATGTATATCAATTATCGTTAATCATAGCTTTGGGCAGGGGTCAGTAGTCGTGCTATTTTTTTGTTTGCTTTGGTGAAAACGGAAAAATAAGTAATTCTCCTTTTGTCACTATTATGAGTGTCATGCTACTCCGCAATATTTACCACATGCTGAGGGTGGCAATAAACAGCAGGTCATCAAAGACAGGGAGACATCGGAATAAAACCATCTAGAGTTAAGTTGCATGGGCTACAGAAGAGTGTCCCACCCTTGCCTTTGAGTTGGTGCCTCTGCATGAGCAGATGGCTGCCATTCCTGACGAAGGCACTGAGGACGATTTCAATGGTTTGCCTTGGAGCTGGAAACAGATCAGCCAGAGATGACTAGAGGGAATTTTTGTGGTTTTCATTTTCTGTTGGGAACATACAAAATGCACTTGTAAAGTTCATTAAAAAAAAAAAAAAAAAAAGTTATTATGTTCTAACATTATTATTACATATTCTCGTAATCATCAGTAGGAACCGGGAACTTCAGATGTTTCTGTGTGTTTTTACTTCTGGTACCTGAAGTTCAAGGCAGAAACTTCTGATGGGAAACATCAGAATAAAATAGCCCACTTATTACCATCCTGACCAAGTCAGCAGTTCCCAAGTTTCTTTATAACTCTTGAGGAAATTCAAGAATTAGGTTGCCTTTTTCACATCGAACCTTTTTATAGCTATCGTTACTGACATTCTTGTGGTGAACGCAGTGAGCTGTTTCTGTGGCTTGTGCAGAAGATCTTTTTTCCTGTCTTTCTGTCATTCCTCTGTAAATATGGGCGCACCTGACTCCTCTTCATAACAGGAGACGGCTAAAGATAGAGGTAGCCAACCCAGTAGACGACGTTGAACAATAGAAATGATGTGGGGAAGAAGATACGGGAGTAGGCATCTAGTTCTAGGATATCTATATGAAGACGTCCTTTCCTCCATGTTCCTTCTTTACACTCCTCAAAGCAGCAGAAGAAGCTCTGACAGTCTTTTCCATCCAAGCAGTCGTAGACACAGGCCTCCTCAAACTCCTGCCAGTACATGGAATTGTTTAAGGTGATGACAGTTGGGGGAGGTCCCATGTCAAGCACCGAATAGTTCTGCAAGGTAGAACAGAAAGCAGAATGCTCAGTTAGTAGGCTGTTATTAAATGTACACGAGCTAGTATGAACAGGCACGGCTGAGCATTTTTGCATAGCTGAGCTGTCAAGAATATAATCTGTACACTAAGCGAGGTCTAGTCCGATCTGCTGATCTGCCTACCCTGCCGATGCTGTGCGAGTCTCGGGCCATGAGAAGATCATGGCTGATCCCTTCCAACCCAGCCGCTCTATATTTCAGACTCACTTCCGGCAAACGGCTGCGCTCCACTTCATATTTGAATCTTACGATAGCGATGCATGGTAGCTCTGTTCCTGGATGCTCAGTACAATGCTTTATACTTTTACTGGGTGACAGAAGTCTCTAAAGTCATTGTGACCTGATACGGTGTTTAACAATTGCATTTTTTTCTGTTTAACAAATTCTCACAAGGCCGCTATACCTATGAATTCATATTTGACTTACTGTATCATATTTTCAGTTTACGATGGGTTCATCGGAATATTACGATGGGTTCATCAGTATATACAGTAGTTTCTCATGCATGCATATGTGCTTGCTGATGCTGTTACTCAAAGCTACAGTATAAGACAATATCTGAAGATATCGTCCCCAAACGTGAGCCTTTCCACCTCAAAACCTGGGCAGATATGGTCAGTGTAATTTATATTTGCCTCACAATGCCGTATACAATATGCTCCTGGGGTCTCATCAGATAAGGACAGAATTTACACTGATCTCAAACCCAACTTTATTTTTGTGTTCTTCAAATAAAGTTTTTTTGCAAAGGTACTCGGGTCCTTGTCCAGGGTGAAATTAAAGAATACATTTTATTTAGTACAAACCTGGATAAATGTTTACACAGCGTTTTTAACAGAGATTACAACTGAAATCTGAATAGTTACTGATGAAAATATTGCATGTTTATACTGTAATTTGTATTTGTTTTATTCTGTTTATCTTCATATCTCTTACCCCTTGTCATTAAAACGTTATTTTGCCAGGCCATGAATGTAAATAAGTAATGGTTCTTAGTGACTTGCCTGGTTAAATAGTGGTTAAATAAAAATGAAAATACACAAAAGGGTATTCACAGGAAACCTAGGACACAGGGACAGCAAGAGAACTTTGTACGCAGAGCAGGTGCCGGTTTCCAACCCCCAACCGTGGAAACAGTGCTTTTCACTGAGCCCCCACACCACCCACAGAAGGAAAATGTCATTGATAATGTTACACGAAAACATGCCCAATACATATTTTGAGTAAGTAACCTTTTTACCCCAAAGTGAACAGGATACATTAGCTTCTTGGTTATCTGGTCCTGTATCTATTAAGCCATTAAAATGCTTTTCTGTTTTAAATAGCTTGTGTTTGTCATTATTCAGATTGACTTTGTGTTAACAATTCTGTGACTAAGAACATTAATGTAAATGTTCTTTTCTATCTCTATCTTTCTATGTTAAAACCTTATTAGTTATTATAAACGTATAATTTATCCTCCAGAAACATATTGGCAGAGTTTGGGTAGGACGGGCGAGCAGGAAGTGGGGATAGACGAGGCAGGCAGGCAGGGGATTCGGGGTTTATCAAGGGATGGAAGAGCCAGGGCAGATGGCGACAAACGAACATTCACTAACGTCAATGACAAGTCTGGGGAAGACGGACACTGACTAAATACAAAAGACAAGCCGAAAATAACAAGACACAGCTGGGCATGATTGGGGAAACACACGCGAATGATCAGGGGGCGTGTCACACACGAGGATCGCACGAGCCGGGCATGACACATATGCTAAACAGCAGTTCTCTTTCAAAATTGAAGAGGTGTTCCGTCTGCGTCTTCCTGCAATCTAACAGTTACTATGCAGTTTTTCAGTCTGTGTCTAAACAACATCATGGCCATAAAACATCACTGGTCAGAATAATGAATGGCTGGCTTCCCTCCTTGGGATTGTGGTAATATATCAGTTGTAGTAATTCTAGATTCAAGTGACAGCATATCGTAACCATGTTCTGTGGGGCAGACTGAAAAAACCTCGTTGGTCTCGGTGGATTTGTGCTCGCGACTTAAGTCGCGAAACTCTAGCACAGTTTCCAATTTGCTTCATAAATATATTGCAGGATGTAGGAAGTACTTTATACAAGATAGATGCACTGTATACAGGAATCTTTGTTTCATCTATACAGCCAAAGTTATAAAAATGTCGTTCCATGCTTTCATTTAGAGGTGCAGAAAAGGTAATGATTGATGCAGCAATGCGGTTTATCCAGTAGTTGGGCGTATAACTCCTGTAAAGCACAGATAACTGGCTGAACAAATGCTTCCCTAACAATTTTAGGGCAAACCTGCAAGAGTTCTTATGAACTAAAATACAAAGTAGCCATGCGTTATATGCTACTACCATCTTTAATACCTTACAGTATATGGATTTATACTAAGGTATGTTAGAGATCTACTTTTCCTAGGAAACTCCAGCTCGATACATTTGATCAGAATTTTGTCAATGCACATAGGGCACCTACACGTCATTTAGCAACACAGCAGCCACCAGTACAGCATATGCAATATGCCCAGACAGGACAATAGATATAGAAAGACACATTTATATACAGAAATACACAATATACAAAGTACGAGACCAGAAATGTATGAACAGTATTTATGCAATATGCAGAGCTTGTTTTACGTAAAAATACACTCATGTTCAGCATTTAAAAACACTCTTCATTTAAACACTCTTTGTAGTCTCTTTAGATTATGCTAATAGTTCATTGTTTATAATCTAAATTTAGAAGCTTACAGGTGTCAGCTGTAGAACAACTTGCATAATTTAATTACTATTGGAAACCACTCTATATTTTTAAACTAATTTGAATTTCTAAATCCAGGTTTAATCATTCTTCTGCTGGCAGAAGGTTATGCTGAGCAGCAGGATGCTTCCAGGTTCAAAATTTCTAAAACAGCCGTACACATGAGCAAGGTGAAGCAGGAGACACTGGGAACGACCAGAAACCAGCCAGGTAAAGGGTGGAAGCAATTTTCTAATGCTAGAGATGGCCATTAACTTATCCGACAGTCTCTCATGAATCGTAGAATGACATCAAGTGACCTTCAAGCAGAACAGGAAACATTAAGTGCAGGTGTGAGATGCACTGCTGGGATAGTTTATATCAGGCTCCTAGAAGCATCACTGAAGTCCCATAAAGCAAGGAAGAACCCTTCAATAATGAGAAGCAGGGAAGAACCAGGCTGCAGTTTGCAAAAAAAAATAAAAATGTTCACAGATGCGCACCCATAAATTGAGAAACGAGTGAACCAAAAAATGTTGCCGTGGTCTCTTAATTTTTTCCGTGGTTGTGTATATCGTAAGTGAGATCATGAATGCAATCTTACCGATCTTTTGGCCTTACTGCAGCTTGGTTTACGTGTGCTATAGGAGTAATAATTCAAGGCGGCGTACTCCATCAAAGCTGCAAAGACGAACAAGAAGCAGACACTAACGAAGAGGTCCATGGCAGTCACGTAGGAGACGCGGGGCAGAGAGGTCCGCGCCACCGTGCTCAGTGTGGTCATGGTCAAAACTGTTGTTATGCCTGAAAGAAAGTGCACAGAAGACATGCAGGCATACAATTCTGTCAGCGTTATTCCAATTAAGCCCGAACAGGGGAATTCTTCACATTTTATAGTCATGAACTTTCATCCAATGTTTTCATTGCAGTCACAAAATGCAAGGTGCATCCCTGATTATTATTTTGATAGCTACATTATAATGTTCTTAACAACATAAAGAATATTGGACATAAATCATATTTTTAATCTCCCTCTGATTTTAAATCAATGCTTATTATCCTACACAACACCTTTAATATTGATTGTGTCCATCGCTAAGATCCATTCTTTTCTAAACTTAGAGTTGTTGCTAAGGAGCTATTCCAGCACCATTTGGACACACCATGCCTCCAGCATTTCCTGTGTCTTCCCCTGGCCTCTGCCCAGTGGAACTTGCCAAGAGTATCTCTCTTAGGAGCTATCTAGGTAGTGTCCATATAAAGTTCTCAAACCATGTCCTCTCGGACTGAAAGAGCAACTTTATTCTGAGCTACGTCCAGATATCTGACATCCTCACCCTGTCATGGAGAGTAAGACCAAGGAACCTTGTTTTTACTCTTGACTTTTTTCTTTTAGCCATTACCCACAGTTTGTGACTGGAGGTGAGGACAGGAACTCAGATTAACCAGTGATCCACTAGGTTCATCTGGCAGCTAAATTCCCATTGTTCTTCTCCACAGATTTCCTCTGTACCCACAAACCAGAGGGCTTGATCATGAAGCAGGATTTCTTGCTTACTTAGCCGGATAACTTGTTAAATCTGACAAGTTATCCGGCTAAGCAAGAAACGCAGCTTCGTTATACAGGCCTCTGCAGTCATAAAACAAATCTGTTTGTCAGTCGCAGATTCCCTCTTAATATCACTCAAGATCCCGAGTTCTTAAACTCCTTCACTAAGGGCAGACCCCCCCCCCCCCCCCCCACCTAAAAGAAACGATCCTCTCTTTTCAGAGAAAGTACCACGGCCTTGCATTAGTAGGTGATGCTTCTCATCCCATGTCACACTATTTAAACAACCAATAAAGAAAAGCTAACACAGTGTCATATATAAAGAAGCATTAAAACACGCACATGCCACGTCAGAGTGAGCACATTCCATCTGGGTTTGAATTTAAAACTGAGTGCATCTCTAAAATCTCCAGATCATATTTTAGTTTTAATATTTTTCATGGTTTATGTCAAGTGTTTAAGTGTCTCTTTGATATGACATTCCCTGAAGAAGAAGAAAAAAATCCGTTGACTTTCACGGAGCTACTTTTTCACTTTTCTGTTATCTTCCAGCAGAGTTTGACCTCACTGTCACGCTGCTGAATCATTTTATCACGGCAGACAATCTGAATGAGCTGTTTGCTTGGTCTTCACAAACACCGGCGCCTTGATATAGAAGTTCAGTTTATCTCATCTCTGGTTCATTAATCAAATCAGTACAAGCAAGAATGTGTCCGCAAGAACTTTCCATGATGCATTTACTTTGAGAACCTACCTAATGCTGTTCTGGCTGGTGTGGCGTCTTTTTTAATCCAGAAGGAGACCCATGACAGGACCACAGTAAGAATGCATGGGATGTAGGTTTGTATGGTGAAGTAGCCCATTCTTCTGCTTAAATCAAAGTATACTGTCATCACCACATAGTCACCTGGAGACGGGGGAAAAAAAATATATATATTAAGTGCTGCATTTTGCCAGCAAAGTTACAACAGAAAATAATTGCCAATTAGTTATGCGTTTGATACAGCTTTCAGATTAAGTTTACTGTGTGTTAACCTGCCTTTTATAATAGCATATCAGGCTGGGCTATAGTCCCTATGGTTGAGACTGACTGGAGTATTTGTTAGCAGATAACAGGGGGAAACTGGGAATACAGCGAGAAATCCTTATTAAGTGAACAAAACAGTTTTTATTATACGGTGTGTTAAGATTTTATATATGTTTCACACAATCTGCTGAATTTGTCCATAGTTTTTCATTTCAATATACTTTTTTTATGAGCTAAATAAATCACTTGCTCTCTGTTGCATTACGGTAACATGACCTTTTCTTTTTGTGACACCATTTGTTTTATTGAAAACGCTTTGAAAGTTCGCAATTAGTGAGTGTTGCCCTGATTTTTCGCTTCCATTCCATATACGATATTTTTCATTTTTGTAAGACAACTACCAGTACAGACTTCAAATGCATTAACATTAGCGACACCACTCCAGATGACTTAGGATTTGCTGGAAGATTGCAATTACATATAAAGAAAATACCCCACATCTTTCCTTTAACGATATATTTTACCAAATACCACAGTAAACTATTTAAAAAAAAAACTATTATAAATAAAAACACTGAGTAGACTCCCCAAGGGGCATCAGTTAAATTTTAATTCCATTTAGACGTGATACAAGCAGCAACTTCAACATCACAAAAACAAACTAAAATACTTGAAGTAAAAATGTTCATGAGACGGCAAAGGCCGGCATTCTCTAACACTGAGTGTGGTCGTCTAATGTAATTCATTCCGCCATCCTCTCTGTACTTCCTTGCCAATGAAAGTTTCCTTGTCTTTTGAAAGAATCGTCCAGTGTTTTTTATTTCAGTGTGTTCACTTGCTTGACCTACGAGGACACAGTGCTGATGCCACCTTGTGATGCCATTGCAGTGGCATTGCAAATACTACTGGAGGCTATTGGACTGTTTTCATTTTGCACTTTAAAATATTTCTACACTGCAGACTATAATACCCTAGCAAACTTCAATCTCACTGAGTATTGATTAGTCTGATCCACTTACCCGTTTTCACTCGTGTCACAATACCAGCTTGCTTACTTACACCCTTGCAACTAAAGAAATTGTGAACGTCTCCATTTCTGATTATGTTCCATATTAATCTTTGCTTTATTCATATTTATATGATTCTGGATTATCACAAATTCTCTTTCAGTGCCTAATGTACCTTCACTCTCCTTCTGGGTTGATTATTGATTTGGTTTTTGTAAAGTCCGCTATTGGGATCTTAGCCTGCGAGTTTCGTGCCTTCACGGCACAGATATTTAGCATGATTTAATATCTGAGGTAACTTATTTCATCTTGTCTGAATGATTAATTTTAAGTCTCACTGTCACATGTTGTGAGCATTTATATTTAGGGCTACATCACATCTACACAACAGCATACAAACACTCTGCGAAAGATAAATTAAAGTTGAAGTGGATCTTAATTTGACTTGTAGCCAATACTGATCCTTTAAATTATGCTTAATTCAACTTAGATAAGGATCTGGAAGAGTGAACTGGGAAACTACTTTAAATTGTGCATTAATACACGATAAGGTATTTCACAGTAAATAAATAAGAAAACGTCTACCACACTTATTTCAATGTGTTTGCGGTGGCCATTTAATGTAGGTAAAACTACACTGAAGCAAAGGAAACTTCAGGTATCACTAAATAAACAAACAAATAAGAAAACATTATTTATGCATTTTAAAGAACCTTTTGGATGCGTCAATGCAAAGTGCGCATGGTTCATTTTGGGTATAAAATAAATATTTTTTTGTACGAATTACTACATATATGAATGATAAATAAGAAGATGTAACCAGTCAGCAGGACAGATATTTATGCCGATATGGAAATCAGAAAAAAAGGTGATGCTAACTCATTGTGGCAGTGTGGGAGGGGCATGGGTTTCCTGGCAGATTTAGGTGCTCAGCACTATATCGGGCCCCAGATTTTACCCCCCACTGTGGGGGGAGGGACCAGATGACATTTTGTCAGGCAGCCCTGAATTCCTAACTTCGCCCATGATAGTACTCAATCTTTTTTTTTTTTTACCTAAATCACTTAGATTATTAAGATGCCATGAACTATACACAGAATAAAGTACATACAACATCTTATAATATTACACCGCAGGAAAGAACATAGTCCATTATTTTTTAAAGAGAATTGCACTTGCACTCAACAAGTTTCAATGCTGACACAAGGATGGTAACAGACATTATATTCATCACTGGGAGAGAAAGTCATTTTAGAGCTTCAGATTGATCTGAGACTCTTTGTGCTGAAGGCAAAAGTAAATCCATTCAGATGAAAAGTAAATGTTGGTGAAGACTGAACTGAACCGACAGCTGAGCAACTTTAAATACCAGTCACACCAGTACATCTCTAGCCTGGTATCACATTAAATTGATTTTCTATATTTTGACCAATTATGTACATTCGGGTAGCACATGTAATGACCTGGTAATTATTGTGTTATTCACAAAGAACAGGTTTGTTCAATACCATCCATGCATCCATTTTCCAAACTGCTTATCCTTCTGGGTTGCGGGGGGGTCTGGAAGCCTATCCCGGAAGCTATGGGCACAAGGCAGGGAACAACCTAGGATGAGGAGCCAGCCCATCGCAGTGTTCAATATCAACATTATACAATGTTTAAAAGTAATTAAGAGTAGACACATCGATCTTTCATTAACAGAAGATTCAGGAACTCCTGTGCAAATCTAATTACTTGTTTTTCTCCTTCGCTTTTTTGGCAGCACCACACATTCCTGCACGGTAGTGCACACTGATTGGTCAGAGGGAGCTCCTCCAGTTTCCCTACCCTGCTGTCTCCCTGTGGGAGCATTAAGCTGTACAGTCTCCAGTTTTCCATTGAACAGCAGGACCTACGTGAGAAAGTCTTGCTTTCCAATGGGTGCGCACAACCACTGTTGAAACTCCAGTGTGGTCTCCTAAAAGTGCGGAAAAAGTCAGACCAGAAGGACTCACGGTGTGAAGAGGGATGTCACATATGATAAGGACACTGCTATTCACACGGAGGAGTACAAGAACTGAGACACATGCTTTACATTCAGCCAAGTAATCAAATTCTCCCTATCTGTGATTGTCCAATATGCGAGTCTCATTCATTTGACTTAAGTTCAAGTCCTACCTCTGCTCTGTGTGTGGGGAGTCTCCCCATGTAGCGTGGTTTTCCATCAGCTAGTCAACTTTCCTCAAAGACATGCAGTTAGGCTAACTGGGGTCTCTAAAGTGTCCATAAAACATGATTATGTGAGAACACTGCGGTGGATTGGCATCCTGACCATGCCGGACCCTAGTCTTGCGCCTTATGCTGCTTGCGATAGACTCCAGGTCCCCTGTGACCCCGATCAGGATAGAAGGTTAGAAGATGGATGGATGGACATTGTCCAGGATAAATGATTGTACATGTACTGTATTTTTGCTCAGGAAATTGAGCGCATGGATTTTAGAATTATGCTACCAGACAATTTTAGCTTCCTTGCAATAGATAAAATTGCAGAAATACATCAGCATCAATCAGGGACACGATGTTCTGGTAACACTTTACTTGAGGGGGCACAAATAATGTAGTAGTACACTCTTACTTAATGTATTGATTAACTAGAAACAATGTGCTAGTTACGTACCGATTCCATGTTCATTCATCATTGCTCAATCATGATGTATTTCATGTAGTTACTATATTTGTTCATGATTTGTAGTGACAAAGTTACTAAGCAAAGTGTTACACATTTTCATGGAAAAAATAGTTATGATAATACTACTACCCTCTCCTTACCTGCAGAAGTTTTCATTATGTCTGTGGTATTTCGTAAGCCCATAAAATCAAACTGGTAAAGTCTCCATGACTTTTGATCTGCAGCCTCTACTGAGTTCTTCCTCCACTTGTACACCATCTCATCTTGAGGGTATCCATCTGTATTCACAAACAGTGTGTGATGTTAGACTGCGACATCCATTAGACTGACGAAGGACTTGCTCTTCTAGGCCGCAGGGCTTAAAGAGCATCACTTTTCTTTTTGCTTGTAGACAGATAATAAAAAGCTAATTTGAAACTGAGGAGGGAAAAAAAATCACGGAAGCAAGTGTTGTGTTTAATCCATCTTCATGTTATGGCTGACCTCCGGGGCTATTTTTGTCTCAGTATTGCAATATCTCAATCCATGTTCTTACAATAGGATTTCATAAATCTTCATCATAAATAATTACCTTGCATTCACAACATAGTATCTGACTTTCCAAAGTACCAGTAATGTAGGGATAACAGAGTTTTATCAGGTAGTATGCAATTCAATTAGTATGGGAGCAAACTGTTGCCTCACACCTCAAGAGGACTGAAAGTCTGCCAGTACGTTTCTTGTATGTAGTTAAGCATTTCACAATAAAGGTATGGATTGACCAATGGATGGATGGATGGACGCATGCATATATGCATGGATGCTGAATGTAGTTTGTACTGTGTGTGTATAAGCCCTGCAGTGGAGTGACATGCTGTTCAGGGCGTGTCCCAGCCTTCTGTGTTATGCTGTCTGTTATCCTATCAAAGATGAGCAGTTGGAAGATGGATAGATCTCAAATGGTGCAGAGGGGATTTGAAGAGCTGGTTTGTTCCGGTTTTATGAGTATCCACTGCCCCATTTGACATTTAATGAATGGGAACATCAACATAATTAACTTTTTTTTTAAAAACCTGAAACAATCCTATTGACCAGAAAAGTCTCTGCCTTCAAGAAAGGCCGCAAGATCCGTCTGCTTCAGGAAATCCTCCGCTAGCCTGACACCCCTCTATGCTCTCGGAATGTTCTTACACTGCATTTCTCCTTATTTACAGTAGTTGTCTCATTAGGTTTGTACTTTGTTGGAAGACGTTATGTAGCTCTTGTTCCTGTACAAATTACACTTGTACCTGGGCATTGAATGAAAACTCAGTCTAGCTGCACCTATGTCTAGTTGACGCCTTGACAACCATATGTTTGTAATATGCTAATTTGTCTCGCTTGTATGTCGCTTTGGGAAAAAAAAATGCTAAACAACATGCATGTCATTGCAAAAGTAAATGGTTTTGATTGACTTTTACCTCCAGGTATAAAATTTTCAGCACATCATGTAAAGATTCTGCACAAGATCAATTTTACTAAAAATAACTCACTTGTTTGTTAAACCACATGTTCATATTACTTTGTTTTCTAAAACTAAAGCCAAATAATTTAATTAAAACCCACTGTTCTATGATGAGCATAGCTCATGCAATTTATAAATAGCTTCACAAAACAAATATGGGTGTCCAAACGACATTTAGGGGCAAATATATAACTAGGCCTACAGTATGTGTTGGCCATTATGATTAACTCAACATAAATACCCGGAGAAACGTCCACATTCATAATGAGCCCTTAAGAGCTGCCCAGTTGCTGGTTAGGCTCTACTGTATATCCTATGATATTTTGTGACATTTTATCACACCGTTCATTCTTCTGTCACATATCCCTTCCGTACTTGACAGCGAATTTATAAAAGGAATCAAAATGCAGAAGAGATGACAATGGCTCTTTCATTTTTAGAAAGCTCTGACTTTTAGCGGGGCAACCCCATGCTGTAAATAGAATTAAACTAAATACCGGCCCTTCTGTCTGTCAATAAATAATTTACTAAATGGGCCGAAAGGACACTTCAGCTGAGAAACTGTTTGTCCGATATCAGTGACGTCCTCTCTGCTCTGTCTCAAACACTCACTTTCTAAGTTGCTGCTTAATAAATTCCTGAGAAGCCCGAAGGCTTGGTTACTTAAAAAGAAGCAAATTATATGTATGCAGAAAAAAACAAACAACCTTGAGAAAGATGCGACTGCCAGATGATTTATCACAGTAATAACACTGGTGAATACTGTACTGTCCAAGCAAACCATTATGAATTATGAAAAGCATTGCAGTTTAAGTCTCAAGAGTGTTTCTTTGTATATTATCTGGTGATGATGCCGATCCATGGATTATGAGAGCTTACTGTTTCATAAGGAAAGCAGATGTGTTATTTACACCTCTGCATTTTCTCCACATTTCTCCTAAATAACAATATCTGACAGGATGAATAAAACTGAACATCACCTCTTTTTGGGGGCATGGTTCCTGTGACCAGTGTACTGACACCAGCTCCTACCGCAAGACAGCAAACACTCAGTGTTAATTACCTTTTTATGTGCATCTTGGTGTGCATTGGGTTGTGGGTGGATAGATATATATATTTAAATAAACTTCAAAAATGTCCTCCTACATGTTTTTTTTTTTAAATCTAGTTTCCTTACCGATTATCCAGTGTGGGGTCTAGGTTTACCTGGGACTTAGCCATGAACCACAAAGCACAAGAGAACATCCTGGATGGGATACCAGTTCATCACAGGACACACACACACACACACACACACACACACACACAAAGTTACTTACAAACACTAATCCTCACAAATGGGAATTTTTTTGAATTATGCGAGGAAACCAAAATGCCCAGAAGAAACCCGCATGACCAAAGGGAGATTATATACACAGCTGGCGTCTATAGCCAAGGGGGGCTTGTTACTGCAGCTGAATTCTGCATCATTCATACATACTCATCACACAGTGACAAAGAAAAGCAAATACCTACTAGCATATCACAATTGTTCCCCAAAAGTCTGATTCAGGCTCCGGAGAGATATAACGGAAATCATAGTATCAGTGACAGATCTATTAAGATGCCCTCTAAGCTCGTCATACAATATACATCCAGATGGCATTTCTGAACTGTTTCACTGTTTAATATAATGTATTTGTCTTTGTCAAGTCTTTTGTATTGAACTGCTACCCAGCATGCAACAGTAATGAATCACTGATCGTTTTTTAATTTCTTCTAAAATGCATGATCCATTCACAGCTTATTGCCATGTCCTCCCTGGACACTGTATAAAGTATAAGGTTCAATGTGTGAACGGCTAATGCAAAATGGAAGTTATACGCTAATAAATATGACCCTTGACATTTTCGGTATTTGAGTTGCAGCATTTGAGACTTGATAATAAATGGAGCCATCGTCTCACACATTTTTATACGATGTTTCAATCAGCACTGAATTTGCAGCAACGCCACCGGTTTACATGCATGGAGATTGTAATTGAAGAATGGCAGCTAAACTGAATTCTCTGCTTACAGGTGTCATTTTGTGACTCTGCCCTAAGGATGTAATAATAAATGTAAATATCTGGCGGCAATACAAAAGCTGATTGTGAGATTCTGATTATGAAAACAGGTCAGGATTAGGTACTTTATCGGTGACATTTGCAAATGTGTGCATACATTTATGCAAACACTAATGCTTTAGACACAGATGTAATTCCTTTGTAGTGGAATTACTACGTACTACAGTACATACTAATTTGCTATGTTATGCTGAAATACCTCAATGTTGGGTGAAGGTTCCTTTTATATTACATTCAGGTAATACCACTATTCAGAATAAATATGTATCTTGTAGTGCAAAGTAAATAAGTAGATGATTGTGCTCCTTTAGTGGTTAAAAAGGGTCATACGGCAACCACTAGCAAATCGCTTTTCTGGCATTCCATTAGCTACTGAAGGGCATCAGTCTTGAACACAGCATGACAATGTTTTGAATGCAGATTCCGAACCACCTCACTTAAAAAGCAGGAGCGGCCGCGATGCAGCACTGCAACGTTCCCGAAAAGCACGAAGGACGCATCGGCGCATAATGAATGTGCTTCTCTCTATGCCCCACTGCCTCCATTAATTTTCCAGGAGACCTAAAGGTGTGGAAATCAGGCAGTAGTAGGTGGATGTTGTAGAAAACCAATTTTCTGTCAGCATATTTCCTCTATACTAACTATAACACGAACTGCAACCTTAGTCAACAGTCATTCAGATCCAGACGATAATTATAGTCAGTAGACACAGTAAACATCATTTAGAGTGAAACACAGGAGTGATGTGCGCGTAAAACCTGAAGTTTCTGTTTACAGAAGAGCCTCCAAAGCTGGACTAAGGACTTGATTCTTTCTTTGAATTCCATCTTCCCTGGAATCGAATGTCTCATAAATGCCACTGAAAGTAAGCAGGGCTTTTTGCAGCTGGATAACTGATCATGAAGATGTCGACTGATGTTCGCGTGACTCTTAATAACTACTGTTTCCTTTTAGTTGTTAGCTGTCAGACTGTACCCCAGCTTCGTGCCTATTTCTGCAGGCCTCGCTGTGTGTCCTGACCACCGTAACTGGTTTGGAAGATGGACAAATGGAATTCTCAGCTTGATTTATGCTCTTGCTTTCAGTAAAATTGCTGAAAATCAGATTAATCAGAAGGGTGGCTGTTTTATGATGAACTTGAAAAGTTGTTTTTGTTAGTAAATCTCCTGTTCTTTAAGAGGGAGTTATTTGTGCATACTCCTCGGAATTAACATAAGAATCTTATATAGTGTAAAACACACTTTTCACTCAAATATTTGGAAGGGTTATTCAATTGTCATTTTTTTCTGTTTCACTTTGACAAATTAAGAGCTTTTAACAGGTTGACAAAAAAAAAAAATCATATAATTCTGAGAAAGTTGAATAGTGCCCCTTACAACCTGTGTTGTCCATAATTCACTATCAGGGAAATTAAATTTTCTCATCCTCCCCCAGAATCATAAACCATAGTAGTTGTTTAATGGATGAGACCTGCTGAGGTGAAAGCAAACCAGCTAATGTCCCCGGCGCTTCTGATAACTAAGGGCTACATGTGACAAACTCCTTTGCCGCTTCCCCTCTAAGGTGTAAATTAAAACATTCCCAAGTCCTTTTTTTATTACTGCAATAAATCTCAAGGTAAATGTATTACTAATGAACTTGGAACAGCTGCAAATCTTCTTTTTTTTTTGTCTGAAAACAACCCTGTTCAGGTCCAAAATTCCTTATAATATCAGATACTATGCAGGATAGAAACAAATTCAATTTCTTTTCCAATTACACGTTTAATAAAAAAGGGCTTTTATGGTGATGCCGTTTTCCCAAGTAGCCAACTGCCTTGAGAGATCACAGGAAGTCTTTTCGGAAAGCAATTCAGACCTGAAAGGAGACCAACACAAACGTGACGTTCCCAGTTTCAGGTTTCAATCTGCCGTCTGTGATACATCTCTGAACTGGAGAGTTTGCCGTTTAATAGTTATAAACGTCCAAGTATAAAAAGCCCTGTTTGCTCAAAGCTTCATGGTCTTTGTTACCAGCTGCTCAGTGAACTGGACAGATGCTCCATAACTCGTCAGATGACAGCCAGTTCAGCCCTTGCTTGGCAGCTGTGACCTAACTGCCGGGGGAGTGTGGCAATGCGAGTCAGGACCCGCGATCAGAAGGTTATAAGTTCAAATCCTGTGGTCTGGAGAATGATTTCACAATTCGGCCCTTCACCAAGACTCTTAACTATTCTAGATAATGACAGTCTCTGATTTTCAATGTAAATGTCACCACAAACCTTGAAAGAAAGTGATTAGAAAAGTCTTCAGTCTGAAAATAGCTAAAGGAGCAGAACATAACAGAGGTTTTTTCCCCAAGAATAATCTAATTGGACTAATCCTAGTTCATTTAAAAGTAATCATATCATTCCCTAGTACAAGTATGAAGTATTACAGCATTGGCTCATTCCCTCTGTAATTATCCAATCAAATGCACCCAGTGGTATGTTATGAAATCATCTGTTTTAGCCTTAGTGGTACAGATATATTGACGTGCATTGATTCTTTCCTCAGAGAAATAGTGCCTGGATATAAATTATGAGCTTCTCTTACAGATATTTTATTTGCAATCAGACTAATGCACCATGTTGATTTAAGGAATATCAAAATAGTTGAGAATGTGTTTTAAACAAAACATGACGAAATCACACTGTGGGAGGTGGTCATTTCTGGGAAAGGTGACTCATTCATTCACCTATAGCTCATTACCAATTATATATAATATATAATGTTTCCTGTATTCTGTATTTCAAAATATCTGCATCCACCGTTACAAGTGAAAGAAACAGGTAGGGCCATATCTGACCCCAGAGCTCCCGTTTTCAGCACCACCCTCAAATGCAAACAGGCGGTGCGACTTGAGAAACATTTCACAATATCAGATTTAAATATGTGCTCCGTTAGCGTGCCAGTTTTACATGCCAAAGTTGTAGAGTTCTAGTACAGTTGGAGGACAGGAATCGCACATTGCAGGGGCACATTAGCATTTTGTTCAAGATTAAACAGATCGAGGGATTTATAGATACGGCTCAATCGGAGAACTCAGCCAATTCAGAATTGGCGGTCGTCCCTCCTGCACCCTGAACCGTCTCCAGTTCAGCGACGGCACCAGCAACAAGCACATGTGACTCCTGGGTCACGGTCAGACAGGGACCCAAGAGCTCACAGACCAGACCTCCTCTACACCAGTCCCTGACTCAGCTCCGAAATAGGTTATCTGCTCTTAGCAGTGCGTCTGTCGAAGCAGATAAGGCGCTAACATTTGGAGACTCGATAGAATTCCTAACAATTCTGTAAAGCAGTGGTTACTGCAAATTGCCACCCTGTGGCCACGCTGGCACTAATGATATAAAGTCCCAAAAACCAGAGGTATCAAAGAGGATGAAAATGTCGCAATATAATTATTTCTGGTCACTTACTAATTATTTAGGGAGGGGTTGAAACCTACAATATATTAGAGAACTCTCTCTGAACCGCTGGTTACTTGGAGACTTGGTATGCATCTGGAAGCACGGCATTTATTAATAATTGGGACCTCTTTTGGTCGGAGAGGTCTCCATCCTAGCTGCGCAGGATAGTTTATGCCATCTGAAATCATCCAAAATTGCCTGGCCGATTATCACGGGAGCCACTCGTGCCTTGGCCTTGTGACCATAAATCGAAGGCTGCTTATCTTCCACCTTGAGCGCGTTTCTGGCACCGAGATTCTCAGCATCATAACATCCCCTAAATCACATATGTATTCCAAAGCAGAGCTGAGTGAATGTAGGCAGAGTTTAACGGCTATTGCTAGACATTCCTACAGGAAATTCATGTGCTGATACTTTCATTTAAACTCCACTGATGCAATTAAATCAGTTACAAAGTGAAGCTACCGTTAAACGCTGATTATTGAATGTTACCGACATGGTGCTCAACACCGGTTCAGGCCGGTGAATATTAACAGAAACGTGGGTAATACCCACAAACACCAGTTCTTTAGCTGAAGCTTCAATTTGTTACAAAAGCCTCGATCTTTTGGGTGTGGAGGTACCCTGGCAGGCATCTTTATGCATCCATAAAAATTTAATCAAAAACCGTAACGGACTTTATTATATGTGAAACAATGCTACTTAAAATCTGAACAGCCTGTGCATATATTCTTACAATATATGCATTGTACACACTGACTTTGTTTGTTTAGAGAAAATTATAATGCCTGGGGATTTACGTATCGACATTGAGAGATGCTTTCACTGAAATTGCTTACTGCTCTTTGATTCTGTAGGTTATACAATAAGAAAACTGTGTCTAACTATTTAAGACACTGAGAAGCCAATACATGCTTAGGTTAGACTACTGTAAAGCTCTGTTACCAGAGACTATGCACTGAAAACCATAAAGCTCGCTGAAAATGCGGGAGGGGCACAACTGATAATTGGTGCCGGTATGAGCGTATAACCCATGCAAGCTTATTCACAGGTAACCTGTTAGGTGGAAGATTTCAAAGTTCTTTTATTTACATATAAGACACTTAAAGGTCTAACACCTGCCTACTTAAACAACCTGAGTAATGTGTACGATCCACATCATACACTAAGATCACAGAATGCAACTGACCTTGCAACCTCACGGATAAATTAAATACCTGTTGGTGTTAAAGCCTTTGGCTCGATTTTTAAATCTCTACTTAAGACATATTACCTTACTGCACAGCCAAAAAAACTGTTGTTGATCTGTCTCGACAATAAGTGTGGAAAGAATATTCCTCGGTGAAACCGTAAGCATTCTTATTTCCGCTGAGCTGGAAAAATCTCACAAACCAGTGGAGATCTGCTGAAAACGACTGAGCTCTGCAGCCATGGTCAATGTAATCTGGCAGAGTTCCTTTTGGGCATGTGATGAGAATGGGAGTCAACCAGGGACGGATTACGGACCGGGCCAGCGGGGCCGCTGCCCAGGGGCCCTTGGGGTGCAGGGGGCCCGTGGGGCCCCTAGCCCAAAACAATTTGCAACGCTTATCAACAATGTATTTTCGTTTGTCTATTTTAGAGGGCCTACATTCTTTGATCCTCTGCCTACAAGGGCCCCTGACCCTATAGGGAGGGCGTTTCGCTGCCAAGGGCCCTTGAATTGTGGTGGTTGTGGTGGTGGTGCTGGTGGTGGTGGGGGGAGGGGGGGGAACATTTTGCCCAGGGGCCCACACAACCCATAATCCATCCCTGGAGTCAACAATACTCCAGTGAAACGGTGCAGGCAAGATGAAGCTGAATGGTAACTGACAGTTTGTTTCCCTGCCCCTGGCCAGGACTCACAGCTGGAGAAGATGAGAGGGCAGGAGTGCTCGTCCATGGGGAAGTTGTGGAGCTGCAGCTGACACTCAGCATTGATGGTCAGCCTGAAAAAGTGAACCAGTGATTGACATTGAAACATTAAAGCCTTTCGTTAAGGTGACATTCAAAATTCAAATGAAGAAAAGGGAAATACAAATGGATTGTTCAGAAAATAACAATGAAAATTTCTGGAAATATTAATCAAGCAAAGTTAAATATTTTATGCTGCATTTATGTGTATGTAACAGAATCACTGTCTGCCCATTTGATGGGATAAGATTTTACATGTTAAAAGTAATTAATTAAATGTTTAATTTTAAAGAATGACTGCGGCGTCAATTTTCGAGGAGATAATTAAGCCTTCTATGTTGGTTAAAGGGTGTACAAAATCCCAGTGAACAATGATCGGCATCATGCTCTCCGATAGCTATCACACAATCCCCAGTACCAGCAGGACATGGCTGCCAGTCAGAGCGACTTAGTACTTTATGAGCAAGAAAAGAGAGAGAGAGCATGAATAGTGAGTAAGCTGCTTGTGTTCCTCTCTCTTTGATAACTGACATCCTGCAGGACCACCACCCAAAGGGGACACCGTCTTCACCCCCAGCGACCCAGGAGCTGAGCCTGGCTCCCTGCTTTTGCTACCTTAACCCTATACCTCCAGTGCCCCTTCTACCTTCCCCCCCATATTTTCTATAAATAAACACCCTCCCTCCAGTGGTTTCCAGTGGTCACACAAAACAATGCTGAAATTTAGTACAGTCATCCTTCCATATCCACGGGGGGGTGGGGGGGGGGGGACTGGTTCCAGAACCTCCTGTTGTCAGGATCCTGCCCTGTTGTTTCCCTGCCTGGTCAGAAGGTGTCGCTGGTCACCCCTTTTCCTAGAGTTTGAGGCTGAAGTGATTTGTGAATTGGCCCACATTTCCTTCTTGCTGCCCCAAGTCTTTACTGTTTGTTTTATTGCAATTGGCTCACACCTGTTCCTCATTTTACCCTCATCATCTCTGTTTGTAGCTGTTATTGCCCTTCGTTTGCTACTTTGTTTCTGTGTTGCTCCCTACCTTACTGGTTGTTGTCTACCTGCTTGGTTTTTGATCCCTCGTGGTTCTTATTTCTTGTGTGTTTATTTATTTATTTATTTATTTGAGTTAAAATCAAGTCCCTTGTTTGCTTAAGCCAATACATGGATCACCCCTTCACCATGGCCAACTGTAACATTCGTCAATACCAAAATTCATGGATGGTCAAGTCTCTTATATAGAATGCTGTCATATTTGGCTATAATCTGTGCACATCCTCCAGTATAAATAAAATAATTTATATACTGCTTTTAATATTTAAAGGGTCCAAATCTCTAAAAAAAATGTGCACAGCTAAAGCTGGGCTTTAGTGCTGTCTATCCATCTAGGTTGTTCTGCTGGGAGTTGCCTAATTTTGGAGATATTTTCCGTAGAAATGTCGGGCTTCCCTGGAATATAATGGGAGTGAATGGCATTATTTCTGTGGTGATTAAAGTGCGGAGAATTACATTTGAAAAATTTTACAGCAATGTCTCTTAACAGAAATCATGACCCTGTTATTGAAGATAATCCACAGACTTTGTACTGAGCAGTTAAATGCAGGAACAATTTTCTTCTACTGAAGTCCACATACCGCTGGAGTGCTTGTATGTTCCGTGCAGTGATAAATTACTTTTTACATAATTTCTTGTATATCAAATAAACAAAATGCCAAATTAGCCGATCCAATTAAATGTAAATATATATATAATAGTCACATTCACTTTGATAGTATTAGTACAATGGAGATACCCATGTTTTTCTCTCCTAGAACAACATTCTGATTCATAAGGGAATGTCAGAAAAGAATTGACTGGCACCGTCAATGTGGATCTGGGCCATAAGACAGTGACGGTTTCATAGCCAACAAGCACTCAGGAGGCAACACAAAATGCCACCCAAGTTTACTTTGGCATTACTGGGAGAGAGCGGGAAGAATTAAAATGAAAAGTGACATTTAGGTGTCCCTATCTGTGAACTGTCTGATATTGCCAATACAAATTTTCCAGTGGCCATGAACGCCGATTTCCAAGTGCGGCTCCCGTCCAGGTTTTAGTCTCGTTAACCCAACTCAGTCATAGAATCGCTGTCGAAATAGTCCTTAATGCACTGGAGTCAGACGGATATGCTGTGCCAAGATGAGGTCCATGTCTTCCCTTACATATATAAGTCATTAAAGTTTTAGGAATATTATGTTTAAGACCGTTAAGGAAACAAAAATGTTTAAAGCTAATTCTAAAAATCTGATGGACTTCTGTTCACAAAATTAGATGGATATGTATTCAGAAATATTTATATTCCAGGAATACATGTTTTTTGATAGTAGTCACTGATATGACGTAGAGTGTTTTCACCAATTTGTTTTAATCTATCTCAATCAAACCTTAATATACGTAATCATGTTCATTATTTGGAAAGTGATTAATGATTATGCTTTTGTCTGTGTTTGCAGATTAATGTGGGCTCATCTTAGGGTTCATTGATTTAGTATCTAACAATAAAAATATGATTGTTTTTCTTTTTGGAGGGGAACAACCAAATATATAAAACCCTTTTGCATAATTTCTTGTATATCCTTACTTAAAAAAATCCACAATTAGTAGCTTTATTAGTAAATATGTTTTTGTTCTACTCTAAATATTTATTCGGAAATCAAACTTGGCATTATTGAAAAAGCTACAAACCACTTTGCATTTAAAAAAAGGTAATAAGCCAGCTAATTATCCCATTAACATTTAAATGCAATTATTTCAATGAAATCTGAATGCAATGTGAAATGGCGCAACACTAGAACAAAACAAATACAGATATTCACTGCTGTCACCTTTGTCTGTAAACCATCTGCTACATTCAATCTGTTGCATTCATCTTGCAAGCTATAATCAGCCTTTTTTGGCTAAAGATAATTACATAAAATTACAATTTGGGGACCTTAATAGGAACCATTTTGCACCTCATAAGTAACTGAAACTGACCAGGAGAAAAAAAATAATAGGCATGACATGGCAGTGGTGTCATAGTCATTATGTTTATATACTGTATAAGGGAGGACTGAAAACTCACCTTTAGGGTTAGGGATCTAGCTGACCCAAGATGTGGTGTGTGTGTATATATATATATATATATATATATATATATATATATATATATATATATATATGTGTGTGTGTGTGTGTGGCTCTTTATAAAAGAAAGACTGCTGTATTTACCTTAGTGTGTAAAGTATCTTCCCATCGTTCCATATCCTGAGCAGCTGATTGGGTGTTGTAATCCAATGAGCGTCTGCGTTTTTGGAATTCCGGAATATGGTGTCAGGCAGCCAGATTAGCCCAACCATATTGCTGTTCAAAGTCAATATTTTCATTGTACTGTTGTATCTAAGGCGGCTATCTGTCCATGTCTGGGCGAAAATGATGTCGATTTGGTATTCCTGTAAACGATAAAACACACAAATGAGTCACAGTACAGAAGAACGTTTCTGGCACCTGCAACATGTGGGCCAGTTACTGCGAAGCTTTTTGTTCAGTCATTAAACTTCTAATCCATGCACTTACCTGTGTGCAGCAGCCCACGATCCATGTCTTTTTGTTTACTGTTATTCCTCAAAGCCCTTTTCCTGTTTTTTTGTTTGTTTTCGCGCTTGATTTATACAAACACACATGCACACACTCATATCACATATATAATTTTTTCAATGAGCAGTGCAGGCCATCCTATTCTTGTAGTGTCAGATGTCAAATTACAAACCGAAATACTCAAAATCAGTTACGTACATCGTACTAGAAGCTACCGATAAACTGAGGCCATGTCATATATTTAAAAAATAAACATTTGTACTCTTTCTGATGACATGTTGTAGTTTTAAAAGCATGACAAAACTGAAAATGACTAAGGGGGTTGTGACGCATTTAAGGAAGGAGAAAATATTTTTTTATAATTATGAAGTGAACATCAATATTAGCTGCCATATGCGGAAGGTTTGTAAAGTGCTGAATTTTGTGTGAAATGTCGTGTAAAATGTTTCTAGAACAACAAATCATGTACAACTGCATAACCGTCATTAAGCAAAAACACGATCACAGATTTGCATGTTATTTTATACCTGGAAGGGGCCAGAAATAAACCATCTTCTGAATTGACGCTTGAAAGCATAACGTACAGTGTAAAACAGTGAATGATGCACAATATCTTAAATAAAACGTCATGAATACGACTAATCATAAGGCTTTCTGTTCTTCCATTGCTAAGTCACGTAGGTTCTAATTAAAATAAGAGGGAAAAGAACAAATATAATCATAAATAGTCCCTACGAAAGAAAATCACAAGCATGAATGTAGAATGCAGCGTATTTACATGCTATACAATGTGTGTTTTTGATAACTCTCCATTCACTAAGTACTGAGCAAATTTGTCTTTATAGTTGCGAAACCTACCCCCCCCCCCCCCCCCCCCCGTTCAATCGAATTAGTCATGTAAATCTTAGAAAACATAATAGCGTCTTGATTTACATTGATTGATCATTCTTTGAACAAACCATACATATATTCTCCATCAGAACTTGGATGTCAGATGATTACTTTCATTAATTAATTGCTATATTGTGATTTCATGCGGCTACATACTGTCTGTCACTCCTGCTGAGCTGTTAGCTTATTAGCTTTGCATAGCTGTGTTGATGGCAAGGCATAGACATACTATGGCTTATAACGCTGTAATTTGTGCATCGCATTAAATGTACACAATTTACTGCATGGAAAAGGGTATTTTTGGCACAAGCTGAAGACTCGATCTTCCCTTTCAGTATTGCCTTAAACCAAAGGATCAGAGATCATTTTGCTGTCATGCAATAATTTGAATTTGACTCTGCGTGTGAACACTGCATAATTAAAATGAAAGATTTAATTTATCTCCTCACTCCTTTGTGCTAATTAAACCCATTGTGCTTTTCCTAAATACAAATATCTGTAAGCAGAAGAAACCCAGATGAATAAAAAATTATCCATATCTCCATTAGTGCTTTTATGCTAAGAACGGCAGAGTTTTCCGTCAACAAAGCATGGGTTATGAGTGGCAGGAGAATTTTACTTTATAAAATAAGAGGATGGTTTAATAAACTGTATGGATATGAAAATGGGAAATCATATTTCACATCCTACACATCTCATGATGCCTGAAATGTTGCTATTGAGCCAAGGGCGAAAAACAGAACAATATCACCAAGAAATCTTACTTGTTTTTCTTGAAAGATCAATGCATGCAATAGTTTTCCCCCACATTTTAAGTGGATCTGTTTTCATTCAGATTATAAGAAACCCTGCTTTATGGTTACATACAAATATTCCCTTCTACATCTTGTGGTGTATTATAAATTACTCAAGAAATATTACACAATCTTTTTATATTAAAATCACAAGAAATACAAAAATGTTCACCATTCCAGTGAAGTGGAGAGGAGGCTTTGGGGTGCATGGATATCAGTGGTACATCCTTGAAGCAGGTACACACTTAATAAAGAGCAACTGCTCTATACAGCAATATCTATTCAAATTTCAGTGCCTTACAGTGCGTAGCGCAGTGTTTCCCAATCAAGTCCTCGGGGATCCACAGACGGTTTATGTTTTTGCTCCCTTCCACCTCCCCAGGAACTGGAAGGGAGCAAAAATGTGGTCTGTCTGGCAGGGAGTTCGGAGGGAGCAAAAACGTGGATCGGCTACAGGTCCCTGAGGACCGGACAGGGGAACATTGCAGTACAGGGTCATGAGGGAGTTATAGCCTATCCATGCACAGGGTACAAGGTAGGGGTACACTCTGAATGGGACACACAATGGGCAATTTCAACATTCAAATTACCTGAGTGTATGTCTTTGGGTAGCCGAAGGATACCAGAGTGCCCAGAAGAAGCCCGAGTCGTATGGGAGAAATATGCAAACTCCCTACTTATGGGTGTAGGGGCGGGATTTAAATGCCCAGTCCCAGAGTTGTGAAGCACCATTGTGAATTACTGAGCCACCATTCCGGTCATCGCAACATCATGCTTTGGAAAAAAACACTAGACAAAAAGCCAATCTAAATATTTGTATTGTAAGTTCTTGGATATTCTTGGGTATTATGTCCTATAGCTACACAGTTAATATAGAGACCAAATGAATTTTTTTTATTCCAGAATAAATTAGTGTCACATACTGCACTGATTACGCAGTGTGGGAATGTCCCAACTGCTAACCCCAACTGCAGCAGGGGTACTGGACGCTCACTGATCAAGTTCCAGGATGCCAAGCTTCCTCAGTTATACAGGTATGCTGTTTCGGACAACGGGCTCTGCTGTAATGTAAACATATTGTCATGCATGATTGGCAAACATATGTGCTTGCATGATTAAACGGAAACAAACCGAATGCTCTTATCCTATTGTGTACCCAACTGTTACTTTTCCTTCGTGTCTTATTTATACCCTCCAATGACTAAAGTCAGTCATCCAAGTAAATTGCTCATTTTGTCATTTAAACACATAAACAGATACATGCTTATTCTTTCTTTCTTTATTCATCGGTATCATCCATTCATTTTAACTGTGAAAAGCTGGTCCATAAAAATGGTAAAGTTTGCCACAGAAACAAAAATGGCGTCATTAATCCTATCTATCTATCTATCTATCTATCTATCTATCTATCTATCTATCTATCTATCTATCTATCTATCTATCTATCTATCATCCATCCATCCATCCATCCATCCATCTCATTCATGCGTCTCTTGCTGTTACTCGACAACAACATCCCCTGGATGGTGCAGCATATTCCTTCTTACGACTAAAAAGGGTCTTATTTGGAGTTATATTAATGGCAAATTTCTCTGTGTATGGAGAGCCAGCACTGAAATGGCTGAACCATACAGAATGCCTAATTTATACTTAATTTTGTAATTAGCATAAAGTAACAACTTACATTACATTAACTACCTTTTTGCAAGACGATTGGTTTTAGGCGGGGGCACCAGCGGTGGCTGTCACAGTGATTTTAATCTGAAACTTAACGACAGTCATTTTAAGAGCCTGAACATGTGCCTGTAATATTTTCTATTTTTCAGTTAGTTATGACGATGAGGTTAAGAGTTCATGACATTTCAATAAAGCTGAATGCAGCATTTGATGTAAACTAATTTTTGATTCACATTTCCCATTGTTTCACACAGGCAAGGACTCCAAGCAGCCCTGGAAAGTCATGGGGACCAGAAAGAACAACCACATAACCAAGAGACCCTGACAAGATTCAACCTTCTTTGTGCATCTAATCAAATTTTCCAGACGTCCCTTAGTTCAACTTTTTAGCCATGTAAATAACACTTCTCCTATATCACCAGTAAACTTTCTTCCCTTTCCTTGTCACCTACCTCTGCTAGTTAACCATGTCAGGGGACATTGCTACTTCTCCAAGCAACTCCACATGACTTGTACATTGTTGCCATTTACAGACTTGGCTTCTCCCTGTTGTGACAGATGCCAGGCTGAGTTCCATTAGCGGTACTGTTTAAAAGCCACAAGGCCATCGCTCCTGCAGCATCAGAACTCTTACCTGCTTCTCCTGTGTCTAGCAGACACTGTGTCGTGGTCCCTTTTGTTTAGATGTATGTGTGTGCGGTCTAACTCCGAATCCCCGAAGGATCCTTTGTCTCAAGACAGATTCAAGTGAAATTCTCATCAAAGCGCATGACACAACCACACAATGCATCTCATGGTCTCTGCCTTGACACTTTAGACAAATAATACAACACAGAGCTACAACACCACATAAATTTGGCCCAAACTCAGAATCTATCGACAATAACGCAAATGATAAAAAGCTGTGACAGGAAATCTGACAATAATGGGTCTCTGTCTGCTTTATTACTGAAATCCCTCATGGGTAACAAAATTAAACACAATAACATAAACTTGACATATAGCAGTGAAACAAATGCACAAAATTAAATTACGTCACTGGTTGTTTTATTGGAGGGACAATGTTAGGTCAAAGCAGAACAAGGATAATATTTCACGTTATTTAATCGCATTCATAACCATAACAGTTTGTTTATATTAATCATTCTTTTTTTTTAAGTGTGATGAAGGCGATTAATAAATCAGATTTAAAAGCACGTGTTAAATAGCGGCTTGTGTTTTTCTAGAGAGCATTGCCCAGATTAGCCACTAGGGGGATCTGTAAACACAGTCTGATATGGATAGGATTTAAATGCTCAGTGACAGGCGTAATAGTGGAGAGCGGAAAGCCAAACCCAACTTACAATCGCACATATAGATTCTGTGGATATCACATCAATGCAGCAGCGTGAAATACTGAAACGGCACATTACCAAAATTGTTATTTTCCTTCTGAATAATTTCCTCTTTTAACATATGGGTTGACAGAGTGAGAGTCTATTCCAATGTGAAAACAAATTCTGTGGAGCACCCTGCCATGTGGCTAGAGCAGGCAGAACGTCTCCAGGCACAAATTACATGGTGCTGCTGTGAGGGTCTTGGCAGAGTCTCCCCCTTTGTGTGGTGTGAGGCTGTGAAGAGGCAACTGTGAGACGGAGAAATGTGAGGTGGGAGATTAGGACCACTGCTGGGGTCTTTTGATTAGATCCAATGGATGACTCTCCCTCATACTATTTAGGGGTCCTCAGCCAGTCATCTCCAAGCTATGCAGCCAAGCATGTGGCAAAGGGGAATCGCATCCAAGCATGTAATGCTGTTCATTAGCATTTCAAGACCCAGTTCCACTGCCCTAATTTTGATCCTTGAATATGTGCACTGTCTTTATCTGCAGTAGGGAAAAGAAAGGACAAGTCTGGATAATCTTTATCATTTTTAGACTACGATCACGTCCCAAAGCAAAATTATTGTAATATAAAGAAATTCCCTAATTTGCAAGCATTTCCATCTGTTTGAATTGAAGTATAATTATATTCCAATAATCTGCCTGCAATAATATTTGGATTTTGTGTTATACTTCCTATTATTTACCAAAATTTGTGAAATACGTAACATTTTGTGTGAGAATGCCTTTTTTGAGAAGCACAAGGTTGAAAATCAGGTCACAGTACAAGTAAAAGTTTGGTCTTGAGGGGACTTATGAAAGTTCAAGGAGACTGATTACAGGTATCTGCAAGTATCAATGGCCTAGAAACATTATTTTGCATCTTCTAAGAGCTTGGGGGAATGTGTAGCCAAAACTGCAATGGTAACACTAGCAAAATGTTAATTTTTACCAAACGCATAGTGAAGTGGTAGAAGCTAAACTGTGAAGAAGCCCTTGAAATGCTAGACATTCCCTCATTGGGGTTTGTGATGCTAGAATCCATTGTGTAAATTGAGCACATCCCTGCTGATCAACTCAATAATTAAATTTATGTCCATCAAGTAAAAGTGAACTATTGGATAAAACAGAGATTGTTAGGGTTCTGTGGTTACGGAGCTTCTTTACTGTTACATGAAAGGCAGGCTGAGTTAGCAAACTAGTGTGACCCCAGCGTTAAACAATCATTTGAGAGTATGAGATACCTTGTATAACTAAGATCAGAGTTACCAGATAAGAGGTTTGGAGAAATGGCTGAACATTTGGTTCAAGTGGATCAACACGGGTTCTGTCCCACCAGCAAATAAACAAAGGATCTCATCTTCATAGTATCTCAGGTAAACAAGTCGTCTTCCTACAGTGCTGAAAAACGTGAATAAGGGAAACAAGATGGAACACAGGTTTTTAAGTGTGGATGAAACTCTGCAGACACTGGCCTCCTCTACTCAGCCGTGCTTTGACTGACGTTCAGCTGCTGGACAATGAACTGGTCAATCTAAGACTAAAATTCCAAAGATGCACCAGGACACATACTGTAGCTGACCTCCAAGGTTTCGCACTTGTGTAGCCCTGTGTTGCTTCTGTCCTTCTGCCCTCTGTTCCTGCACCTTGACCCTGAAGGAACAAATGTTTCATTTCACTGTATACTTTGTATTTGGCTGAAACGACAAATAAACCTACCTACCTACCTACACTGGTTTCTGTATATATTATGTGTATCATAAGAAATCCAAAAAGAAGAAAGTAGATAGCGTGTGCTTTCTCATAGAAAATGTAGAGAGTATAGACGTAAAAATATCTACTGGTTCACCTGATCTGGAGTACCTGATGGTCAAATATCCATTCAATCATCCATTTTCTGAAACCGCTTAATCCCAACTGGGATCACAGGGGGGACCGGAGCCTATCCCGGGAGTAACGGGCACAAGCGGGAACCAGCCCTGGGTAGTCGGCAAGACACCGCAGGGCGATGGTCAAATATTGCTGATTTTATTTGCCGCAGTTTTTCCTGATTGGAATTTAAGTTGCCCCATGTAGGAAATTCGGAAGGATCAGGAAGATTTAAATTCCAAGTCCAGTTCCATTTGCTGGTTTGGATTGGAATTGATGAATTCCTGGTGGAGACCATCACACTACTGAGCCACGTTATGAGTTGTTGTAATGAAATTCATGCCAGTTGGATCAGTCTGTGATTTAAGTTATTTTACTTCGATTTTTGGTGTGATTTTGAATCCAGCCCTCAGTGGGTTAATGATTTTGGTTTCTATTGACCGGTCTTACGTCATTTTGTTTGCAATGCATTGCACATATATATCAATAAAGATTTATAATTTGACTATTTTGTTCATCAAGATTTAAGTGTTCCCTTAAGTGTTTTGAGCAGTGTAGGAAAATGTGCACTCTGAAGAACACCTCTTCATAGCTGGGGACTTTAATAAAGCAAATTTCAGAAAGGTCTGGCCAAATATTAAGAGCACATGGCCTGCACCCTGTAGTGACAATGTGAACATGCTGGAGCACGGTTACACTGCAAGCAAAGATACCTTCTGTTTTTACCATGTTGGAACCTCAGCTAGTCAGACCACCTCTCTGTACTATTTTCAGTTATTACCTGAAGCATGTAGAGCCAGTCATGTGGGAAGTGACCAGACCTTTTTGGTTCTTTGGACTGGGGCATGTTCAGAGGATATTCATCTAATCTGGAAGAATACACACCAGTTGCCATGGAATTCATCACACACAGAGCAGTGTGTTCCAACAAAGACAATATGTTCATTTCCAAACCAAAATCCGTGGAATCACTGCATACACGAGAAAATGATGGCGTGTACTGCACCATGCGATTCCAGAAACACAACTATCCGCAAGAAATGCAACTATGCTCTCCAAAGGCAATGAAATGTGCTTGAATGCAATACCCCACCAAAATGTAAACTCACACAGCAGCACTCCTGCTCAATAGTTGTAGCAAGGCACTCAGACTCTCACAAATCATAAAATGAAAATTAAATCCCATCTCGAAGTGAATGCTTTCTCCCCCTGCTTTGAGTTTGATAACAAGGATCCTCTGGTGCAATCTCCGAGAGCACCACACGACTCCAATTTCTCTGCCAAGGACACGAGGATGAATTTTAAATGAGTCGACATCCGCAAAGATGCTGATCTTGATGGATATCCAGGTTGTTTTTTTAAAAAACCTGCAGAGACAATTTAGCTATTTTTATAGATAGTTTTAATCACTCCATGACAAAATCTACTGTTTTTAAAAACACCAATATTGTCCCAGTTTCAAAGAACAATGATTCCCTCAACGACTTTCGCCCCATGAGCTGAGCTCCCTTCTGCACTCACTGTTACCCATGACTGTGTGACCAGACGAAGCTCCTACTGCATAATAAAGTTTGTCGATGACATCACCGTCAAAGGTGGATCACATGGAGGAAACTGGGCACCTACAGAGTGGTGCCAAGAAAACAATCTTTCCCTAAACATCAGCAAGACTAATGACCTGGACATTAACTTAAGGAAGCAGAGGGTTGCCCACGACGACGGTCTGCACCAATGAAGAGCTTCAAATTCCTGGGGGTCATCTTGACAGACAACCTCACTTGGTCACACAAAATCTCAACAGTAATCAGGAAGATCCATTAACATTATTATTATTATTATTATACCCCTGGTGCCTCATTCATATTATATGAATCTTGTATTTTGTACGGTTGAGTTCATTTGAGTGGATTTAATCTTTATATTCTCCAAAGTGAGTCTTTCAATAAGGTTTGCCCACTGGGCACTGCCTCTAAATATCTAGAATTGAGATTGAAGGAATGGAGCAGATGATTGACAATGAAAGGGCAGATCCCCAGACACACCGCGGGACACAAAGGAAATCAATGGGAAATGGTCTCACTTGGATATTTGTTCAAAGACGTGTCCATTGCAGAGTGCTTCCAAAAATCATGCATTTATGCAACAAGAATTATTTCAAAGGACTATTTGAAATGATACTCATAATTATTCCAAAACATTCACTGAAGTAAAATAATAAAATGAACATGTTAAGGATAATACAGGTTTTATGCCAACATATTAAAAAGATGTATTACATGTCCTCATGGAATTTGTATAATAAATTAAGATTAATGACTAACGATTTTTTTCACTAAATATTTGAATTTTAACTATATATCCAGCCATAATTAGACTTATTTACATTTTATATCAACTATAGGCACCGATACTCAGTGCAACATAATGTGAGATTTCGCAAAATGCCTTTTTAAAATGTATCCTTTTTTTATTACAATTTTTTATTTTTTTTTATACAAAAAAAAAAATTATTTTAAATTTGTCAGAAAATTTTACTACATAGTTTTATACCTGTTGTCATTAATTCATGTCAATAATGTTTGCAGGGAAAACCAAACTTACACATTTTATCTAAATTTCTAAAAAATGATGGATGCATATTCAGTATTTCACTGGTGTTAAATTTAAAATTCATTTTTGAAAAATGTGAAACCTCAAAATGAACCCTGCAGATCAAGGACATTCTTCATGAATTGTTGTCTGTCACCGTATTTTGCGATCCAGTCTTTCTATTTTGCTGGTCTACCTTCAATGTTCCCCCAAAGGAACTGTTCAGACTCACATGTTGCCAGGGTTAACCTCACTCACGTGATCTGCACACCGTTGCCTTGGAAATAGAATTACCCAGACATTTAAAAATAGCTTTTTGTATGATCCCACATTAGCAGTATTTCAGACATATATTTATTAATGAGGAAAGCCAATTGTTGAGAAGCAATCAAATTGTAGTGCTTGTTTGGAACTCATTCATAACCTCAGCCAGAACCATAGTGCCATGCAATATTGCAATAATGAAGATTCCATCTGCAACGTATTTTCCTGAAGTTCAGGTTAACTGCCAGCACCAAAGGATAATGTGTAACTAAAATATCGCTACACACAAAGCCATTTAAAAGGGAAAAGAACCAAGTATAAAAGCTGAAAAATGCCAATTAACCCTCCCACAAAGCATGATTAAATCAGATTCACACTGTAAGTGTTAAACAGCAGGAAACACATTCAAACTCTTTCCATGTTCCTACATCTACCCAGCAACTCCATTCATTTTCATTACCTCTGGCACTTGTTATCTTGGGGAAAAAGATCAACCACTATGGAATCCCAAATGTTGCGTTTAATCCAAGCCAGGTGTTAGTGTGACTCTGTCTCACAAAATCTAAGCAATACAAGACAAAGACCTTATTTACAAACCTAGGTCACAATATTACCACTAACACAGAATATCAAGGACATGCACTCCGAAAAAATTATGACTAATTTTTCAAAATTGAAATTATTAAATAGCAATAGCATTGTGCTTTCACTTAGATGATCAGCACTGCGCGGCACACAGTTTCAAATTATTTCGTGGCCTTGACATAGCTTGTCAAAATTGCTAATATAAAATGTAATTAAAATTAAGTTGTAATTAAATATAATGCACAACTTATAATCACTAAGTCAAGCTCTGGCCAGGAAACGTGGCCTGGAGATTAATGAATGAACGGAGTGAAAATCAGGGTCTGCATGTTAACAGAAAATGTTTTGCAGTGACCTAAACAGCACGGTAATAAAAAATAGACATTGGAGAGGTTAATTAATGATTCATTATGGTTCCATCAGTAAATTAGTGCTGTCTGTCTCAAACCAGTCACATAATCATAAACATCAGGTACTGTAGTTAGTCAGCTATTAGCAACAAGCAAACAGAAGTGAGCAAAATAATTAAAATTTACACTCATGTTAACATGGTTATGATCTGGCACCTTAAGAGCCACTGTGTGTGTGTGTGTGTGTGTGTGTGTGTGTGTGTGTGTGTGTGTGTGTAAACAGGCTGCCTCTTAACCTCTTAGAAACGCATTACCAGGGAGCTTGAGATGCAGCTGTGCAGACAAGTTCTTGGTCTATTATCTTAAAGAGCTGTTACTGTCATTCATTCAGTAGGTGATAATTAATGTTATTGTAGGGCTTTTAATTATAGTGATATCTATGTTAATTATATTTTCCTATCCAGGAATTTTCAGGTTCTGGGGTCTGGTGCCTCGATGGGCTGCTCAGACTATTTTCCGGAGATGTTGTGGTATTTCTGGATAAGCAGATGGAGGCGTCACCTGCCTGTGTACCGTCTTGCCTTGATAGGCACTCATTTGTCACCAGGAATGAGCTTTTCCTGATAAAAGTACGTCACACTGTATAATAGTTTAGTGCATTGCCACTGTGCAGCCCGAGACCCATTTTGTTGGTAGTTCCTGTCAAATGCACCTTTCTTGTTTTTTAAAAAAAGACTTTTGTTTTGCCTCACTTTTGTTTTGTAGTTCATATCCATCTCCCCACATCCCAGTTT